>NC_135786.1:183889166-184198333 GCF_051106095.1 Pogona vitticeps
AGCGGCCCCCAGGTAAATTGAGTTTAAAATAAAGTAACAGGTGGTTCTGCTACCAAACATTTGGGAAACGCTGTAAGGTAAAGGTTCCCCTTGACAATTTGTCCAGTTGTGTCCGACTCTAGGCGGTGGTGCTCATCTCCATTTCCAACACATAGAGCTAGCATTTGTCCAAAGACAATCCTCCATGGTCCTGTGGCCAGCGTGAATAGACACAGAATGCCATTTACCTTCCCACCGAGATGGTACCTATTTATTTACTCGCATTTTTGCATTTTGCATGTTTTTGAACCGCTAGGTTGGCGGGAGCTGGGACAAGCGACGGGAGCTCACTCTGTTGCATGGATTCGATCTTACGACTGCATGTCTTCTGACCTTGCATCACAGAGGCTTCAGCGGTTTAACCCGCAGTGCCACCACGTCCACCCGTAGTAGGGTTTTATTCCCCACAAAGGTCTTCTTCTTCTTCTTCTTCTTCTTCTTCTTCTTCTTCTTCTTCTTCTTCTTCTTCTTCTTCTTCTTCTTCTTCTTCTTCTTCTTCTTGTGACCACCTTAGCTCGTAGCAGCTGTGGTACCAACTTAAAGTGGAATGTCTGAAACGGAAGACATCTGGGCTGAATCCTTTGTATGATGCAGCTCATCACAGCAGCTGTTGCTTCAGACTGATGTGGCTGGAAGGCAGTACAGACTGTGGGCTGAGATGGATGTAAAGGTGGCTTTAACTCATTACACCTTACTCCATTTTGGAACCAGCTACAAAGCCATTTCCTAACAATGTCTCTGAACATGCATTGCCATACACCTTCCTTCATCTTCTTTCTTCACACTTGTCTTCACCAGGCTGAGCTGAGACATTGGTTTCCTTTCCACTTTGCTGTCTCCTATTTTGACTTCAGTTTTTCTACCACAGAGAATGTTTCCCCCTATGGTACAACTGTTTCTTGCCACCCAACAAGAAAACTAGGAGTGGGAGATCTGAGTCTTCATTCCCACCCAGCCTTCCAAAGACAAATATCCTGTAGCTATTGAGTTTGTGTCAGCTACAGCTTCAAAGGGTTACTGTCTTGGATGGAAGCTCCCAGAATTCCCAAAATGGTACCTCTTGCTCAAGACATAGAATGCAGCTGGTTCACTGGTACAGCATGAAACTCCTTTTTTCTTCCCCTAGCACTGTGTTAAATGCTCCTGATTTTAAAATCCTTGTTCATCCATATCCTTCTGAAACAAATGTTCCTTTTTGCCTTTTTGGGGGGAGGGGCACTAAAATTCTAGGAACATCATGGTGAAGAATGGGCAGACAAGCAAAACCAATTCAGTACAACTGATTTTCCCCCTCCCCCCAACATCTATCGGCAGAGCAATTTGTTGCAACAAGTGCACCATTTGGAAAGGTTACATCAGTAACAGATGTTGGAGGCTGTGTTAAAATGGAGAACCTGCCTGTTTCTTATTCTTCAAATGTCATTCTTGGATATATATTTTTTACAGGCAACCTAATTAGGCATCAGATTCTTGAGGCGCTCTTTGTTGCAAAGAAACCTCTTTGAACCAAAATGCAAAAGAAGAATAGCTGTAAATAAATGCAGAGCAACTGAAGATGCTAGAACTTTCTGTGCAAGCTTAATCGGATATTATCTGTTGCTTAGATCATTTTTACTGTCCAGTCATTTGTATTAAAAAATTTTCCAGTGAAGATGTGATTGCTTTCATTTAAAAATCATGGCACAAGACGTTGAGTCTGAGACCAGCTGTGACACATAAGTATTTCCTACTCTGATGAACCAGACAATCAAATAATCTAATTAGTCTCTCCATGAGAAGCAGTCAGAAGTCTGATAGCTTCCCTTTTTAAGAATCAATAAAATGGCAACATAGTAAAATATGACCAGCCATCTGTAATATAAATGCATTAGGATGGGGGGGGGGGGAAATAGACGCATCATAAAAGCCTGATTACTTATATCTTCATTAGCAGTGTGTGGTGATTAGCAAACTGTGCTTAGCATTTTTCATACCATTAATGTCTCAAAATGAAGGCAAACAGTATTTACATTCGCATCTGGGTGAAAATAATGCATTCCTGGATTCTTCTCAGTGATGCAGTTGTAAGGCCTGTCTCTCAACCAATGCAGCACAGCAAAAGCTGTGATACTGCTGTAGACATCCTAGTGCAATAACTGACATATTGCGAGGCTTTTCCTCTCCATCAACAGTATATTAAAGAGTAGCAACCCCTGTTCCCAAGTAAGATACAGATGCAATCTATAATGTGAGAATTCCCCCCATTATGGAAGCAGACACCTGCTCTTCCTTTTCATTTCTTAATCTGTCCAAACATTACAATACCTGGTGGTCTCTACTTTTGAACAAACTAAGATCACATTGTGTGAAGGATCTCCCTTAACCCTGAAAGACTGAATAAATCACAGCACCAGCCATTTAGTTTGGCTGTACTAGGTATACTGGTACAAAAGTAGGTATTTTCTACACACACATACTAACTGTACTTGGTTGAGCACATAGCTCTTGGGCAGCTCATCCCTAAATTTCAGGGTTGGGTACCCATTCTGCTCTGGTCACAATCCAAATTATGTCATCATAATTTGCTATCACATACTAACACTGTCATGGGGATAACATTTTGCAGTTCTTGTAAGGGTTAGCCAGGGAGAAAGTGCTGGAGAAGCTTGGAACAAATGGCATGTATTGAAATTCCCCATATCTATTGAGGGAGAGGGTTTTAACCAACCATGCAACAGGCAGCAGTAAGATAACAGGCAGCCGGTGCTGGTTCTCAAGCCTTTAGTAGGATATCTTAATGCTACTGCTGTGACCCAAGCTAAACACAACCGAGGGAACCCTGAAACAGTTTCTGTTGTTATTTTGTTCTCCCAAATTATGGAGAGTTCAAGTAAATACACCACTACTGCTCTGGTTGGAAATTATCAGCTTTCAGTCACAGAATTCAGTCACATTCTTTGACCCTACCCTATTCCAGTTTCCTGGACTTTTTCACTTCCAACCAGTCTGAACATGTTTTTATACACACACACACACACACAGAGAGAGAGAGAGAGAGAGAGAGAGAGAGTGTAATTGGAAGCAAAACACTTCTGCCAGTGGTTTTTTTTTGGCCTTAGTCATCTTGTTAAAAATTGTTGTTGGGTCTGTCACTTCATTTCCCCCCTTTCCATTACCACAGGAAGGTGAGGATTATTGCATGCTGTGATGACAAGCAGTCTTTTTCCCACTTAGTTTCTGGTTTGACTGCACCAGAAGGATTGTTAGAGTAGTTTATCTCTCATTTGCACAACTCCATGCTTCTTCCTGTGAACTGGAGCCCCAGAGAGCATAATTCTTTCACTTTGGGGGGAAAAAAACACACATACCACAGTTGCAAACAAATATGAGGATTTTCTGTTTCTGTGGGGATTGTTTTGGTGGATTTCATAGGTGATTGTGGAGTGCAAGGACAATTTAGGGAGAGTACTTCCCATGTGGAGAAAAATATTTTAAGCAGTGGGAGTGATATGTATCAATAGATCGAAGGGGCCTTAAAAGCTTCAAGGCAAAGCTGGCCACGTAGGCTTAGAAAAAAGAGATGGAGCCCAGTATAATTCTCAGCTAGATCTGACTAAGCATACTGACATCAATATTCTAGATATGGCTAAATTTTAGGATAAAGTTGTTAGCTGAATGAATCACACTTAGGGCTAAAACTGATGAACTAGAAAAGTACAAACTTTGGTATTTTCCTGTGATAACATTGTTATGGCCTGTGGCCAAGACAAATAAAGGTTTGCTAATGATAACAAACTTTTTGATACCCCATGAATATATGCAGACAATAGCTTTCCAAACATCCCCTACCTGGTTAGAAATTCATAGGAAAAACATTTAGTATGAGCTATTTCTGCGAGTGTACCAGGCGTGGGACTTATTTATTCAAAAGTTACAAGGTAAAAACAACAACAGTGAATTAGAAAATGTTGTTGTGCATTCTTTTATTGGTTTACTGTAAACTGCCTTGTGGATTGTATAATGGAAAACTAAAGTACAGATGTTTTTAACAAATAAAATGAGCCAGAATATATTTCCCTTAGTAGAAATCCTCTTGAATACATTTGAATATATATATATATATTCAAATGTATTCAAGAAGATTTCTACTAAGGGAAATATATTCTGGCTCATTTTATTTGTTAAAAATAAAATATATATATTATATAATATATATATATATAAATGTTATAATGAGGTTTCATGATGAGCGGCTGTTTATCCACTCAACATTTACATACTCATTGATTAAATTCATAAAGAGTTCAAGGCAGCAAATAACAATAAAATAGACACAAAAATACAAGAGCAACAAAGTTAAACACACATCAGTAGAGTTCTGAAAACAAAAAGCACCCCAACTTAAATCTATTCCAGTAACTGATGAGTCCATTTAAACAAGAACAACTTTGTTTACCAGCAGAAAGATATCAGAGAAAGAACTTCTCTTTGCAAGGAGTTCCAGAGGTCCTCAAAATGTCTGTTCGGTATTGTTTCTTCAAGGCAGTGGAGAAATGCAGCAGAGGAGTACGTAACCTTGATGAGGGAAAGAGTCAAGCTCTTGATCTTCCTCCTCTCAGACTCATGATTTGGCAAGTTTGATTTTCTGTTAAATGTTATGTTAATGCATACTCAGGTGAGTGACCTGTCTTGTTCCTACCTTCGCATGGCCAACCAAAGGAGGCTTGGATGTGTATTGTTATGAGATGCAGAAAGGCAAATAGATAAAACAATGTAATGAAGCCTTGTAGCATCTTGGAATATTAGTAGAATTGAGCACAAACTATTTGTGTTGTTGGGCACATGCCCAGGAATACAACCAGGACCTAGTTAATGAGTGGCAATTTGCTGGTAAGATTTACATTATTTGCTTCACATATACATAAATTGGTCATTGGATTCTGGCCATCATTTCATACTTCTACTACAAGGCACACTAAATGGACACACATCCCAGAGCTTGGAAAGAGTTACTCTTTTTGGACTAAAACTCCAAAAAAGTAAGTATTGCATGCTCATACCATCTCTGTTCAACTCACCGTTTTTCTAATCTGAGAGGGTCAGCAGATCTTCACGAAACACTGAAAGAATACAAGGAGAGAGAGGGTTTGCAGAATCATGATTTGTAGCACCATTCACTGTTGCAACCTTGTATGCAAGGCAACCCAGCTGCATATTCAGCAGCTCTGTGCAGTGATCTTACCAACATATAGAAATAGAACTCTTTTGTATATTTTGTGTGTGGGAGAAAGGCATATTTATCAGCCCAGGATTCCCTGAGAATAGAATAGAATAAAACTTTATTATGGTCTAAGACCAGCCACGCCTGAGAATAGAAGAGTTCTATGCACATACTAATTTTTTTTGGCTACTGAACACACACATGATGAGACAAATCATTAGGGGTATACAGTACAATCCCTCACCCATTTGTTCACTGTGGGAAGGTTGATAGGAAACCTGTTCTAGTCATGGATAACTAGTCGAATCCAGCAAACTATTCTGTACTCAGTTTCGTCCTGAACACGAAAACACAAATATTATTTTTTCATTCTCTAACAATTGCTGCCATACAAAGAAGGGAACTGAATAATGACATTCTTAATGAAATATTTGGCTCTAGTGTCTTTTTCCTGACAATAACACCATGCAGAAGCCATCAGAAGTTGTCATGGAAACAAAGTTTTCCAAAAGCTTTGTACAAAACTAAAATCATTGTTACAGTTGGTATTAGTTATCAGATCTTGCTCTTGTTCAATTTGCTGTCCAAGAACTGATAGATTTTCCCCCCCCTTGCCCTGTAAAACCCACCTACCCAGCCCCGCAACTCTAACACAAAGAAAAAGTCTTTTTTGGTTGGAGCAGAAAGGTAGAATTCTATTGAAAGGCATTAAAAGATACAAAAATTCCATATATGTAGTGTTCCGATTCTTCTCTCAAGTGCAATCTATAGCCCTTCCCTCAGTTACATCAGATACGAGTTTTCAGACACATACTCAGTGGTGCATATTTTAAAATAAGCAATATGCACCAGTGGCTCTAGTATTTTAAAATATACCCTCCGTGGTGGTAGTACTGAGATCAACATTCAAGAATTGTATTTCTGAAGAAGCATTTCTCAACTTGATTGGTCTCTTGTGTCTGTGAGAGAGATTTTCCCTTTGTTCTTTTTTAAATTCTTCATAACGTTTTGCTGCAGAAGCTGCTTTAATCCTGATAGTAGACCATATTGATCAGTTTCCATCACCACATTTCTCATGGCATTACATTTTATCTCTCTATGTTATGTTTTATCACCTTAATTTCTCTTTGTAGCTTTTCTTTTCAGTTTTAATGAGAACAATCTATCTGTCACTTTCACTTGCGTTAGTGCAGGCCTTCACAATACTCTTAATATATCTGTTGAATTTCAAAATTATCAAGGACACACACTATACTATACGTTATCTCGGTTTTGGCTCATAATTTATTTAGGATCGGCTATATCCTTACATTTATCAGCAAGCACTTTTTACATTTCTACAGGCAAATCCTTTTGGTTTGGTCCGAGGAAAACCTTGCACGATTTCTAAGAAGACTTTTTTCACCACCCTCAAACATAAATAAATAAAAATATAAACTTCCAGGCACAATAGAAGACACAAAGGCTGAAATCCAGCAGTAAGTCGCAACTAGAGAAGACATAGTGAATCAGTGGGGATTTGGTGAGCCAACTCTTTGTAAGTTCCATTAATGGGCCTACTCTTTCTGTGACATTACTGGATTTCAGCCAAAGATTCAGAGAGCAAAGTCATATATTTTGTGATCTTTGGATAATTTTTTTTGTACTCAGCTGTGTTTATGCATAGCATAACCCAAATTGAAAGACCCACTTACAAGAAGGGGCTGGGATAGCACAGGGGCCCTTCCATCCCCCTTGCAGGTGGAAAGGAGCCTCCATTGTCCTATGCTAGGTTTCTGTTGTCGATGCCATTGTGCCCACTAACATCACTTTCAAGTGGGAGATCTAACCTTTCTAGGAAACATATGCTGGCAGAGGAATCAAGCAGTCATGTGGCATGCTTGGGGAACATATACAGCTCACCCAACCTCCTCTATTCTAAGAATACCTCTGCTTCAAAGATATAGTTACACCAGGTCAAGGGCTCTTTACCTGAGCTGAGTTTCCTCAGTGATGGCTAGGGGAGTGTGTCTGATATATTGTCTGAGGTCTATTGGAGACAGAATTGTGTTACTGTCAGATTGTCTAATTGGACCGTGTGGATATCACATCAGAAACTACATTTGGTGAGATGTAATATTAAACCCCCACAGTTTCAGTAGCATTGCTGTGCAGGCAGAAGAGGAGCTAGATATGGATAAACAGAAAAACAGAATGACACCTGGGGAGGAAAGGGATGAAAGACGAACAGCTGCACAGGAGCTGTTCTGAAATCTGGACAAGTTGGGGTGGTGGTGGAATTGAGATCAGCAATCATGTTTGCTCTGAGACCAGCACATCCTCTCAACATCCCTGATTCATATGTTTGCAATGAACAAAAATAGATACCATAAAACCAAAGAAATCACATTTTAATTCAAATTTGAATAGGTGCAGAAAAGAGAATCGTAAAGTTTGAATATTTGTAGCATAACCATATGACCTTGAACATGATGGGCAACTTCTTTCTTTTTACAATGCAGCAAGAAACTAGGGGATTCTATGATACAGGGAGATAGATCTGAAATAACCTTCATATACATGTTATGGGGAGAAAACCTGACACATCATTACTGCACTGTTGTGGCCTGATAGTAAAAATGTAGAGCTTTCAGTTAAACATAATGGAATAACCTTGAATATGTCAGTACCGTCAATTACCTACTTATAAGTGAAAACATACTCCTCTGTTTGTAACCTACTGTACCTTCATCATGTTTTTCACTCCTCTTGTCCTTTCTATTCACTAGAATTCAAGGCTAGAGGCTCAACTATATACTAACAATAATGCGCCTTGGAAGGGAGGAAATGCATTTCCTATGCATCAGCACTGACAAACTCTGCCAATGAATATATCTTGTTCATTTGTAAAGTCCTTGAGAAAAAAAAAGTTCTTCAGGTAACTCTGTGGGCCAAAACCAATTGTTAGTTCTAATTAGAAAAGATCCATTTAACCGCTGGAATTTACATAAGTGTTGACTTTACAATGCCCATTGATTTAATGGCCCTACTCTAGTTGAGACTAAACTTTGGATTTAGCCCTATTTCTGCTTCACATCTTTTTAGGCATACTACAAATAATGGTTGCAGTATGCACCTCACCCCAAGTTAAGTACCTGAATGATGTGTTGATGCATTATTAGTAACACATCATGTAAACAACAAAATGAGACATCGTTAAGGAAGTACAAATATCCATTTCTATGTCTGAACAAACATCAGAGAATGTATGACATCCTAGCTGATGTACCACAGCCTTCCTCTGAACATTATTCAAAAAGAGGCACAGTGAGACACTCCTTAAAAGGATTAAATGGCACATTATTATTGCATCTTCTCCTGAATAAATGCAATTAAGAAGGGGGAGCAGCTGTGCACTTCTCTAACCCCATGAATGTGTTCCCCTCCCTTTTAAATATATTTACTGCCCCAAAGACAACATGGCATTGTGATGCCTGAAGTCTTCAAATGACACATTGTTGACTCCTTTTGAGTGAATTTATTTAAGTGTATATGAGTTTTTAAGTGACATGGCAGTGCTATGTCTCCTTTTCAGAAATTTATGCAATGTGTTGTCTGATGAAGAGGTCTATTACATAACTTGTTTGTTTGTTACATTTGTATCCTGCTTTTCCTCCAAGGAGCTGAAGTACGTAGTGAGGTAATGACTGGGCCAAGACCAACCTGCATTGGAGAGTTGGGTATGGGGTTACCATAATCCATAAGGATGCCATCTTCCTTTACAAGGAAACTGGTCCTCTTTAGCACCAGTTTTGAGGGTTTGTTCCTTTGGTTGGGCCACAGGAGCAGAACAGGTTTGCTGCTGGTGTACTGCTTAGCTCACTGTCCAGCAATGTCCCTACCTGAGCTGACCACAGTGATCTCAGAAATGGTGCTGGACGATCCCAGCATTGTAGTTCTGGAGGCTTTCAACATTCATGCTGAGGGCATTTTGACAGGTCCTGCTTGGGATGTAATGGCTTCCACAGCAGCCATGGAACTGTCTCACTACATTGTTGGTCACACATATGGCAGGTTATACCCTGGACCTGTTTTTTGCTGTTGGGCAGACAGAAGCTGATCTGTTTCTGAGGGCAATTTCAACCAGTTTATTGTCATGCATAAAACATTTACAGTACTTGTGTGTTTGTCCTATTTTGCTTACAATGTTTCATCTTCGACTTGCTCCTCAGCAGAGTTGCCCCAAGTATAAAGAGTTTGTTGAGATCTGGCTCAAAGAGGCCAGGAATGGACCTTTCTGTCACCTGCTGCATTACATTTGCTAGGCACTTCGAAGAGACAGTTGCTTGTATTTGCTCAGAACTTGACTCCACAGGTGCCAAATTGTCTGGAGGGTGTCCAGTGTGTCATCTAGTCAGGCTTTTTTGGGATCGGTTTCAGCTATGGCAGCTTGAGGATGTGAACAAGACACTTGAATCAGTCCATCCTACCACACATAGGAGGTAAGAGGGATGGCTTGTAGACAAAGGGCCCTTTTTGGCAGTTGCCCCCAGACTATGGAATAACATTCTGAGGGAGATTTGTCTGGCGCAGAGGTTGATGACGTTTCAGCACCAGGTCAAAACCTTCCTGATCCAGAAAGTTTTTAATTGAAATAATATCAACTGTGGATCCTGATGGCAATTTTTAGAGCATTGTAGTTTTAATTGTATTTTAATTATCTTTTTTATTGACCTTCAAATTGTTGTAAGCCACCCAGGAGGTGATAAATGTCTCATTATCTCAGAGGATAGTGCCTGCTGCCTTGAAAGAGTCAGTGATGCACCTTCTCCTGAAGAGAACCTCCAGTAGTATGTGAGAAATACCACACTATGGCAAACCTCTCCTTTTCTGGGCAGGATGCTTGAGCATGTGGTGGCTGGACAGATAGTCAGATGTTATTAGAGGTGTCCTTTCAGAAAGAGACTATCTGGACCCATTTCTGTCTGGTTTCAGGCCAGGCTTTGGCACTGAAATTGGCATAGTCACCAAGTCCAATGACTTGCTCCAGAGTAAGTGGGGGGGAATGCAGCCCTTTTGACCCTCTTGGATCTTTTGGTGACTTTTTATACAATTCATTATGGTATCCTCTTGGACTGGCTCCAGAAGAGGCACTTCGTTGCACTGGGAGAGAGTTTCCAGAAAGGGGCATTGTGATTAAGTGGTGGAGTGCCACAGAGATCCATACTGTTCCCCATGCTGTTCATGTCTATACAAAACCACTGAGAGAGGTCACTCAACATTTTGGGTTTAGGTGCACCAGTATCCCAGCTCTGCTTCTTGTCAACAGAGTCAGCTGGTGCTGTGCATGTGCTGAATCACTGTTTGGAGGCTGTAAATGGCTGGATGAAGGCCCGTAAACTCAAGCTCCTCTATGTCCCATCATAGAGAACAATCCGTGAGGGAGAAGATCTTTTCAGTTGTAGCACCTCAATTACAGAATGTTTTTGCCTTTGAGGTTTGACAGACTCACCTCACTTTGGCACCAAATTAAAATGTGGCTATTCACCAAGGCCTTTGGAGATGAACAATCATGGTGTTAACAGTTTGTGGAGGCTCCCCTACAGTCTCTGCTTTAATATACGTAGTTTTAAATTTTTAAAAACCTTAAAATGGCAACTTAGGGGCAAAAATCATACTCTCATATTTGGCCTTTTTGAAATCAAAACATGTTAACACATTTGGACAGTTCTGGACTACAAAGGCCTTCCTGCTAGAGATGTTAGAGCTGCAGAAACAGCAGACTTTTTGTCTCAGTTTTGTCTTCAGCTTTATCTATCATTCCTGGGGCTATTGATTATCTCCACAGCTTCCTTCTTCACCTTCATGAAGAGTTTGCTACTAGAGCTGCTGGACTGCCATGGGGTGGATGAAACCATTGTCTTGTCCTTCCACACCAGCACCAAGGTGATTCACAGGATATGAATCAGCTTCCAAATCTCTTCCCTCCACTAAAGCCTGAGATGACGGCCCAGAGCACAGTGGAAGCTGTCCAGCAGAATCAAGCATTTCTTCTCTCCTGTGGATATACATCTACATCAATCTGAAACACATTCTCCTGTAAGTACAATGTTTGATACAATCTAGCCTAGATCTTTTGAGATGCAATCCATACTAAGTTACTCATGTTTTTATTCCATTAAGATCAATGGGAATTGAATTAGTTGTGACTAGCTTATCCCACTGATTACGGAATTTATCCTCCCCCACTCCATGGAGCACCTTTGTATAAAATATGTTTTAGAATGTTCATATTGTAGGGGCTTGTGGAATGCTGTTGATTCCCACTTTCCAACTTCAATTGAATTACATTCCTTTTTTAAAATGATGGCAAGTTTGCATCCCAAATCTCAAATGAATTTAATATTATTTGGTACAGATGTTCCATTGTCCATTAACAAAATGCACTTTAATTAGGTTTGTAATGGATTCTTTATCTTGTTATTCAAGGTTTTCTTGCCATGTGTTCTCTTGTGTCTTTGCTATACAATAAAATATTCATGAACAACTTATGTATTGTAGTGTAATTTTTTTTGATAATGTGATTTCCCCTTTTCTGTAATGCTGTTAGACATTTCTATTTCTTTAGTGTTTGACAATGATCACAGGACAACAAAGAAATAACAACAAAACACCTGCATAGCACATGCACTGGTTCAAAGGCAACTTTGGGCAAACACTGCCTAGCTTACTATATTCCTCTTTGGTACAAAATGAATAACAGCAGCTTTCTTCCAAACAAGAACACAGCTGGCATGTAGCTAATTAAGCTAAGGGAGGGAAAGCACAATCCTGTCCATGAGACCAACAGCTGTTGGAACTTTAATTCTTCTTCCGGCCCTAAGTGAATCTGCACTACAGTTATTTGTTCCTCTGTGTAAGCTGGTTGCCATTCTGGTTTGCTGGTTCTGTTGATTAGTGAGTGACTAGTCAGTTGTTTGAACTCTCAATTCCAACAGACATCCTCTTCCTTGATTTGAAGGTCATTTCACTGAATCCTGAACAAGAGAGGCATACTCAGTAGTAACTTGAAAAAAGTTTGACCAGGAAAACAGGCTATTTCCCACCTTGTCCAGTTTAGAGTTTACAGGAAATCCATTATGATTGTGGTTGGTGTGTGTGGCATAGTGTGAAGTTTTGCTATGTTGATGAGTTGAATGCCCGCATGTGTGTGTCTTATGTCCCTATATTTATAATTCATTCAGTTTATAAACAACATCTTTCTTCCGGATCCTGGAAATCCAGTTTTGAAACTTAAAATGTAGCACACTGTCATTATGTTATTGTTTTGTCTAAAATGTTACAGACCCTCGAGGAATAAGAGCATAAAATCTTGTAACCCCAGGACCTTGTAGTACAAAATTCTAGTTCACCAGAATACTATCACCCTAAAATCCTGAAACAATAGACTATTGTGAACGCAAAATGTTACGATCACTGAAAGATTGTACTATAGGACTTACAAATACTGCTTCCTGCTTATATATTGTAATATAAACAAGCTAATGACATAAACAATAATCACATAATTATTGTTATCAATAACATAATAACATAAACAAGTTCATTATAACATAAACAGTTCACCTGTCAGAAATTTTTATTGTTCAGTGATTTTGCTGGGCCAGAGAATTAGCTAATTGTTTTGGAATGACTATAGTAAGCTATTATTCAAGTCTCAATTTTTCAAAGCACTTTCTTTTTTAGTGCTTTTTCTTACCTCCCTTAATTGTTTCAATACTCTGTAAACACAACACTTCAAACCTTGACAAAGTTACTTAAGATAAAGAAATTGGTGAGGGGACCAGACTAACTGTCTAGACAAGAACATAATAAAGGACCCTAGACATGCACAAAGGCTGCTTTTGTGCACGATAGATTCCTAGAAATATTATCTGCTAGGAAATTCATATTGACAGCCATTTTTGATGACTTCAAGTCTGTTGGATTGTTAATGAAAGCACATTCATATCTTTTGGTTTCTTGTCATTGAAGGAAATCAGTAGTGTTACTATATTCTCTCCATGCATTACTGTACTGTATATGCTTGTATGCTTAGCTAAAATACCATATGAGTACAAGTGTGCTTTATTTGGATCAGAAATTCATGAAGACATCATATATCAGGAAAAGTACGGTATGTTGAAAATATGTACAAAATCATTGTGGGAAGATACCCCCCCCCCCAATTTCACAACTTGATACAAACATTTATCAGTAGAAAATACAGATGTAATTTTTGGAAAACACAACATCTTTATATCCCTATTTACAGATTCCGTTCTCTCCATAAGCACCCCTTCATTCTCTAGTTGTGTTTCCAGACTTCTCAACAATCTTGAAGTAATGAAAAGCAAAGAAGCATCTCTTATAAGTAACGCTAGATACATCCTAGCTGCATCCACCTCTGGTATGGAGTGATTAATTTGGAATGGTTTTATGGCCACAGAGGCTACAAGAGAAAGGACAGCTATGGCAAGTTTTCTTGCTTTTCAGCAACCAAGAAAATGGCACTCTGGCAACAATCACTGGCTATTTGTGTTGTTTGGCTTTCTTTACTGTTTTTGTACCTGGAAAACCTGGGTTCTTTACCAATATTCTTTTTTAAGAAGCTTCCATGGATTGTTGCCAAAACTACATTTATAGGAATGAAAAAAAACAACACCTGATGATCACAAATAATAACACAAATAACAGTGGAACACAACAGCATTCCTGGAGTAATAAAGCCTGACAAACAAAATCAATACTGTAATTGTTCATTTTCTAAAATTCAGATATGAAGAAATGTGGAAGATCTTTAGGCTATAATATCACCACTTAAGAAGAGCTGCCAAAATGAATATCCTTAAAGGATGTCCCTTTACAGCAAGATCTGCCACAAAGACCTTAATCATTGTAGGACAGAAGATCAGAAGATTTGTGTGCAATAAAATACCACTTCTTAAGATTATTGCTTTTGCCATCTTCATGCATTTCATGTGAAATCTTACATGGGAGCTGGGACACTAAACAAACAGAAGCTTGTATTAAGTACAGCAAACAAGGCAAGGAACATGTATTGGATTTCACAGTCCCTTATACTTCTGACTTTTTATGATACTTCAGAACGTGCAAAGCTCTCACAAGAATAATCAGTGCAGATGATAAATAGACTATCAGGGCCGGCCCTGCCATGAGCCAGACCGATGCTGCTGCCTCAGGCAGCAGATTAGAGTGTCACGTATGAGCAGCAAATGATTCATTCTTTAATTTGCAATTGTATATATCTTCTGTTAAGCATGGGGAAATGTCCTTGTGGGATTTTCATGTTATATTTGTCAAAACCACGTGGATGCCTTTGATGTACTTGAGCTAGCTGAGTGAGGAGTTCCATTTGCTGTTCTGCCTCAGATAGCAAAATATCTTTGGTTGGCTCTGCAGAAAATGCTGAAATCCTTACACATGATGGTGGCAGCTTGATCTTCCCAAAATGGTGGCAGCTTGATCTTCCCAAAGGGAAGACAGAGAGACAGGGAAGACATGGTTTAAACAGCAAAAGAGCGAAAACATGAGATAATGAATCTTCCTAACGTTACCCTTCTTCTTGATCTCTCTCTTAATTAGAGGCAATTCTCTCCTACAGTGGCTCACTTGGTATCAGTGAGCCCATGAAGAGGAACTTGTGGAACAGATAGGAAACAGTGCCTGCACTGTGGATGGTAAAAGGTTCAGGACCCTCCACCCACTGAGACTTACTTGAAGAGATGGATCTGATATCATCACGTCTAGATTAGTTAGAGCTTGCATGGTGTTTTTTTCATGCTTTGTAGGATGTTGATGGGCGAAGAACTAGGACCCTTCTTTGCCTCCATGGTGATACCATGGGCACAGAGTGTATTTGTGAAGGAATGTTTATCTGCAGTGCTGCGCTCATACAACCTCAGCTTATAAGTGAAGCAACATTAATATGGCCAAGAGTGATCTCATAATATTTTAAAAAATGTACACCACACCATGTTTCATCTGTCCACATTTCATTGCTTTCACAGAAACATAGTCAATCTGCATCCAAATACACATTCTACTGGAAATGATTTATTTTATTTTATTTATTTATTTATTTATTTATTTATTTATTTATTTATTTATTTATTTATTTATTTGATTTATACCCCGCCCATCTGGTCTAAAAGACTACTCTAGGCGGCTTCCAATATAGTAAAAACAGTGAAATGATACAAAAAACACAATTACATAAATCATATTGTAATAAACAGAATACAGCAATAGAATAGAAAATACATAAGGAGAGAATAAACAGAAAAGTCAGATATTAACTGGAGGGAAGGCCTGAATGTATAGCCATGTTTTTAATTGACTTTTAAAAGTGTCCAAAGTGGGTCCCGCGTGGATCTCAGGAGGGAGATTGTTCCAGAGGCGAGGAGCCACCGCCGAGAAGGCCCCGTTTCATGTCCTTTCTTTCCGGACCTCTCTCATCGTTAGGCTCCTCAGCCTCACCTCCTGGCTCGTGTGGGTGATCCGAGTAGATCTAGGTGGGAGCAGGCGTTCCGCCAAGTATCGGGGTCCTAAACAGTTTAGGGCATTAACACTTTGAAGTCAATGTGGAAACGGATGGGCAGCCAATGCAGCATGACCAGAGTAGGAGAGATATGTTGGTATTTTCTTACTCCAGTGAGGAGTCTGGCCGCTGCATTCTGCACCACCTGAAGTTTCCGCATCAGCTTCAAAGGGAGCCTCATGTAGAGCGCGTTACAGTAGTCTAATCTAGAGATTACGAGCGCATGTACTACGGTAGTGAGCACCCCTGTGTCTAGGTAAGGTTGCAGCCGGGCAATCCGCCAAAGGTGGAAAAAGGCGGAGCGGACTACCGACGCCACCTGTGTTTCCATGGTGAGCATCGGGTCCAGGTGTACCCCCAGGCTGCGGACCCCACTCTTCGCGGCCAGGGCCACCCCCCCAAACATGAAGGAGTTTCCCAAGCCACCATCCACAGGGCCACCCACCCTCAGAACTTCCGTCTTGTCCGGGTTCAGCCTTAGCCCGTTCTCCTGCATCCATTGTAGTACGGCCCCCAGGCAGCACTGGAGGGACAGGACAGCATCACCTGCAGTTGGTGAAAAGGAGATGTAGAGCTGGGTGTCATAAGCATATTGATGACACAATGCTCCACATCCCCTGATGACCCCACGCAGCGGCCTCATATAGATGTTAAACAGCATTGGGGAAATAGTCGACCCCTGTGGAACCCCATATTTGAGACTCCACGGGGCCGAAATACTCTCCCCAAGCTGCACTCTCTGGGGGCGGTCCTCCAAGAAGGAACGGAACCAGGCCAGAGCCAAGCCACCGATACCCAACTCAGAGAGCCTCACCAGGAGGATACCGTGGTTGACAGTATCGAAGGCTGCCGAGATGTCGAGGAGGACCAACAAAGATATTTTACCCCTGTCGGCCTCCCTCAACAAGTCATCGTACAGGGCGACCAATGCTGTCTCTGTACCGTGGCATGGCCTGAAGCCCGACTGAAATGGATCCAGGGCATCTGTTTCATCCAGATGTGCCTGAAGCTGGTCAGCCACCACCATCTTGACCACTTTGCTCATGAAAGAAACATTGGCGATGGGCCTATAATTGCCAATTTCATCCGCCGCCAAATTAGGTTTCTTTCTTATGGGCCTAATGAGTGTCTCCTTGAGGGCAGAGGGAAACCTGCCCTCAAGGAAAGACCCATTTATTATTGCAGTGGCCCATTTTGTTGTTATCGGCCTGGCTGCTTTGATTAGCATACAAATGCAAAATTTCTTCACTCAGATAGCATGGATGGAACATACGTCCCTCAGTGATTGTTGCATTGGAAGCAAGACACTGATCGTCCAATACCAGACAGAGTCCAAATTGGGGCAGGAGTGGGGTGTTGGACCTGCAAGATGCTCACAAACTGAGAGCAATTCTCTTCCCACCCATTTCCACATAGCAAGCTCGCCCTTCTTTGGATGGTTTTTGTTTTTGTTTTGAGAACTTTCAAATGTAATTTGCAGAGACATTTTGTCACCATATGGCTGCTGCCTGGTAGCTGTTTTAAGAGACCGAGAGTTTGAAATGAGGCCTCTGCAAGGCACCAGCTCCTTTTGGCAGATTTTTTTGATTTGTACAGTAATTGTGATTGGGTTCAGGAATACCTCTAAGCAGTTCCCCTTTTTTGACCTCATTGATCTCAGGATACACGTTTTTTGCTCAAACAATATTTACTTTCAACAATAGGAGGAGAGTCAACAATAACTTCTGTAGGCCCAATGGGACCAGATAACAACATTGGGTCATTCCATAACATAGAAAGTCCCTTCATTTCCTCTGTCTTTTTTATGGTGGAGGAGTTCCAAATCTCTCCCTGTCTGTGGGCTTCCTCAAAGGATGGCTCCTCGTCACTCATATAGTTCCACAGCAAGGATGGTAAGCCCAATCCCCCTCACACATCATTTGGGTCACTGGGATCATTTCAGGGCAAACCACCCTCTTCAAGGGACCTTTCCCTCAGGGATACACATACACTGTCCATTCCAGAAGATCAAGTTCCCCCAATTGTATTTCTAGTCCTGTGTCTCTTCTTCCTCACCTATACCCATCTCCTCTATCTCTCCTTCCCTCTTCTCTGCCCGGCACATTGAAAACATATGGTTCTTCCGCTCTCTCTCCTTTCCCACTCTCTTCCTCTCTTCCTACTTTTTTGATACTTATCTACTCTTCCAAATCCCAACTCTTCAACTGTCCTCTCTCTCTCCTCTGTCATTAGAAAAACCTCCCTTATATCCTCCTTTCCTCTCGCCTTTTCTCCCTCTCCCCCATCATCAAATTCTCCAGTTTTGCAGATAAAGTAGGTTCCCGGACATTGCTTCCTCCAGCCTCAGATGATTGAGGGGACGGCTCACTGTTACGTTTAAGAGACGTCTTAACCTCTCCTTCACAGTAGTACTATTGGCCTGTTCTTTCCCATGCATTTCAATCTAGTATATTTCCATGTGGGACAACCAAAGAGTAATGACTTCCATTTCCCCCTGTGCATGGCTTGGAAAAGCTACTTGTTGGACTGCCAGAAGTCCATCACCCAATGTGGTCACTGGCCATCTTGACCAGGGACTCTAGGAATTGTAGACCAACATGGTAACTGAAAGGGTGAGTGAAGAACAAGAATGAATGAATGGTGAACATTTAATTTTGTTTGAAATAGAGCAGTAAGTAGCAGAACCAATTACCTTGAGAGGTGGTGAGTGCTCCCACACTGGAGGCATTCAAGAGAAACTTAGACAACCATCTGGCAGATATCCTTGGATTTGCATTCCTGCATCATGCAGGGGGTTGGATGTGATGGCCTTATAGGCGTCCCCCTTTGGGTAGCTGTGTGTCTATGTGTACAATTTTTTTTAGCTAATTTGCCAAATACGGGCTAAAACAAGCTTTTATTACAATGAACAAGTATCCACTTCCTCCTAAGGGTGCATGAATTGATTCTAGATATGGAATCAGTGTCCCATCTAGTGAGGCCCTGTGTTTTCCACTTTTGCCCAGAACTACCTTGAGGCTTCAGTTGTTCTCTAATTCAGCTTCTCTAACGCAGCAGCCCCTCCCCTCTCTCATTGCTTCCACCACGTGAGTAGGGGCAACTCTGAAGAGGAGAGGTTCCTAGCGACATATAGACTATGTAAGTGAACAAGAAGCGTGGGAAAGGATGGGGACTAGCTTCTCACTTCTAACCATGTTGAGAAACCTGGAATGGAAATTAATGAATAGGGACTTATTTGCTGTGATTTCCTGTAAAATGAACATACAATATGAGCTTTTTGTTCTGCAGTCACTGTTCTTTCTCTCTCCGCTGCTATAGTCTCTCTTACTGGTTGCCTGGAACAAACAGAGACACTCAAGTTCAAGAACTCCCATGATTCATATCTTGCGATTCATGTCTTTTTGCTGATGTTTTGAGTAATTGTAGTGTTTCTTATCCTGTGGGACCTGCTGTTGTCGTTTCTTTTTCTCTGCCTTTGCAAGAAAGCAACATTGGCCATATCCAGGCATTCACCCTTTAACTTCTTCTAATCTACATGCATGTTGGAAACAGCTGAATCCAATCCATTCATAACTGTCCACAGACTCTTTAAGAAGAGAGGAAGGCAGACACATGACATTTTGTGTGACCTTGACTGCTTCACAGAAGCATGTCTTACTCGTTTCTACATAGTACTGAAAGCATTTTAAATTAATTAACCGATACTGATAGAACAGCGATGGTAACAACAATAATTCCAAACTCCAAATCTAATACAATTAAGCAGATGTGGGAATGTTCAACAATTAGCAAAAGAAAAACAACTAGAATGAAGAGAAGTGTTGCAGGCAGGTCTTTGCCCCCTTTCTTTCTTTTAGCTGGAGGCAGTTTCACAATCCAAACCAATGTGACAGATAGGCTCATCCATGTAATCTGTTCTGATTACTTTCGTCAATAATTTGAATAAAGATTCTATATTTGGCCAGAGAGGATCTTCCTGCTAGTGAATTCATTGATGAAAAAGAAAGAAGGTGACTACATAGATTCTAAATCCGTGCTAGGCCATTATCTTTATTAGGTTTACCAATATGTGATGAAATAATTCACAGTCTTTCACAGTTTCCAGAACTTGATAATAAACAAAAGGCACACAGTGGAGAGAGAAAAAGATGCTTGATCCTGAAGCCACAAAGTTTGCATTTCATTGCAATCTTAGAATGATGTGTGGGAGGTGGCCATAAAGCTTTGTACTAGACTTTGTCCTTGGGCTTGAGGCAGAAATGTATTTGCATAAAGGTTTGGACAAATAACACCACATATTTATTTCTCTTTATATACATTTAACACCAGCTAGCATCTATGAACATAGACATACAACCTTTTGGAAAAGGAAAACAACAACCCTGTGTTTTCAACGAGGCTGAAGTTAGCTTCTTATTCGGCCAACTTCTTATTCACTTCTTATTCAAGATCCAGCTTCTTATTCACTTCTTATTCGTGTCCCAGCTTCTTATTCAGAACATGTTGTATTTAAACCATTAAACCAAGTTGGATCACTCAAATATCAGGGTATTAATACTAAATCATAACTCTAACACAAATTTTTTGTTTTGTTTTGTTCAGTCGTTTAGTCATGTCCGACTCTTCGTGACCCCATGGACCAGAGCACGCCAGGCCCTCCTATCTTCCACTGCCTCCCGGAGTTGTGTCAAATTCATGTTGGTTGCTTCGATGACACTGTCCAACCATCTCATCCTCGGTCGTCCCCTTCTCCTCTTGCCTTCACACTTTCCCAACATCAAAGTCTTTTCCAAGGAGTCTTCTCTTCTCATGAGATGGCCAAAGTACTGGAGCCTCAGCTTCAGGATCTGTCCTTCCAATGAGCACTCGGGGTTGATTTCCTTTAGAATTGATAGGTTTGTTCTCTTTGCAGTCCAGGGAACTCTCAAGAGTCTCCTCCAGCACCACAATTCAAAGGCATCAATTCTTCAGTGGTCAGCTTTCTTTATGGTCCAGCTCTCACTTCCATACAACACTACAGGAAAAACCATAGCTTTGACTATTCGGACTTTTGTTGGCAAGGTGATGTCTCTGCTTTTTAAGATGCTGTCAAGGTTTGTCATTGCTTTCCTTCCAAGAAGCAGGCGTCTTTTAATTTCGGGGCTGCTGTCTCCATCTGCAGTGATCATGGAGCCCAAGAAAGTAAAATCTGTCACTGCCTCCATATCTTCCCCTTCTATTTCCCAGGAGGTGATGGGACCAGTGGCCATGATCTTAGTTTTTTTGATGTTGAGTTTCAGACCGTTTTTTGCACTCTCGTCTTTTACCCTCATTACAAGGTTCTTTAGTTCCTCCTCACTTTCCGGCATCAGAGTGGTATCATCTGCATATCGGAGGTTGTTGATATTTCTTCCTGCAATCTTAATTCCAGCTTGGGATTCCTCCAGTCCAGCCTTCCGCATGACGTATTCTGCATATAAGTTAAATAAGCAGGGTGACAATATACAGCCTTGTCGTACTCCTTTCCCAATTTTGAACCAATCCGTTGTTCCATATCCAGTTCTAACTGTTACTTCCTGTCCCACATATAGGTTTCTCAGGAGATGGATAAGGTGGTCAGGCACGCCCATTTCTTTTAGGACTTGCCATAGTTTGCTGTGGTCCACACAGTCAAAGGCTTTCGCATAGTCAATGAAGCAGAAGTAGATGTTTTTCTGGAACTCTCTGGCTTTCTCCATAATCCAGCGCATGTTGGCAATTTGGTCTCGAGTTCCTCTGCCCCTTCGGAATCCCGCTTGTACTTCTGGGAGTTCTCGGTCCACATACTGCTGAAGCCTACCTTGTATGATTTTGAGCATAACCTTGCTGGCGTGTGAGATGAGTGCAATTGTCCGGTAGTTGGAGCATTCTTTGGCACTGCCCTTCTTTGGTATTGGGATGTAGACTGATCTTTTCCAGTCCTCTGGCCACTGTTGAGTTTTCCAAACTTGTTGGCATATTGAATGTAGCACCTTAACAGCATCATCCTTTAAGATTTTAAATAGTTCAACTGGAATGCCATCACCTCCACTGGCCTTGTTGTTAGCCAGGCTTTCTAAGGCCCATTTGACCTCACTCTCCAGGATGTCTGGCTCTAGGTAAGCAACTATATTGTCTGGGTTGTCCGGGATATCCAAAACTTTCTGATATAATTCCTCTGTGTATTCTTGCCATCTCTTCTTCATGTCTTCTGCTTCTGTGAGGTCCCTTCCATTTTTGTCTTTTATCATGTCCATCTTTGCACAAAATTTTCCTCTAATATCTCCAATTTTCCTGAACAGATCTCTGGTTTTTCCTTTTCTGTTATTTTCCTCTATTTCTTTGCATTGTTCATTTAAGAAGGCTCTCTTGTCTCTCCTTGCTATTCTTTGGAAGTCTGCATTCAATTTTCTGTAACTTTCCCTATCTCCCCTGCATTTTGTTTCCCTTCTCTTTTCTGCTATTTGTAGGGCCTCGTTGGACAAATTACAATAACTTTCACACCAGAAACCGACAGAGGGGGGTCACTTACACATGACCCACTTGTATTTTGCCTTGTTATTGCCCAAGGCTCGTTAACCCTTGCAGAACTCCAGCTTCTTATTCAAAATGGTAAAATATGCAGCGGTGCCCACTTTGCCAGCCTATTCCGTGCCCAAAACGGCATTGGGCAAGGCAAAATACAAGTGGGTCATATATAAGTGACCCCCCTCTGTCGGTTTCTGGTGTGAAAGTTATTGCCCAAGGCTCATTAACCCTTGCAGAACCCCAGCTTCTTATTCAAAATGGTAAAATATGCAGCGGTGCCCACTTTGCCAGCCTATTCCGTGCCCAAAATGGCGTTGGGCAAGGAAAAAATACTATTGTAATTTGTGTTAGAGTTATGATTTATTATTAATACCCTGATATTTGAGTGATCCAACTTGGTTTAATGGTTTAAATACAACATGTTCTGAATAAGAAGCTGGGACACGAATAAGAAGTGAATAAGAAGCTGGATCTCAAATAAGAAGTGAATAAGAAGCTGGCCGAATAAGAAGCTAACTTCAGCCTCGTGTGTTTTCAGCATTACAAACTGAGCATACAGCCAGATAGAAAGATGGGGTGCTGCTTGATAACACTTCCTCATTCATGTAATGTTATGGGATGCCCGGGTGACACTGGCTTAGTTTGGATCCTTTCATTGCATTCCTTCTCTTCAGTGAGAAGAAAAGGAAAGAACTGTTGCACAATGCTTGTTGTGTCTTAGCAGCAGTTGTGGTCTGTCTGCCAGCAGCCAAAGACTTGATGCTCATTGAAAATTCTGAAAAAAATGTGTTTGGGTGATGACAAACTATGTAGAGCCCTTTAAACCAGCTTTTAATGTTGCTATCTTATGTTGCAATAGCTCTGTTATTGTTTTGTATACTGTAATGTTCCCCGGAAAAGACCCTGATGTTGGGAAAGTGTGAAGGCAAGAGAAGGGATGACAGAGGATGAGATGGTTGGACAGTGTCATCAAAGCTACCAACATGAATGTGACCAAGCTCCAGGAGGCAGTGGAAGACAGGAGGGCCTGGCGTGCTCTGGTCCATGGGGTCATGAAGAGTCGGACACAAGTTAACGAATAAACAATAACAACAACAACATACTGTAATGTCCTTGCTCTATCTCCAATGTTACAATGCCAGGCTGTTTTACAGTATCAACCAACCAAGCCCCTCTCCATGTGGCCCTTGTACAAAATCTAAAACAAGGGTAAGGTAAAAGTAAAGGTTCCCCTTGACATTTAGTCCAGTCGTGTCCAACTATAGGGTGCGTTGCTCATCCACATTTCCAAGCCATAGAGTCAGTGTTTGTCTGAAGACAGTTTCCATGGTCATGTGGCCAGTGCGACTAGACACAGAATGCTGTTACCTTCCCATCGAGGTGGCACCTATTTATCTACTTGCATTTTTGCTTGCTTTTGAACTGCTAGGTTGGCAGGAGCTGGGACAAGTGACAGGAGCTGACTTCATCGTGTGGATTTGATCTTATGACTGCTGGTCTTCTGACTTTGCAGCACAGAGACTACAAGAGACTACAAGAGCAGGTAATAATAAATAAAGGCATCACCCATCCTTGTTTTAGAATTTGGGAATGTGTTAACTTTAGTAACTTGTGCTGGTCTTCGTGTATAATATTATTCAAAAATGAGCTATCTGGAGCTCACTGGAATGTACTTCTTGGTCCATGAGTACCAGATGGCAGCCTTCAAATCTTTCTTGTTTCCAAAACCAAAGAAGGAGTGGGTAGTAATACTGAAATGGTTTGATTTTAAAATATAGATTATCTACTTTAAAGCCAGTGCATAAAGATTACAAAGAAGAGCACCATACCACAAAGGTGATACTTAGCGCAGAAAGGTGTTATGGCATTCTGTTAATAATATGTAAATATATTTTAATATGAGCTTTTAATTCTTCAAATGCAAGGAGTACAATATTTAGCATGCAGTATATCCTCTGCACATGTACATACTATATTGTACATGTACAATATACATGTGTAATAATCATGTATGCTGAGACTGAATATGGTATTACATGTGTCTAATGAAGCAGATTGTAATCCATGAAAGCTCATATGAACACAAATCAGTTATTTTTAAATGTGCAACATATTTCTTTCCACTCTTTTTGTTATGATGAGACAGAATGAGTCGCTCTCATTGAAAATAGGATTTCTCTTCCTTCCTCCCTTCCTTCTGGCAGACTAATAAAACACCACAGAAACATCCTTTTTCTCTGTACTTCCACTGAGTTTCATGGTAGAACAAAGGGAAGTTTACAGAACAATCCTATCCATGTTTGTTTGGAAGTTGGTTCTAATGAACTCCATGGGTCCTACTCTCAGACAGCTGCATATAGGACTGCAGCCTTGAAAAGGATCAAGTAGACAAAATCAAGAACAGGTATTATGGGCCGTGCTGCAAATCAAGATTCATACGAATCACACCTCTGTAAAAGATTCCTATCCTGATCTTTTTTCCTTTTCTAAGTGTTGTGGTAATGATGTCAGAATCATTGTTTCAACTCAGTTACTAGACATTATTGGCAAGAATGTAGGATATGTAGTTTTAAGTTTTGAGATTTTAAAAAAGTAGTGATTCACTGCAAAGTCCCTGAAGAAAAAGCAGCTGCTCATGTTTTCCTAAGATCCATTATCTTCAGGGCATGGTAGAGGACATTTTGAATTAAAATATCTGATGACTGCATCTTGGAGAAAGTTGATGAGATGTTCTTTATTCAGAATTAATTTTCTTGCCACACTTCAGTCAACCCATAAAAATAGAAGCCTTGAAGATGTATTGCACATTCATGCTCTCTATCCACAGTCAGGTATTAATTTCATAAGGTTATTTTGACATCGTTCTTAAAACATCCATAGTGGGAGAAAACATGTTAACATCCATTAGTTTATTTCTGTATATAACTCACTGCCTTCTTTTTGTTATATATTATAATAATATATACAACTAGTCCTATAACAATGCACAACAACAAGCACTGGAAAATAGCATAACAGTACAAAACAAATGGGCAATATTGACTCACAGAGGCATTAGATTTCCTTGATTTTACATGGTTAGGTCATAACAACATTTAGGTGACACAAGCTCTACAAGTGAACTTTGAAGGGGAAAAACTTACATACATACTTTCCCAAGATAGATACTGTATTTGCTCTGATGTATATAACCAGTTCTTCCAAGCTTACTTTCATGCATGGAATTTTCCTTTCCTTTCAGTGACCAGGAGAAATCCATGAAGGCCAGGAATGTGCATCCTTTAAAGTTAAGGTGTGAATTTTGGATTAACTTGAGTTCACATAGGGTGAGAACAAAAGTATATTTGACCTTTTTGACTACTGCTACAACTACCTTACATGCATATACACAGAAGCATTGAAAATTAGTAATATTCTGAAATATAAAATGTTGGAAAAGAAATTTGCCAGTGTTAGTGAGTGAAGATATTCGTTTAACAATGAATAGCAGTACAAAATTGTTCTTGCGTATACTTGTTCCCCCTTGACTTACTTGGTTTTATCTAAAAGTCTATATGAGATGAGTTTGTAAGGAAGAGAGAATCCATTATGTTTATCAACATTTTCATTTGTATATATAAGTGGTCTCCAACCTTGGCTCCCCGGATGTTCTTGGACTAGAACTCCCATTAGCCTTCACAACTAGCTGTGCTGGCCAGGATTTCTGGGAGTTGTAGTCTAAGAACATATGGGGACCCAAGTTTGGGTATACACTATGTAATACAAACATAAATGCATCGTATATGTACTGAACTGAAATGGTTTTACAATGTAGATCTATTTATCTGCTCAGAAGGAAGCCCATTGGGCTAGACCAAGCTTAGTCCTACATAAGAGCCTTTTGTTGCTATCCTACATGAACACTGATCAGGAAATATCAATCACTGAAGTCAGTATCACTTACATCAGAGTAGACTGCCTAACATTGTACAACAAACTAAGGAAGAAATAATAGAGTTGAGCACTCAGCTTATAAATTAAATCAAATAGATGCTAATCACTCCAGGTCATGTTGGAGAGGATATCAGAAAATGGGTACTTATTTTCATATATGGTGGCAATGTGAGAATATATTAAAATTTTGGCAATGGGTTTTCAAGGAGATAAATGGAATAACTAAGTTAAATTTAGAGGTGTGTTCTGAAATAGCGCGTTTCTCAATAGTTAATAGGGAGCAATGTAATAGAACAACTGAAGAATAAATTTCTAATTTATTAACAGTGGCAAGATTAATTGTAGCTAGGAACTATGGAATGAAGTTTGACCTTCAATTAAACAAATGGTACAGAGAGATTTCTGATATAGCTATTAACAAGAAGTTAACATGTAATGTTAAAGTAAAGAAGGGGTTGATAAGCAAGAATATTTTCACAGATATTTGAGGAGAATTTATTGATTTTGTATTTATAAAGGGGAAAGGATGTGTACCTTTGCAAGACTCAATGCAATCCTGGAAGGGGGATGGGAATCTATGGGAGGGGCGTTACTTATATGCCCAAATGGTCCCTGCGAGGTGGAGGGAAGCAAAATGTGTGTAAGTTTTTGTTGTTGTTATATATTATTAGACTTTTAGGTTCATATGATTTTGTTTTATGGTTTTCAAATTTAATAAATGTTGCATGCAGCTGATCCCCCACATTATTTATCACATGAAATTATGCTGAGGGGATCCTGATACTGATTAGGACTGCTGTGGGTTGGACTTCTCTATCTACTCCCTTTGTGAACACCAGAATTTTAAAAAAGAGAATATGGTAAAAAAATCTGCATTAAAATATCAACAGCTTTATATGATTGTAGCAAAAGGAAGAATGCCCAAAATGAACAACAACAAAAAACAAGAAGGAGAAGAAAAAAAAAACCAAACCAGAGGCCAAAGCAAAGCAAACCAAAAATTTCCCAGATTTGAAATACAAGATCAGGACATCAGTTATTGAAGCCAAAGAAGAGATAAAGCATGTGATCACAGGATGTCATTAAATTGTCTTATTTTTTGAAATACTCAGAATGGTGGTGGTGTAACCATACTGGCCGAGGGGTCCAGGAGAACTAATCTAAAACAATGTCTTTTCTAAGCTGTGGGCATAATGCTAGCTATATTAGTTCAATTGTCTAGTCTAATATACAGTATATTCATATAACTAAACATTTAGAAAATGCTAAGGACAGAAAAAAACCCTGTTCTCCAAAATTGTTATAAAGGCACCTTTTAGAAAATTTATTGAGAATGATCAGCTTGTAGTAGTAAGAAATTGAACATGTCATTTGTTTTCTTTATTTGATATCTGAAAAAGAATATGTTTATAGTACAGTATATGCATGAGAAATGTCAAAAGCAGAACTGTCTTCAAGGTTATTCATCCCTCTTTGTCTAACTGGGAAAGCTGCCAAAAATCCATATATTATCAAGTACCTGACTTCTGTTTAAGTCAGAATGAGACCTAAAACACAAACTCCAGAGATAGTGAATTCTTTCCTCACACTTTCTTTGCTATGAGGTACTGTCACCGGAAAATAAGGTACACAAACCATCATCAGCCATCATGATATTGTGTTGGCACTGCAAACTGATGCCCTACAATGATAGGACTAAGAGTGGTTGCAGAAAATCCTAGATTCCTATCCTTGGCATTTCTAATTAAGAAGATCCCGAATCATTGGAAGAGGAAAGAAATCATGAAGAGTGGCTGCCAATCTATCTTGTATTGTACAGAGTTTAGAAAATGTACTTTATGGATTGCAGTACTCAGAACTCCTAGTCAGCTTGGTCATTAACATTCTGCCTGAGGGAAGCCAGAATCCTATTAGTGATTTACACATGTTTAAGAGAAGTTGTGTAAATTGAAGCAACATATTGCTGTTGATTAACAAGGTGCCGATTGTATTCATGGACATGTGCTCAAGAACACAATTAGTAACTTGTTAAATAGTGCTAATTTGCAGCTGTGACTTCTGTGAATCCCATTATGCACTTGCGAATCACCAACAGAATTGTGGCTAATCTCTCTCTCTCTTTCTCTCTCTATCTCCCTCCCCCTCCAGGTTTTGTTCAGCCTAAATTACAAATGTAGACAGGTTCAATTCAATACTGTCAGATAATTTCATGAAACAATTAATCCCTACTGTTTAAATGTATAACATTTACTGGATTATTTCATGACAGGTCAAAAGACCAGCTTTGATGTCAAAATAAGGCCTTCTATTATTTTATGATAATGTGAAATGTTATAATTTTGTTTCAAACAGGTGAAAGAATCTGATATGTTGACAGAAAAAGAGACAAGCATGGCATTTATCCATGACCAGGTTTTTGGACTGGCTCTTGACATTTTCTCTATCTTTGGTGTCTATAGTTGTTTTTGTATTATCAGTCCACTTACAACTGGATCTGATGAATCGGACTTATCTACAACATTATGAATGGTTTGTGCTGCCAGATCCAATGAACGATGAGCAAGACAGAATCATTGAGTTCCATCTTATTTACCAAGCAAATCTCTGGTTGGAGGGGTAGGTGAGGAATAAAAACAGGCCTGTATGGATGAATCCTGTCCTGGACCTCTATAGGATACTCCATGAAGATATTACACTAAACACATAGCAGAAAGAACTGGTTTTGCTTCTGTATCACTATTTGAAAACAATAGATCGAGCAGAGACATCCAACACTCTGCCTTGCCTGATAAGATGTCATCATTTTCTGCCTGTGACATCAGATATGGTGGACAAAGTGCTTGATCACTGTCGTGCCACCACCACCTACCTTGACCCTTGCCTGGCCTGGCTAATCAAAGCAGCCAGGCCTGTAACAACTGAATGGGCCACTGCAATAATTAACGGGTCTCTCCAAGAGACACTCATTAGGCCCATCAGGAAGAAACCAAGTTTGGCGGCAGATGGTATTGGCAACTATTGGCCCATTGCCAATGTTTCCTTCCTTAGCAAAGTGATAGAGAGGGTGGTGGCTGACCAGTTCCAGGTCATTTTGGATGAAACCAATGCCCTGGATCTGTTCCAGTCAGGGTTCAGACCACGCCACGGCATTGGTCACCCTGTTTGATGACCTGTTGAGGGAGGCCGACAGGGGCAAAACATCTCTGTTGGTCCTCCTCGATATTTCAGCTGCCTTCAATACCGTTGATCACAATATCCTCCTGGGGAGGCTCCCCGAGTTGGGAATCAGTGGTCTGGTGCTTGCCTGGCTCTGATCCTTCTTGGAGGACCATCCTCAGAGAGTACAGCTTGGGGAGAGTGTATTGGACCCATGGAATCTCAATTGTGGAGTTCCACAGGGCTTGATTATGTTGAGGAGGGCCAACAGAGATGGCCCCTGTTAGCCTCCCTCAACAGGTCATCACACAGGGTGACCAATGCCGTTTCCATGCCATTTCCATGCTGTGGCGTGGTCTGAAGCCTCTGAAGTACAGTCTCCAAGCGGCGCTGAAGGGACAAAACGGCATCCACTGTGGTTGGAGAAAAGAAGATGTAGAGCTGAGTATCATCAGCATACTGATGGCACAATGCCCCACACCCCCTTATGACCCCACCCAGCAGTTTCATATAGATATTATTACTGTTGTTTTTATTTTATTATATTGTTTTTACTTTTATGTATTATTGTTAGCTGCCCAGAGTAGACTTTGGTCTCGATGCGCGGGGTAATGAATGAATGAATGAGCACCTCCCTCTCATCATGGAGATGTTTGCTGATGCTCATCTGGCTTATTGATTGCTTACTTCAATACTTAGATGTGGTGAGTGTTGTGCCAGCCATTGATGAGATATGTGACATCAGTAACCCTGACATGAGGCAGGTGAGTTACCACATGGTCTATACTAAACTCAACTGTTTATATCATATTGCTCACTAACAAAAATCATTCCCCACCACAGACCAAGATGTGCCTTTTACGCAATAGTATATTACCCCTCAAGAAGCGGCACAATAGGATAACTAAAAGATCATCTATCTCTTCCTCAAAATAATGACTTTCATACACAGCAAAGGAGATGTAACCCCAAGAGGTGGTCACAACTATAGTGCCCCTAAAGGTCTTTACAGGTCAACTCTGTGGGGTCATGATTTGAGTTCATTCCCACTAGGTTCAGGTAACAAGCTCAGGGTTGACTGAGCCTTCCATCCTTCCAAGGTCAGTAAAGTGACTCCCCAGCTCACTAGGAAGCAAGTTGTTGTTTGCATAATCATGTTGTAAACTGCCCAGAAAGTGCTCCAGCACCATGGAGTGGTATATAAATTGAAACAACAAACAAACCAACAAACTCATTCCCTGAGAGCAACAGGCTCATTGTTCTGAGTGAACATACATATATCCATAATTGCTATCTGGCAGGCAGGTATTTGCACGTGTGACAAAAAATACTAGCTATCCCTATAATAAACAATGACAGATTTTTGGGAGGTTGCTTTATTAGTTCCACAACTTGTGTTTGTATCCTTTAGATACATGTTCTTGTTTGAGAAGATTTGGCTAGCATTACACACAACCATTCCCTTTAGAGTTTTGTAATAGCCTAAATGTCATGGAAGAAATTTTGTCGTTTATCATGGTAATACAATATAACGAAGAGTACCTTATGGGGATGAAGATGGAAAAGGCCTTTATATGATTACATCACATGATGATAAATGCCAACAATTTTGTTCATTATGAAAGCCACATTCCAACAAAAACATTGCTATAAATTTTGCCGTTGCCCTCTCTAGCCAAGAAATTTATATAGATTGGACAGTTAGAAATCAACAAGGAAGTTCAAATAAAAATCTTGTAGGGGAAATTAGAATTTATGTATAAAAGCCCATACCTCATTTAGCTGAAAAACTTCCAACTGGAACATAAAAATATACAATAAACATAACAGCACAATTGCTATACCATAGTTAATTTCCATTTTTTAAAATGACCAATAAAATTGTTCCTCTGCTGTTGTTTAAACTGACGATATTTCTGTTATGGCAGTCTAAAATGGCATTGGTCTTTTTTTTTTGCAGCTGAATTGCACTGTTGGCTCATATTCAGCTTGTGATCTACAACAATTCCAAGATCCTTCTTGCTCATGAGCCAAATATTCCCCATCTTGTAACTGTGACTTTGGTTTTTTCCCCCCATAGGAAGGACCAAGGCAAAAATTGAGAATGAACTGAGGTTAGCAAGAGACACTAAAATGCAACAAAAAAGCTATTATTCAGATATGTGCAGAGCAAAAGACAGAGAAAGAAATAGTGGCTCAGGTACTATTGGAAAAATAACAGATAACAAAGAAAAAGCAGAAATGCTGAAATCCTACTTCAGCTTGGCCTTCTCACAAAAGACAATCTATGACCCTCTAGTCAAATGTAAAGCACAAAGGGAGGGGACAGAATTGCAGTTTAAAATACCTTATTACTTTGAATGAGTTCCCATCTCCATGGCTGGATAAATTGCATCTAAGAGTATTGAAGGAACTAACTGAAGAACTCTCAGAACCACTGCCCATTATTTCCTTGAAATCATGGAGGAAGGGTGAAGTGCCAGATCAATGGAGGAGGGCTAACATTATCCCTGTCTTCAAAAGGGCAAAAAGGAGGAAACTAGGAACGACAGACCAGTCAGCCTGATATAAATCCTAGGCAAATTTCTGGAATAGATTATAAAGCAGTCACTTTGCAAACACCTTGAGTGCAGTGATAACTAGAAGCCAACACAGATTTATTAAGAACAAATTCTGCTAGAATAACCTTATCTGATTTTTTTTATCTCATAACCTCCCTGGTGGGAATGCTGTAGACATATATCTTGACTTCAGCAAAGCCTTTGACAAAGTGTCCCATGATTTTCTGATTAGAAAACTCACTAGGTATGGGCTGGACAGCACAGGTGTCAGGTGGATACATGGTTGACAGGTTTGATATAAACCTGAAAGGAATTGTTAATCCAGTTTTGTTTGAAGCAATTGTAAAGAGCTTAAAATACTGTAAGTATTTGTAAGAATCCATAGTAAGAAAGAATGTAAAGGAATAATTTATACAGCTGGGATGATACAAGATACTTGCAAAGATACTTTACAAGATAGCTGTAAAGGAAAAACAAGGATTTGCTGAGCCAAGAATAAAGCCAGCAGCCTCAGCACACACACTCCTGTGGTGGTGGTGTGGTGACCTACCATCGTGGAGAAAACCTTGGAGAAGAAGACTGACTACTGGACTGATTTACATGGACATTGACTGCTAAAGACTGATTTACAAGGACTCTGAATACTGAATCTGATTTATGCCTAAACTCTGTTGATATTGCTGTGAATGACCATTGGACTGAACAAGGACAAAGCTGTATGTATATATCCTGCAACAAACTTGATTTAATATAATTTTCTGCTATCAATACTGTCTCTTTGCTTGGTGACTTCATCAATCTGGAAAATTCTACTCGTTAGCGCCACCTGGCATGCTACAACTCTGTCAATGGTTACAGAATTGTACCCAGAAGGTGATTATCAACGGCTCCTTCTCAAAATAGGAGGAAGTAACAAGTGGGGGTATCACAAGGTTCAGTCCTTGGTCCAACATTTTTGCTCCATAAAAATTCACAGAAAGAGGACAATTCATTATTAATATACGGTAGCACTTACCTCACATTAATGATGTTGAATATGAAAAAAGATTGCATGTTCATATGGGATTATGTGGGTCTGTGCCTCTATAGTAAAAAAAAGTTGGTATAGTGTGTGGTGTTATTGAGAAACAGTAAGGTGTAGTGATGGACTTGAATTCAGGAGACCTGAGTTTAAATCCGTGTTTGGCCATGGATACTCAATGGGTAAAACTGCTTTTAAAATATCTCACGTATCTTGAAAATACTATTAGGTAAAAGGTAAAGGTTCCCCCTGACATTTAGTCCAGTCGTGTCCGATTCTAGGGCGCAGTGCTCATCCCTGTTTCCAAACTGTAGAGCCAGCGTTTGTCCAAAAACAGTTTCTGTGGTCACGTGGCCAGCGCGACTAGACACGGAATGCTGTTACCTTCCCACCGAGGTGGTACCTGTTTATCTACTCGCATTTTACATGCTTTCAAACTGCTAGATTGGCAGGAGCTGGGACAAGCGACAGGAGCTCACTCTATCATGTGGATTTGATCTTATGACTGCAGGTCTTTCGACCTTGCAGCACAGAGGCTTCTGTGGTTTAACCCGCAGCGCCACCACCTCCCTTACTATTACTATTAGGGAAAATACTATAAGGGTTGCTCTAAGTCAGATGTGACAAGTATAGTGCGAGTATTATTAGAGCAGTGCAACGGCTTAGCGTTTGTATCTATGAGTTCTGCCAAAAGCTTGAAATAATTTAGATTTTCCTTCTGAAAAAACAGTTCCAGTCCCTTGCTCATTCAGATTGATTTCTGCATGTCTTTTTTTCATCCCTGACAGTCAGTTCTGTAGGCACAATTCCTGAGCAAGCAATGACATAGATTTATGGATATTAAAAAAACCTTTGTTGTTACTAAGTCTTCAAGTTGCATCTGATTTACAATTACCTTATTGGGGTTTTCAAAGCACGTGATATTTAAAATGAGTGGTTTTGTGCATTCCCATGACCAAGGTGGGATTTGAATGCAGATCTTCTGAATCTTATAGGGTGACTACAAAAGCATTTAACCTGCTGTTTGGTCTGTTGCAGGACTGCATTTTTTGCTCATTTTGCTGGTGATCAGACAATGATTTTGGTAAAGCAAACTAGACTGCCTCCACAGCCTTCCTACCCACATCTTTCTAGGTCCCTGTTAGGGGCTACTGCTTTTTAAATGCTGGTAGCCTTGCTCCATTTTGGTTCATTACCAGTATGAGTGATCACTGGGATCAAACCAAAATGAGCTTCCTTCTCTAATTTCCCATTTAGTTTCAATATCCCAATATATTAGTGAATTAAAGAGATATTTGCACATATCACTTGATGATATGGGCAAACTGGGAAATGAAATATGGAAGTTAAAAATTTCCTTCTTCTGTTCATCCACTGAGCAGGAGGAGGGAGCAAACTTTTTTAACCAATTAGAATAGTGCTGATATGCTGCACCACTTAAAGGACAAAAATGAAGTGGGGAGAGACAGGAGGGGGCAATAAAGGAAGATTGTATGAGGGGAATTTCTGAGAAGTCAAAGGCATGCACAACATTTTCAGAGTTCTGCTCCAGGTTTGACTACTGCAGGATTGCTTCCTTCCTGCTGGTTAAGAAATGCTTCGAACTGCTCCTCTTGATGAAGGAATACATGGCCCCACTAGTGGCAGAATGTTTGTTTTCTTCCCTTTTTTGGAACTCCTGATGGGACTTAGAATGCCCTCTTCCCCATGCAGCCACCTTGGGAAATGCATTGTGCCACTCTGGAAAAATTCCTGCTGGTGTCTTGCTGGGAGGGTGTGAAGCCATGGCCCTCCCCATGTCCCAGGGTCCCCAGTTCCTCTAAAAGTTGGTGATGGGACCACATACATGCATGCACTCTCTCTCATACTTTATTTTTTATTTATTTTGTTAGATTTTTATCCCGCACTTTCTAGACAAAGTCTACTCAGGGCGGCTTACATAAAATAACTCATAAAACAACATACATATATAGTTAAAATAACAATTTAAATTAACAAGATTAACATTGGTCAAGATGGAAAGAAATGAAGCAAACTAAATAAAAAGAAAAATCAAGTATTGATAGGAGGGAAGGCCTGTTTAAAGAACGAGGTCTTTAATTGGCTCTTAGAAACACCTAGCAAGGTGCCAGGTGAATCTCTGATGGCAAACTGTTCCAAAGTCAAGGGGCCACTGCTGAAAAGGTTGTTTTCTTGTTCTTTCTTTTCGGACCTCTCTTGGTGTTAGGCCCCTCAGCCATCTTTTCTGGCTATGACGAGTGACTCGAGTAGATCTAGGTGGGATCTCTTTCCCTTCTTGCCTTTGGGCTGTATCCAGATGAGTCCTTTGTGCCTCCTAATTCCACATTGTCACCCAGAGAGGTGTTTCTAACAACTGGGAGTGACATCTTCCTGGAACAATGATTCTGACCTAATTCAGCAATCATAAAGCTTGTCAGCAGACTTGGACCAGAAGAAAATTCACTTCAGAAGTAGCCTCACAGGAGTGGTTTCTGTGGATCAAATGGGTTGCTGATGTGTATATGCATATGTTGGATCTCACCAAATGGCGTTGTGGACCTTGAGCCGACCTCTAGTGACACTATTTAGGCTGCTCCAGCCTGCTTCAACGAGCCTGCGTAGATAACCCCTGTCTGGCACTCTGTCCACTACACCACACTGGCTCATTGTACTAATCACAACTGCCTGCTTACACTTCTCAATGTATAAAATAGGATATTGACCCCCCCCCAGTGCATTGTTTTATCTTCATGAATGAATCTTACTTGCTGTTTTGTTTTCATATCACAGGAAAGACTGAGATTCTAAAGATCCACTGTCAGCAATCGCAGACAAAACTCTTGGGCTAAATAGACAACAGCTTGACCTGTTAAAAGGCATTTCCATGACTCTAGGTAATTTATGAAGAATTTCACCAGCAATGGTACTAAAATGGATCTTTGATTACTGAACTGTTTATTACCTCCATTGTGGCAACCAGTGATTTATTCCTTCTGTTTGCTAGGTGTTTTACACACAGGAATTTGATGCTGCAATTACTGAGTGTTGAACTTGCATGTATGACTCACTCTCAGACTTTCCTGCACCCACGTATACAGAAGCACAACTAGAGAAGGGCTTTTCCTTCTTTGTTATAATACACATTTAGGCAGATGAGGAGAAAACAGCTGCTCCAAAATGAAAAGGGAACATTTTATAGAAGGATCGCCACCTTGAGGGCTTCCAAATTTGTGCCATTACCAGTTATGGTGAAAGCTGGAGAAGGTGGGAGCAGAACCTTCAACTGTACCTAGCAGACCCTAAAACAACCTCTTAGCCTGAAATTTTTTTTGGGGGGGTTAGGGGAGAGGTTCTGACAGGGCAGGTATACAGCTGGAAAACTTGCTTTTAAAAAACCCTGTTTAAAAACACACAAATTATTACTAAACTTTTGTATATTAAGGAAGTTGTGAGAAGGGCATTTCCTTACCTGCTAATAATCTGGAAATTATGTGAGCAAAAATTATAAACGTTCAGTGATTATTCAGAATAATCAGTGGTGCTTAAAGGTAAAGGTTCCCCTTGACAATTTTTGTCCAGTCGTGTTCGACTCTAGGGGGCGGTGCTCATTCCCGTTTCCAAGCCATAGAGCCAGCCATAAAGACTATCTTCCGTGGTCACATGGCCAGTGTGACTTAGACACGGAACGCTGTTACCTTCCCACCGAAGTGGTCCCTATTTATCTACTTGCATTTGCATGCTTTCGAACTGCTAGGTTGGCGGGAGCTGGGACAAGCAACGGGCACTCACTCCGTCGCGTGGATTTGATCTTACAACTGCTTAGTCGTCTGACCCTGCAGCACAGGTTTCTGCGGTTTAGCCCGCAGCGCCACCACGTCAGTGGTGCTTATTGTCATTCAAACATTGTGAAATTCAGTTGAATAGTTTCATATGTAAAGGCTGAAATCCTGTTGTGCAGCTCTGCATTTACTGGAGATGATGTCAGCAGCAGTGCCAAATTGTCACAGATTAAAAGCTTTGGGTGATTTGCAGTGCATGCAACTTGTACACATTGCAATGGTATATTTGTAACTGTGATTCCAAAAGTAAAATTTTCTGGGTATAAAAGCAAACTTTCCTGGAAATAAATATGCAGCAACAACTTAAATAATGAACAATATGCTGCTCTTTCATGAAGAGGCAGCTGCCCCAGTGTTCCTAATACTAGGGCTGGTCCTGCAAAACCCTGTTTTGTTTTGTGTGTGGTGTGGTCAGAGTAAACAAATAAGATATTACTGAAGGTATTTGGGATGGGTTTCCTTGCTATGCTTACATAATCAGCAATCCAATTTTAAATAAGGGGTTAATATAACATCAAATATATATTTTGCCATTTTGCCTGGCCAGATAATGGCAAGATGGGAGAAGGCTGGCACATAGGTGAGTTGTTCCGGTTCTTTCTGTGCTTCACTCCGTGATCATTCTTGACCCCTCTCCACAGCTAATGACAGCAGTACTGGCAGATATAGTTATGCTCCGTGAGGCACCTTTAAATGCCACAACAAAATTACTGGTTGTGATTGCATATTGGTTTAACTGTCATTGTTGATATATTGGCCCAGGCATTTGTTCTTATGCATCACACAGAACAGAGTAACAGTTTAGTTGTTTTAGACGCACCATCGAAAAGGACAACATCTGAAAAATTGCTGGCCTTTAGCTGAGTTGCAAAAGGGCTCTCAGCCAGGTCTAATCTGGGAAAAAATTGAAATAAATTAGTCATCAAAATGTGCAACTGTGGCATCAAACCATGGAATGTTTGAAGCAAGGACCCTTTGCTTACTGAAAAAGTATGCATTATAAAATCAGATGTTCATGACATTGCTTGTTTCCTTCCCTATTTTTATTAAAGCTTTTTCCTAACTTGCCACTATTTGTAACAATTAAAAGAACAAGAAGGAGATGGTGCTACATCAATAGATGTTACTTTTAGGCAAGGTTGTGTGTATATTTGCTACTGCCTTTGTTGATCCCGGATAATAAGATAATTTTAATTTCCCTGCCTAATGTTGCTGATCTATACCCTTCGTCCATGGCAAAAATTAGTAGAATTTGCTTTCCATCCCATTAGTGATATACCTGGAGAAACATTTTCTAGAATTCTTGCCAGACATAAAAAGGAAAAGAAGCAGTGGTGGCCTGCAACCTATCTTCAGTATTCACATTTTTACCCAAAATGTCTTAAAACCAGACTCATGTTGCTACTTTACTATGAAGCACCACTTTCTATTTCCAGCTTTGGGCAGCTGGGAAAATGCCATTGTGCAAATTTTGTGCTACCTAGGTCTTCAGTGTACTTCAGAATGTTTTTCCCTATGACCTTGTCCATTATGTCCTACCCCCTATCCCGTTGGCATATCAGTTTTAGACTGTGCAGCAGAACTGGTGTTTTGTTGGAAATGTTTTGTTTGGTCAAAACCTGTTGGCAATTGCAGCTTGGCAGTAAGCTGTTAAAAGTCGTGAAGCTACTTACAGTGCATTGCTTGTTGGAGTAAACAAGAGAGAAAGGTGATTTCTCTTCAATATATTAATCCTCCTGAACTTTCAATTCTTGTTTAATGATTAATGTCTTGGCTCTTACACTCTAATCTTAAAAGGAATGGGAGAATTGGGGCTATTTGGGAGATTTCTTTTAATTTTTAAAAAATGTTCCCAATGCTCTTCTTCCTCCCATTTTGCAATCATGGCACTGTAGAAAAGAAGACAAAAAGGGCATGCAATGCACAGTAAAGCAACCCACACCATACAGTGTGACAAAGCAGCACCTGAATTATGCTCACCTTTTTCTTAAATGGAAGGTGCAAGCAGAAAGCAGGATGTAAGGGCAAGGAACTTCTGACCAGGAAGCAAACTTCTCTCCATCTCCCTCACCAAAGCATGGGAGAGTTCTAGGTAAAACAGTACCCATTAATGCTTATCTACCTGCCAGGACAAAGTTCCAAATAGAGTTGTCCTGGAAAGATCTGGAACTTTTTAGCATGTATACATTACTGAAACAGCGATGTCAATGTTGGCTTGGGCATGTCGTGAGAATGGCTGATGGTCGGATTCCAAAAGATCTCCTGTATGGAGAATTAGTGCAGGGAAATTGCCCCAGAGGGAGACCACAGCTGCGATACAAGGATATCTGTAAGCGGGATCCGAAGGCCTTAGGAATGGATCTCAACAGATGGGAAACCCTGACATCTGAGCGTTCAGCCTGCAGGCAGGCGATGCAGCATGGCCTCTCCCAGTTTGAAGAGACACTTGTCCAGCAGGCTGATACAAAGAGGCAGTCCCGAAACCAGAAAAATCAGGGAGCTGGACCGGGGGCAGGTTGCATTTGTCTTCAGTGTGGAAGGTATTGTCACTCTTGTATTGGCCTTCTCAGCCACAGTAGACGCTGTTCCAAGACCTTTATTCAGACACATAGTCTCTCGAGACTGAAGGATGCCTATGACACAAAGCTTCTCTACACATAGCCAGCTGCTGCTCAGATGTCTGGCTATAAGAGGGTCCTTAGATCCAGAGAGCACACAGCCAGGCTTCAAAGACAAGAGCCAGATATTTGGGGAATAGCTCTTTCAGGGGAACTGTGCAGAGCAACAGTAACTCTCATGGTGTAGAGACATCAAAGAGGTCAAGAGGTAGAATTCCAAACTATAGCTTCTTCCAAGTTCCATACACAATAGCTATTTCTACATAAAATCTTTTCCAGGGCATAGGCCCCACCTGTGGGGGTAAAGGAAGAAGCAGTGTGGACTTTGACTCATTCTTAGAAGCTAAGAATCAGTAGGTTAGTGTCATCTCCCTTAACATAGAACAGTTTCTGCAGTGTTCAATGTATATGGGTAGTTCTTTAAAGGCAAGTAGGATAGATCTGTATTGATCCACGTGTACTATAACAAGACATGACTCCAGCCACCAGCTGTAGTAGATAAACCGCAGCAGCTAAAACCAGAGATAGGATCCAGCTATGAAGGCAAATAATGGAGCATCTTTTTTGAAACTGAGAACATCAAGCTCTGGTTAGTGGCCAGTAGCCCTTGTATTTCACACAGAACAAATTGTTATAAATAAATAAGATGGTTAACTTAATCTCTTCAACAGATGCTAGTGTTGATAGGGTGGGAAATGGCCAATAGAGTGGACAATTGTAGAAGCAGAATTTCTTGATGTTCTCATTACTATTTTTGTTTTCTCAGTATCTTTGTACAGTTAGAACTACATTTTTAATAGCTTGACTGGGCCTTTAAATATTGGAAAAATAATGCTGTTCTTCTAAAAAGAGATTAGATAAAATGGGAACATGTTTTTAACCATTCTTTTTTCTTGAATCTTTGGACTGTGAAAAAAAATTAACATATTGTTCTAATCCATTGCAACTGGTAATGAAAGGCTTTTCAATTAGATTAACCCCCTCAAAAATCCAGAGGTCTTCTCATTAGCCATCTGTTATAACTGAGGAGGGATCCTTGTTATAGCCTGAGAGCAAAAAAATAAATGCAATTCTTCATACATGCGGGTTTTGTTATCAAATGTGATGGCCCTGTGCCAAACAGGAATACATTGAAAAACCCGGAGACAAAATAGGCAGTTCTGCATGTTCAGAAGTACACAGAAACACATCAGTCAAAATCCTGTTGGTTAGCATAGTAAATTGCATTAGAGTAGACCCACTGAATCAATTGGAACTTGGTGACTCAATTCTTCTGTAGTATCCATGGATTCAAATGGGCCTACTCTTGTTGTAACTTAGCTTAGCATAGTAAGTCACAGTTAGAGTAGGCTTTTTTGAATCCATGGAATTTATGAAGGAGTTGACCTTTCAAACCCCCATAGGTTCGATGGGTCTAATCTCATGTGATTTACTACACTAAAGAACAAATTTTGCCCATTTGCAAATAGCCCAAACAGAACCAAAACACACCTCCAGATTGGGCTGCTTAGAAGGTACACCTTTCTGGAAAACAAGAACTATTCAGAACTATTTTAGATCTACCCGGATCACCTGTGTGAGCCAGGTGAGGATGAGGAGCCTGACGCCAAGAGAGGCCCAGAAGGAAAAGACACAAAACTGGGCCTTCTCAGCGGTGGCTCCTCGCCTCTGGAATAATCTCCCTCCTGAGATTCATGCAGCCCCCACTTTGGGCACCTTTAAAAGGCAACTAAAACATGGCTATATATTCAGGCCTTCCCTCCAGCTTGATTTTCTCTTGTTCTCCTTTATTTATTTTAGTTCTGTTTTTGTATTGTGTATGTTATAATTATGATTTATGTAACTCTTTGTATTATTTTACTGTTTTCACTGGAAGCCGCCTAGAGTGGCCTTCTAGGCCAGATGGGCGGGGTATAAATTAAAAAAAAAGAGAGAGAGAATTGCCACCTGGACTGTTCTTAGAGTCTGAAGGAGAAATACAATAGCAAAGTGATAGGACAGGCAGGGCTCCACAGGGTGGGGGAAAGGGAGACAACAAAAGCAGTCAAGATGAACAAGTTTTATATCTGAGGTATGTGAGGTGATGGAGAAGTAGGAAGTCCTAGGTGAGAATTCAGAAATCTGTCATTTCACCTTGTCCTCTTATGTAAAACTTGCATACATTTTACATAAACTTACTTGTTTATGCTACCTGGAGATTGAAGCCTAAATGCGCCATTGCTCAGGTTCCTGAGTTGCAGTGCTGATGCTTTACTACCTGTCTGGTCCAACTGAAATAAAAGATCTTATGTCAATAGGACAACCACCCTAGGGAGGGAGGGACTGGGGAGAAAAGGGATGGGTGCATGCACTTGGGTCAATTGTGCCTTGGACCCAATTGGCAAAATTGCCAATGTTTTAAAGTACACTAATAACTTTCACAAGACTCAACTCGTGATGCTACTCCTCCTGAGAGTTTTCTCCTCACTTTAGGATGCAAAGAAGCATAGCAATTTCTTGAGACTTCAGTCAACAAACTGATACCTGGCAATCCCATTTGGGTATTCTCTCTTATTTGATGAGATACAAGGAGTTTGTAACAAATGCTCTCTGCTCTGTTATGGGGTTTTAATAAAGGGAGATACCATATTCTCTCTCGGACTGATTCCCCTTGTGTTGTGTTGGGTCTGTGTTATGGAGCAGGTAGGGCAATGTCAAGAAGCTCTGTGCTATAGCTGTGCATTCAGGATATCACTGGAGCACAAAACTTTCTTCCAGGAGTAGTAAAGCATACTATTATTGCCCAAGAGCACATAAACAATAGTTAACAATGGTAGGCTTCACTGTGTGAAAGGCAGGGTTTATTGAAACAGACATGTAGGTAAATTCACTTCCAAATATTTATGCTTAACTAGGAAAGAAATATCAAGATGAGACATGGAGGTATTCATATACGAATATTCCTGTGCAGCTGGACTTAATGAGGGTCTGGCCCCTGGGCTGGACTGTCCACTCACATGTTCGTCCACTCCCTGCTCATCCTTCCCAATCATGCCCAGAGCGCCACTCTCTTGCTGCTTGGCTGGCCACTTGGCAGTCAAGCAGGGAGACTCATCCTCACCCCCTCCCACCTGGAGTGGCCAGCTGAGTGGGAAGAGAGCGGCGCTCTGGGCATGATTGGAAGGATGAGTGGGGCCACCGCCACTGGATACATGAGTGGACCCCATGGACCAGACCCTCGTTAAGTCCAGCTGTGTGGAGATATTTGTATACGAATCCCCCCATCTCTAATCAAGATCTAGGGCAGAGGTTTGGCATGTATAAGGCGGATTACACACTCTGGTAGTTCAGATGTGCAAACATTCTAAGGATCACCCTGCAAGTCCCCGAGATATCCTTTGCCCTGTTTCAGAAAAAGAAAACAGTGTCAAGTAACCAAGTCAGATTCATATACTCTCCCAAGTCTCATGATATATGCAGAATATATCATGTGGCGATCCCACTTGTGGTCCCTTATTTCCCTGGGCTCCAACAAAGGTAAACTTGCCCTTTTCTGCTGCCACCAGGTATTATCTTAATACCACTACAATTCCCACACACACAGAGGAGCTACTCACAGAACTTAGGAATCAGGGGTTTTCAATTAAATATTCTTTTATTATTGAACAAAGTATAAGAAGAATCAAATATAACTGTTTCATGTGTTCATATATAATAAATCAGGTGTTCAATCACTTGTATTCAATACTATTGTAGGTTTTCAACCAATATTCATCATGTTATGCTTATGGGTTCATTCCTCATTGTTCAATATGTTTTTCTTTCTTAACCCTTTTTTATCTATTCCTAAATCCTAGCACTCTCTCCACATCTTCTTGTCCCTACTTCTCTCTATCCCTATCTCATTCCAGCTGTCCTCTCACTGTCTCTTCCAATCTCCCCAACTGTCATTCTGACTCTGCCCCTCCTGCTCTATCCTCTGATTGACATGCAGGAATGACGTCATCGTTTAGGTTCCGCTACATATCACAAATGTGATTTTTTTTAAAAAGAGAAGGAGCTGAAGACAAAGAAAACAACTGCTGCCAAAGAAAAATATGGTTTCTTTATTCCTATCATTATGATCTTATACATGTTTTGATTTCTCCTGCCCTTCATACTATGTTCTGTCAAGTCACATCCAATTTACAATTATCCTAATAGAGATATTAAAGGAGTAGCTTTACCAGTACAACCAACACAATGAGTTTCCATGGCCAAGCAGAGATCTTAACCTGGGACCCCTGAGTCCTAACCTTTAACATTGCTCACTATATCACATGGCCTCCTGCCCTATTTCTCCTGATTCACTCAAGAACATTGGCAGAAGTCCTGGTAGTGGTGGCAGATAGTGAGTATGATGTATATGATCCCTCTTGCTCCTTACCTTTGCACCTTTCCTTGCTTTTGCCAGATTCACTCTCTTCCCTGCTTTAAGTGCTAGGGAGGCACTCTTGCTCTCATTTGGCCCCATTGGCATCATCCGAGGGCCTGTCCAGACTGGCTGTTTTGGGTGTGGGATGGATCAGGTTACAAAGAGTTTGTTGAGGTCAAGGGGAGGATTGATGTGCTATTTGACATTCTCCCATCCGAACAACCTGTTGTAGCTTAATCAGCTGTCAATTAAGTGCTTCCCTTGATCACCTGCAAAGGATCAGGGGCAGTAAAATTATTATTATTATTTTACATTGCTCCTCTTTCCCATTGTTGGTGCTGTTTTGTTTTCTCCTTCCCCACTACCTGCTTTGCTTCACTTGTTGGAAACTTAGGCTGCTAGAGGCTGCTATCTCCTGGTGAAAAAGGCTAGACAACAAACATGCCAAAAAGAATGTATGCCCTATCGCTGGGCCTGAAAGATGTGTGACACTTCAAAGTGTGTGTCTTAAAATGGAAGGATGGCTTGATCTAAGCAGAAACACTTGTGCATGGGGTCTCTCTCTCCCACCATCTGAACCATGCCTTTAATACCCATACGTCATATATATATGTCCATGTGGACAGGCCCCATACGTCATGTATATATGTCCATGTAGACAGGCTCTGAGTCTTGTCATTGAGCCACCACTGCTTTATATCTTAGTGGGGGGATGTAAGATTTCCCCCCCCCCTCAAGATTATGACTTTCTTTGGGCAATCTCTAGGAAACCCATATTCACATATTCTTTATTGAGCATAGTGGATGGGCTGTTTCCCCTAATTTGGGGAATTAGGATGGAACCATATGCAGCATGCATGGTGAGTAATCCCTACATCTGCCAACACTGAGAGGGGCATCCACAGTGGCAGTCCTTCCGTGAAAGACAGCTCTATGGCGGAAATCATGCATGCTCAAAGGGCAGGTAGTTGTCTGTCTGTCTGTCTGTCTGTCTGTCTGTCTGTCTGTCTGTCTGTCTGTCTGTCTGTCTGTCTGTCTGTCTGTCTGTCTGTCATCAAGCCAGTTTCAACTCATGGTGATACTTCATGAATTTTCTAGGTGTGAATACTCAGAAGTGATTTATCAGCCCCTGTTCCTGATAGCACACTGGCACCATGCAACTTGCCCAAGGCTGCACAAGTGGCAGACCACTCATCCCCCCATAATGCACGCCTTGTCCTGAAAATCTTAGCAGACCCCTGTGGGCTTGCAACTCTGGCTCTGCTGCCAAGTGGCACAACCCATTGATTGATGGCCCTCCGCTGTTATGTGTCACTTCTGATTTAAGAGATTTTGAGATATGTAAAATGTTCATGAAATAGATCACCACTGCTGCTACTCAGTGAGGTTCTACAAAAGAAGGCTGTGCTTTAAATGAAAACTATAACTCAGCTATATTTAATATATTATTTTTAAAATGACAACTTCTAGCAGTGACAGAAAAAGACTGCTTTGAATGCTGTTAACATCTCAGGCAGCATGCACACGCTACAACTTTAGCAGATTATTTGCAAATAAACTGATGCTCTGGGATAGAGAAATTGGGAACCATGCAAGTGGGGGGGGACATAATTTTGCGCATTCACAGTAATGGTCAGCACCTGAATTTGCCTGGATTTTGCCCTATTCTAGCAGCCATTATTCATATTAGTAATTTCTACAGACGCATACACATTTTGTACAATGCATTGTAGAATTTTTGAAATTATTTATAAATGACTTCCATTTTGCTCTTTACATTTCGCCTATTTCATTTGTGACTTTGAAGAAGAAATAAATCCCTGAAGCAGCTGATGAGATTGCTTTGAAGTATGTGTCATCCTGTCATAGTCTTCACAGGACACAGGTCTTCAGAGACTTGTGGGAGTCAACCTTATGCTTTTAAATGGGAAGATGAGAGAGCAAGCAGTCCTCAGTAACATTAGCAGTGAGGCAGATCCTCCAGCATTGTTGAAAACATTTAGATGAAAGAAGCACAAGAGAAGTCTAATTTTCTTTGAACTGATAAACAATCCTCATTGCACAATGGGGCAACATTCGGTGTTCCCCAAGGAGATTGCTGTTGACAAACAAAACAGGATGAAATGTATTGAAACCAAATTTGTTTAAACCGAACTCCCTGGGCAGTTGTATGTCTCCACTTGCTTTACTTGCTGATGTCTTCTCTTACAGACATCCCCTCCTTTTTTTTAGTGCCTAATGCATTCCTGTCTTGTTTCTCAGACATCCAGTCCCTGGGCAAAGTCACTGAGAGTTTTTTGGTAAGATCCAAGAACTATAATACAGATCCCCAAGTACATTAGTATCTACTTTTGACAGTCAGTCAGCAAAAAATGGGGTAGCTTGCCAGGCTAACCTTAAGCCAAAAAAGGCCAGGTCCCTATTTGCTGCCTAATCTTCCTGAGTGACAGACTGGGGATGCAAGAAGCCTCATCATAGTTGCACCTCTTAGCTGCTTTTTAGGCATATAATAATTCATGAGCTCTATGCCTCCATCTGAATGTATAAAAGCCATTGCTTTCTTTTTTTCACCTGAAAAACTGAGAGTCTATATTAAAGGCAGGCATATCATTCTCCATCTGCTCAGGCTTGACTTTTTGGTTCATTTCCTGATAGATTCACAAATCTTTCACTGAATCAACACTTCTGCTTGTTCACTGCACTGAAACAGATCTCTGGAGAATGTTCAATGAATATAAGTTTTGGCTATTCCAAATCACCTGATGCCAAGTTACCGTACCTAGATTTTTGTTTTCAGGTTGGACATGAATGGGAATGTGAAAGAGAGCATCAATAAAAGGCTCCATACGATTGCATAAAAATTTCCATCATTTCCCCCTAACAAGATCACATAGCAACTGCTTTTCAGTGCACGCTTAGTTCATCCAGGCTTCACTGGCATGTCTACTCTTCTTGGTTCACCTAGCTTTTATCACTCTGTGTTTTTGAGGTGTTTGGGAAATTATGTTTTGCCAAAATGGGAACAGGTGTTCTGCGACAAAACCTCTCACTGTCAGCTTTCCCTCCTACTGCTCTTCTATTTGAAACGACTGAGGAATGCAGTGGTCACTATTGTAGCAGAGTCAGCTAGAGTTCAGATGATCAGTCTAAAAATACAATGTGTGCCATTGCTCCTTAGAAGCCCAAGGGACTAATTTGTTGATGCTAATATTTTAGAGATTGGTGGGTTAACCAATGCATTATATCACACATCACTTGTTTCACTGGCCGCAGTTTTTTTGGCATGTGGGGGAACATTTTTCTTCTGCTCACCTTCCTTATGGGGGTTGTCTGGAGGGGATTTTTTCGCTCTTTGTTTTAAAACAAATAGCATAAAACAAATAGCATTAAAACAAATAGCTTTGGCTGGCTTTGCTGCTCAGAATCACATGCTGTGATGCTTTCTCCACCGTGTCTGGAACCACAAGCCACACTTCGTGAAGTGGCTAAAATTTTATTTTCTTTTGAAGTTATTTGAGGAAGTGTGGCCTTTTGGAAAGGCTAGGTTGTTGCCTCAGTCTATTCAGATACTGAAAAATATAGCCAAGAGCAGTCAGCTTCATGTACTGCTCTATGAAGCATAGGAAGCTTGTTCTAAGGTTACAGGAGAAAAAACAGAGAACTCCTTCAGCCATCTTGTTAAGGAAAACCCAGCAATTCTCTTCTTCCCTCCCAGAGTGAATGCAATTTGAAACAAGAGAAACAATTCTTTTTTACTGTTGCATTTCACTGCAAAAGATACAGTACCATGTTGTCCCTCATTACCTCTCCTAACAGCTGCCTCCAAATCATGTTGTTACTTGTAGTGGTTGCTGATAGCTTCCATTTCGGGAATGGAGGGTTCGAGAGGCTGTTAATCCACTCAGTGTTCAAGGCTGCATTTTGCAGGAGCTATCAAAGGCACTGAAGACTATTCTCAAAATAGGTGTATTAGACAGAAATATCTTGTTTTTTGCTTTGTTTTTTCATTCTATATGTTTGCACAGACTAGCACAGCTACTTCTTTAAATTACAGCACAGCATTTTGCATAACTCTTAAAGACTGCAGATTAAAATCTGAAAGTTTAAAAATGTGGAGTTTCTGAATCTCCAAAATTCTGTTACAGTCAGTACGAATACTATATAGTCATTATTTCCCCCTTAAAAAATATTTTCCCATTTTAAAAAAGATTGCTAGCTTGTCATCACAACTTGTTCTGGCAACTAGTGGGGCAAATGCAGCTGGAGGGGTGATTTAAGTGCCACATAATTCTGAATCTGGGTAGGTGGGGCTTGTCAGCCTTGGAAGGCACTCCATCTAGGAGAAGGAAAACTCTGATTTCAAACCTCCACTGCCTTGTGGCTATTTCCACTGATGGAAAAGGCTTCAGGAGTTAACCTCAAGGCAAAATCTGGAGCCGGAGTCCCTGAGGCAGTTTGTGCCATTGTCGCAACTCCTGTGACATCGCTGGAACCAGTTGTATTGGCTCTTGCCTTTCCATTGAACTATTTCAGTGACGTGGAGAGGAGGAATTTTCTGCTTGGGTAACAGTCTATCCTCCATCTTATTTTACCCAGGCTTAATGCTCTGGAGAGGACACTCCAGCTTCACATACAGCATCGAAATAACATGGGAAGTATCAGATGGACATTGTTGCCCTGCAAGAGAGGAGATTGCCAGACTGGGGAACTGTCAAAGAAAAACAATTTCTCATTTTCTGGCAGGGAAAACCATTGAATGAGACCAGGGAATATGGTGTTGACTTTGCTGAGATCCATTGTTCCACGTACTGCAAGGAGTGGAAGAATCCTGTCTCTGCAGCTCCACTCATCAGCAGGACCAGTCACCCTCATTAGTGCATATGCACCAACAGAGTAAAACTGTGAATAAGGAGATTGTATCACATGAAAAAGGAAGGAAGACCACGTATTGACATCAGCAAGACTTGCAATCAAAGAAAAGTGGAGGAATTTGCCCAACACTTGAGGAAACCCTTCTAGACCCGGCTGATGCAAATGCACCTGAACAATGGGAACATTTCAAGAACACTTATAACACTGCCTTGTCCACATTTGACAAGAAGACAAAAAATGATAGGTTGGTTTGAAGCCCATTCGGAGGAGCTGATGCCAGCCATTGAGGAAAAGAGGAGAGCTCTAGCAGCATACAAAGCCTGTCCTTGTAAGTACAACTTGAAGACTCTTTGAGTTGCTCATAGCAAAGTCCAGCAAGCTGCCAGGAGATGTTCTAATGATTATTGGCTTCATCTCTGCTCTCAGATACAGATAGCAATGGACACAGGTAACATCAAGGGAATGTATGATGGTATCAAGCAGGCTTTAGGTCCAATACAGAAGAAATCTGCTCCTTTGAAGACTGCTACAGGCATGATCATTCAGGACTGAGCACAGCAGATGGATCGCTGGGTGCAGCACTACTCTGAGCTATACTCCAGACAGAATGCAATAACCGAAGAGGCATTAAATAACATTGAGTGCCTGCCTGGCTTGGAAGAGTTCGACAGCGAACCAACTTTAACAGAAATCAAAGCGGCCTTGGATTCCCTCGCCTCCAGCAAGGCACCTGGGAAGGATAACATCCCTGCTGAAGTGCTGTAAAAAGATCATCACTATGGAGCTGTATGAAATCTTTTGTCTTTGCTGGAGGGAAGGTGGAGTACCACAGGACATGAAGGATGCAAACATCATCACATTGTATAAGAACAAAGGCTACAGGGGTGACTGCAATAACTACCATGGCATCTCTCTTCTCAGCATTGTAGGGAAGCTGCTTGCCCGTGTTGTGCTGAAGAAACTCCAGGTGATTGCAGACAGAGTCTATTCAGAATCACAGTGTGGATTTTTGAGCTAATAGATCCACCACTGACATGGTATTCCCCCTCAGACAGTTGCAGGAGAAATGTAAGGAACAACGACAGCCACTTTTTTTGGCCTTCATAGATCTCACAACGGCCTTTGATTTGGTTAGCACGGATGGCCTTTTTAAAATACTTCCCAAGATTGGTTGTCTACCTTGACTCCTTAACATCATCAGGTCCTTTCATGAGGAAATGAAAGGCACTGTAGTTTTTGATAGCTCAACATCAACTCCCCTTGACATCCAAAGTGGAGTGAAACAGGGCTGTGCCCTCGCACCAACTCTATTTGGGATCTTTTTTAATGTCATGCTGAAGCACGCTTTAGAAACTGCAATAGAAGATGTCTATCTCCAGACTAGATCAGATGGAAAGCTCTTTAGTCTCTCTAGATTGAGAGCGAAGACCAAAGTCCATCTGAAATGCATGCGGGACTTCCTCTTTGCCGATGATGCAGCTATTGTTGTCCACTGCTGAAGACCTCCAACAACTTATGGATCATTTTAGTAAGGTCTGCCAAGATTTTGGATTAACTATCAGCCCAAAGAAAACATAAGTCATGGACGAGGGTGTGGACTCACCTCCCTCTATTACATAAGAATTGGAGGTTGTTCATGATTTAATGTACCTTGGCTCAACAATCTCTGACACACACTCTCTAGATGTCGAGCTGGAAAAATGCATTGGCAAAGCAGCTACAGTACCATGTTCTCTAGACTCACAAGGAGAGTATGGCTTTATAAGAAGCTGATGGCCTATACCAAGATCCAGGTCTATAGAGCCTGTGTCCTGAGTACACTCCTGTACTGCAGCGAGTCCTGCACCCTTCGTGTACAGCAGGAGAGGAAGCTGAATACGTTTCATATATGTTGTCTCCGATGCATTTTTGGTATCACCCGGCAGGACAAAGTTCCAAATAGAGTTGTCCTAGAACAAGCTGGATTTTTAAAGCATGTATACATTACTGAAACAGCAATGTCTACATTGGCTCAGGCATGTCGTGAGAATGGCTGATGGTCGGATTCCAGAAGATCTCCTGTATGGAGAATTAGTGCAGGGAAATCGCCCCAGAGGGAGACCACAGCTGTGATACAAGGACATCTGCAAGCGGGATCTGAAGGCCTTAGGAATGGACCTCAACAGATGGGATACTTTGACATCTGAGCATTCAGCCTGGAGGCAGGTGGTGCATCATGGCCTCTCCCAATTTGAAGGGACACTTGTTCAGCAGGCCGAGGCAAAGAGACAGTCCCTAAACCAGCCAAATCAGGGAGCTGGACAGGGGACAGATTTGTCTTCAATGTGGAAGGATTGTCATTCTCGAATTGGCCTTCTTACCCACACTAGATGCTGTTCCAAGACCTCTATTGAAAGCACGTTACATAGTCTCTAGAGACTGAAGGATGCCTACTATCGCTTCTGAAATACTGCCCCCCTGAGTCCCTTCAGTTTCCTCCTGCCCCATGTCAGGAGAGTTCCCACCAACCACAATGCTGCTTTGTACAGAACAGATTTGCTGAGAATTGCAGCTGAGAGGCAAACTCATCATTGATTATGAGGGAGCTGCATGATAGAGATATGGATAGCAATGTCTGGTGCTCTTCATTAATCTCTTTCCCAACCACAAAAGCAGCAGCACTATCGCTGCCCAAGCTGGCTGTGTCAGTCTGAGTGCTGATGCCACCCTCACATGTTGGCTATTTGGGAGAAAGGTGCCTTATTCACTATCTCTTTTTGGTCCCTTGGCCTGGCTGGATTGCACACAGGTGTCACTGGAACATGGCTGAGGTTCACTCGTATCTGTTCCACCTTGGACCAGAGGCTTCTCTGCCACCTCCCTGGCAGAGACAAACCCACCCTTTACAGCTGCCTGCTGCTTTTTCCTAGGGTCAATGCTGAACAAGGCAGATTTTGTTTGGGGTCTCACAATCGCAGTTGTAGCCTGTCTTTTTCCTCTTCCTCTCCCATTCCTATCAATAGAAGCTGCTGGAGTGGGTGCAGGCAGCATTCCTGCAGTCTTCTTCAAGTTCCTCCTCCTTTTACCAGAACCACATTTCATATTGCCTCCAGACTCTACCCAAAGAAGAATATCTGATTCAGCTATAGCAGAACATAAACCTTTTCAATGAAAATCGCACACAGAGAGAAACAAAATCTATTAGCTTAATATCTCTCTCTGCATATAACAAAATCTTATTCCCCTGCCTGATAAGGGGTCTAAACCCAATATAATATTTCCATGTTGGTTTATAATGTATTAAGCGATGAATCTACTAATCCTAAACCTTACTCCTAACTATATTAAATAAACAATATGCAGTGATATGCAGAGAATGTAAATGTAAGTGGAGGGTTCAGAAAGGACAGAGAGAAAACTGGTGTAGTACAAGCTTGCTTCAGAGCATGTCCTAACAGCAAATGGCCAGAAGATTTATCAGCAGCTATGCCTAACTTTCAACTGGAAAGAACTGATGTGAAAAAATCCCTTCTCATGTCCATGCCTACTTCTTATTCTACTGGTACAGACAGACATCATTTACAGGTTTTGCTGTCACCCCAGCCCCATTCCCTTGGGAAACCTATGGTCAGGAGACATTGAGCTCTCTGCCCCCACTACCCTTGGTGTCAGAGTGCCTTTATGCTGCATTTCTCAAGAAATCACTCTGTCTGACAAATAGGTCTCACTTTCACTTCTTCCTTCAGCAAGCAGAAGCCTAGCATTTTGCTTTCTAATCTATAGGAGTAAACATAAATCTAATTATTAGGATTTATTATTACAGATATTCGGAACTCCCAAATTTGAATTCAGATATATTTGGAACAATCTGAATATGGCATTTTGGTGAATTATGAATATTTTGAAATCCAAATGCACATCTCTAATTAAAACTTAAAGTGGACTCAGATTCCCCCTCGCTATGTCTCTCCTGCTTGCAGCTTTGAGTAGAGTAAAATCAAGGATGGCGCAAAACAAGATTTCTTTGTTTTTCTTCTTCTTCTTAATAGTATACCTTGCAGAGTGTCTTTGTGAAGTAGAGAGTTGCCTTTGCCAAGGGCATGAATGGAGAGGTAGGAATGGAGGAAAGTATCTTGTAAAAATTTGAAACCCAGTCTTCTGCCCTCTTACCCTTTTTCAGACACAAATCCTGATGCTTGAAGCTTACTTTTAGGAAAAAGAATGTAGGGTTGTATTCCCTCAGACAAATACATCTTAAGTTTTTTTTCCCTCACTCACTTCTCCTACATCTTTCCTCATTCATTTCTTTTTTGAAAAGGAAATTTATTTTCTTCTTACCTCAGCTCACAGTTTTCTTTCCTCAGCTTCTTTCTGAAGTTCAGTGATAATGCCACACAGGAGAACGTGCATCTATAAATCTTGCTTCCCTGTTTATGTTGTTCCCCTCCTGTGCCTTCAATCCCACCAACCATAATGGGCAGCAGCTGGCACTGGAAGGGGAAGAACATATACAGCAAAAAACCACTCTTGAACATACCTTCAGGTATTTTTGGAGACCAACCAAATTTATGTTTTGTCTAGAAAATTGCTTCAGTCATTAATCATTTCCATATGGGAATGGTCCCTGGATTATGTTGCTTTCCTTAAAGTGGAAAAGATGTTAACAAACCAGATGAGAATTTACTATCAAGTTCACAGAATTTTGGATGTATTTAATCCACTTCATCTGTTTTGGAGTCTTACTGCTGCTTAAGAGACAGGCCATGATAACTGGTTTGTTGAGAGTAGGATTGTTGCTTCTTGGTGACAGTATGCAATGTTAGGTGCAATCTGATATTTCCACACTTATCTGTGACTTGTTCATAGTCATCCTCATTCTTATCCTCATAATTAAATGGTACCTTGAACATGATAACTTCATCTAGATTTATCAGTGCCCCATATGAGTGATTTTCAGATGAAAGGAAAAGTTGGCGACTGACACTGAACAAATCAAAGGAACCTTATCTGATTCCATCAGTTTGCTCTTACAGAGGCAAATTGGATTGACAGATAATGTATTGTATCAAAAATGGTCCAAGGAAGAATGTCACAGATGAGGAAGAATTATTTAGAATTTTTGAAAAGAAGGGGAAAAAAACCTCCTAATCTCCTATTATTTGACTGTATGAGAAAATGGTCTTTCAGTGAGTTTTTGTTCTCTGCCTGTTAATAATGAATAGCTTTATTTGCTCTGTTTAGCATTGCCCAACAAGGATGTTACAGCCAAACCATTCAATGTAGTCCTTTCTTTTCCCTTGCTAGTTTCAAAATTCTAGGAGTGGTAGTAAAGACAATCAAATTACTTAAATATTTCGTACTGCAAGACCTAGCTTAAAACATAGAGGTTCATACAAGCCGTTGATATTCCTTTTTAAAAAACAAAATAGGATTAATTTAATGCAACTCTTAGATACTGAAGTACATCAAGAACAATTAAAAAGAACCACTGCTATCAGATATTCACATGCACACACAGAGAGAATCTAGTGTAGTTTGAAGTGACAGATGATCAGGTATTTATTTATTATTTATAAATGGCAGCCATTACTGTTAGTGGGGCAGACGGCCAAGCAGCCAATAGTGAGCAGAATGAGGGGTAATACACAGAGCTGGGACAAAAGTGGCTATTATTCCTACACACATGCTATGTCCCTCTTTCTCACACACACCCAGAGGCAAACAGGCAGGAAAGCAAGTGTCAATATGTATGCTGAAGGAAAGGAGGTAGGGGGGAGTAGACAGGGGTGGGGGGAAGCCCCATCTGTTCTCCGTTGTGTGTGTCCTTCTCCCCTAACAAGACTGCTGTCAATGTGGGTGCTTTCTTGTCAACTGTACCCTCCTCTAAGATTTAATTTCATTCCATTAATTTCATCCCATAGCGAATTCACAGTACTCCCCCACATTTCATAACTTCTTAATATGTTTAGTCCTTATTGGCTTGGATGTGGGGGGAAGCAAAGGAAGTTTTCAGGACCTTTCAATGGCAAGCATGGTACTGTATGCTGCCTTGAGCCCAAGAAAATTTTGTTTCAAAATACAAATCTCGGAACATATTTCAGGATAAATTTCAGTGAAGACTTTCAACAGTGCTTTTTCTACCTAAAAGTAGTATCCAAAATTAGGTTGTCTTTCTTTAAGTTGTCACAAATGTGCTGTAATAAGCAGAAAAGTAATGACAGGACTATGTGGGTGGAGGTAGAGTTTAGTCTAAACATGGCTGACACCCCAAGTAATGAAAACCAACTGAGAAATGTGTGCGTCACTGGCTGATGCATTAGTCACAATGTGTTACAATCCTTTGTGAAATCTAATGTCTTCTGAGTAATGCAGTTAGGCATAATAGGATGCACCCTGGGAAATTAAGTTATTTGTTTTGGGGAAAACATTTTCACTGCTCAACTGCTTCCCCAAAAATTAGCACTGCAGAAATGAGAACCACCCCTTATGCCAGTCACTGCCCAGTTTAAGAGATAATCTAAAAATGCTGGATCCAGTCTAGTACATTTTTACTGCAATGTGGTGCTTGATCAACTAGTAAAGTACTTTATATATAGAAAAGCTGGGAAACTGAGTAGATCACCATGGAATTGACTTGATGGCACATCGTCATTTATTTATTAGTTATATAACAATTAACTAGAGTTTGGCAATGTAACTCTTCTTACAGTGAGTTTGGGAAATATAACTATACAACTCAGAGAATCTCCTAGCTAACATTACTAGTGGCTGAGCTCACTGAGGAAATCTCCCAAAGTAACTTCTTCCAAAGTCTGCAATTAACACTGAGATGTCTACTTACCAATTTCACTATACCTTCAACAGATGAAACACTTTATGAGGATTTAGTGCTCCATTTGATTTCCTTATTTTCCTACAAGCAGAAAATTAAGGAGATATGCAACTTTTTTAAAAAAAAGGCTAATCTGTGACCTACTTTGCTATGTATGGTTTGTGTGCATGACCATATAGCTTTTCACAATACACTTTTTAAAATGTAGAAGCAATCTCTCAGGACAAAGTTGTCATGATAGTATGATGGTTTGTGTGATCTTACATGCATGCTTAACATAAACATATGGGATTTGGGGACCATAATTACCATATTTTTCTGTGTATAAGACTATACTTTTGTCTAAAATCATTATACAAAAAAATTGAGGGTCGTCTTATACACAGAAGTAAGCTGAGGAGAGAACAAAACAGCCCATGCCTTGCCTCTGCAGATAGGCTGCCTCCAATCAGGAGGCTTAACATCCTACAGTAAGGAGACTTAATTTCCTCCAATCATGAGCCTTATGTAGCTGATGTCAGCTGATGCTGTGCAAACCAATTGAAACACACCTCATTGGAGGTGGATCCTGTAGGCTCAGATTCAACATAGACTCGTAATGTCTGAGCGTTCTGAGCCCAGAAGCTGAATACTCAAAGCTAAGTTTACTTAAATTTTGGTTAGAAAAGTGGGGGGGCATCTTATGCATGGGGGTGTCTTATAGATGGAAAAATATGGTAATATCTACCTTTTTCACAATATAGGATTTTGTACAAGATGTGGCTAACTAAATTAGTAGAATTCAACCAGTCTGGCAGAAGCAGGCTTGCATACTCCTCCTCAAAGACAAGCCTGTGGCCCACTGAAAATGCTATATGAAGGGCTAGGGGATGCCATTATTAAGAAGAAGTTATAGAGATGGAGAGGTGGGAATGTCTGAAAATTGGATAGAAGCTTCTTCAGTAAGTGAGGCCTTCAGCCCATGGAAGGGAGATCCAAGATCTTACTTATTTTCATAATTTATTGACTTATTTTTCACATGAATTTGTTAGTATTAATGATTTTGCAAATACAGTACATGTGACATGTTAATGGTCCATATTTAGCAACGGGTTAATCTTTTTACCTTACATTATAGCCCTTAGTACACATCACACAGTAGTAATTGCTTCCTTTTTAAGGCATCTGTACTGCAGCTATTCATTTTTTAAAAATTTAATATTGGACTGGCCTGATTTATCACCCTCTGTGTGTAATTTCATATTGGTAACAGGTATATTATGGTAGAATGCAATAACTAAACTGGTAATTAAGATTCACTTTGTGAATCTATGGTGAAAGGGATGGTGCATGGGCAACCTTTGGACATGCCTGAAAAGATTGAGGAAGAAAATGCTTTAAGTCCCTGGAGCATCCTGAGCATTGTTCAAAGAGCAGCCCATCTTTCATCTAAGAAAAAGGAAAGTGTGTTACAGTTTGTGAATTTATTTCATGTAATCTCTCTAATTCATGGGAGATCTGGTTCTAACCTGAGTTCTAATATTAGAACCTCCTTTGTTTTATCAAAGGAGAGGATATATCAGATACCAATGGCATGGAAGACTTCACTTCATTTCAATTTATTCTTTTGTTTATTCACTACAATTGCAGATTTGTAGTTTTTGTTACTGAGGGACATTTCACTCCCATCTTAGCATCAATGTGAAGGCTTAGTGCTTTGGATCAAGGGTGTTTGTTTTATAGAAGAGTACAGATAAACCTTTGTTGTACATCAGTAAATCCAAAAGATATTTGAAAGCAAATCTCTAAGGGACATATGCTATTCAGCAGAACATTAGCTAAGTAACAAATTGCACTCTGTGGGCCTCACTAGAAGAAGTGCTGCGTCTGTATCTAGAAGCAGTGAGCTCTTTGGAGGAGAACACTAAGGATGGAACTTGAAGGTTAACCTGAACAAAACAAAAGAGACCCTTTCTTTTGTTCATTTTTGGAATCTTCTGTGGCTTTACAATACAAAGTCTCTGAAATAGGAAAGATTTGGGATTCTGAATGAAAGGTTAATGAAACTTCCAGATTTCTTACTGATGTTGTATTTCAGATTACCCTGTTTTTTAAATTTTAAATTTTATTGATTTTTAGAGATATTCCTCTCCCTCCCCCCCCCTCCGTCCAATGCCCTTATTGTTGCCTGGAGCACCTGCCTGCCTGGCTGCCCTAAAGTTGGTGGACTACTGTTTGTGCCACTGGACTGAATTTACCAATGGAGTAGTAGTGAGAGTTGGTCCCAAATCCTCCATGTTTGGGGATTTTTGTGGTGTGTGTGTGTGTGTGTGTGTGTGTGTGTGTGTGTGTGCGTGCGTGCGTGCGTGTGTGTGTGTGTTTTATTTTGATTATGATCATGGTGATAATTTTTCTTTCTCCTATGTGTTGTTTTCTGCTAATAAATCAATGAGGATGATGAGATGGTAATATGAGGGTAAATGTGCTTTTTAAAGTACTGTTAGTGCCTGCATAGGTTTTCTTTCTCATGGACTATTGGTATTGGCCTACTTTTTTTTTTCTTGTACTAGTTTTGAGAGTTCTGTAGGGATTAACTGATTTGGGTATTTTCAGGTTTATTGAAGGGACCTGTAAATGCAAGAGGCCAAAACCAACAAAGGAGCCCCCTAAAAGACCTCAGTATGAAAGCAATAATTTTTTTTTACCCCTGCACATCCTTAGAAAACAGTCAATTCTTAGCAGCTGTGTATTCAGTCTGTTTTGTATCAGAATATTTGCCATAAAAACTGTAGCAAAGGAGAGATATCTCCATACTCCAGAAGAAATAAACATCCAGCAGATTCTTGTAAGAAAGGTAGACTAAGTGTGCTACTAGCTTCTCCAAGATTCCCTGGGCAAAACCCAACACAAAGAAACCAAAGCTTGGCCTGGTCTTCTGGCCCCCCAGCAAGGGAAGAGCAAACTCTGGAGATACTCTGGGGCATAGGACAACTTAGTCTTCATGACATAAGGAGACAATCCTATACCGCCAAGACGAAAAACATATTCTGTGATACAAATTCAGGGAGAGTGGCTCAAACACTATAGTAATAAGAGGTATGAGAGTAAAATTGCATGTTTGGGATGAAGATGGCCCCAGTCACCAGCCTGGCTTGTCCAAGTGGGCCCACTCCCTGCTGATAAGAGTGCTTTTGTATCAAGACCAAGTCTGAAGCATGCACCAGGCAGCTATAGGAATAAAGTGCAGGAATTAGTGGGAAGGGCTGCCGCAGACCATGGAACGGAAAAGCAGCAGGCAGGTACATTGAGGGAGGAGAAGTGTGTATTGGAGGAAGATGTCTCCAGCCTTCCCTCAAACAAAATTGTCTGGCTTGCCTAAGGTTCAGCAAATAAATAGCAATTTCAAAACCCATACAAGATAGTCAGTTTCTGTCCCACATTCGCACACTCATTCAGTTGTAAAGTGCAGTGAAGTCCCAGTGTAGCTACCTGAAATTAAAAAAGAAAAGAAAATTCTTGAATGCACCCCATATAATAATAAATAGCAATGTAATACTCTCCCTTTTCCACGCCTAAATATGAAATGACTGCCCAGTTAGATGGATAGGGGAATAGATCTGGTTCCCGATGGCTCAGTGATCAAGCTTGCCAGGAGAGGGTTTCAGCTTTTATTTGGGGCTTGTGCTGTGAATCTTTTCTCCTTTGGATCTTCTTCTGCTGCAGCTGTGCTTTGATTTTCTGATTGAGAAAGAAAAAAAAAACCAAAACAAAAAACAAAAAAAAACTGTGCTGCTGCTGAGCCGCCCCATAATGCTTAAAGCTCTCTCTGGGCAGTTTTCAATGTAATAATGCAGGCTAGACATTGCCCCACCCCCCAGTGAGCTGAGTACTCATTTTACTCGGAAGGATGGAAGGCTGATTCAACCTTGACCTGGCTACCATCAGGCCCGAACTCAGGGCGTGAGCAGAGTCTTCATTGCAGTGCTGCAGTTTAATCACTCTGCCTTGAGGTTCTTAAAACCTGGTGCCAAGGATTTTTTTTTGGTTGACATTTCATCATTTTAACCCCTAGTATTTTGGAGCAAACATCAGTGACTTGTAGGTACAACCTAACTGACCTGAATATGACGGAGCACATCCTGAACTATCCTGTATCTTATTCAGTAATATACAAATACCACAACTGTGCCTCATTCGCTGACTTTCGTTTTCTGAAGCTGATGCACGCTCCTAATGCTAACATGAGCATGTCTCAATCTACATTTGGCAAATAAGCTTGCCTTTGTTTTACAACTGATCACTTGGTAGACAGAACAGCTTTGTTTGCTTGTTGGTGTAAAAGGAACATAGTGCTGACAGATTTGCATGCCTGTAAAAATAACACTGCAGAAGTACAAAATATATGTTTGCCTTGATTTGTGATCTCATTCTAAATTCATAAGAAGGAATTTAATCCTCTATTATGGCTGTCATGCGAAGAAGGCATAGGACCATTGCTAGAGATGTATTTCTTTCATTTTGGATTCTCTTGCAGATGTCTCTTCCATTGTTCATGCTTTTTGAGCACTAGTCCTTTTGTTTAAAGTCTCTCTCTGGTAATTTATTTCATGTTTTCCAAATTCATATTTCCTGACTCTTCAAAAGTGCAACAGAATGATTACAAACAATCCAAATAAAGCAAAGCAAAGCAAAAGCAAAGCGTACTGCTTATATACCATCCCATAGCACTTCAAGCACTCTCTGGGCAGTTTACAAGTTAATTATGCAGGCTACACATTGCCCCCCCCCCCCAGCGAGCTGGGTACTCATTTTACCGACCTCGGAAGGATAGAAGGCTGAGTCAATCTTGAGCCAGCTACCTGGGATTGAACCCCAGGTCGTGAGCACAGTTTTGGCTGCAGTACAGCGGTTTAAACACTGCGCCGTGAGGCAAAAGAGAATCAACCTACTCCAAATGTAGGCAGCAATACATAAGACAGAAAAATCATCAGACCTATGCAGGAACTAGTATAATCACCTTTCTCCTCCTCCTCCTTCAACAGTCAATGGTATGGATGAGAAAGAAAAATCATTATCATCCAACCTATGTAATCACTAATTTATACAACCACCATCATTAATTTATCATCACCAATGATCCTAGAAGGCATGTTGCTTTACTTGCTTGGCACTGGCAGTGCAACGCCCTCCCACCCCCAAACTTTCGTGCACTGCACATAACACTGCCAGGGCTGCTGCTGCCTATCATGTGCAGTGCCACCCACACCACCTACTTCTCAGACCACATAGTTGTGCAGAGAAAACAACCTTGTCTTGCTTCAGTGAGTAACCTTTGGGATGCTGACTGACTTCCGATATGAATGAGAGGGAGGGAGTTTGATTGTCCGGGACCAAGCAGAGTTCTCTGTTTCCTTAGGTTTGGCCAGCTCCTGGCAAGAGGGTCACCATTTCTCTGGCCTGGGCAAACCGAAGTCTCATCACAGGCTGTTCTCTTTCACCCACCCAACCACAGGTTACACAGAAAGAGTCAAGAAGAAGTCCTTATATCTGAACCCTGCCACACAAAACTGCACACGTACCTACTTAGTCTTATTTTTCTGCAAACTCAGAAGAACTTTCCTTTATTGTTTCCTAGACTTAGGATGATGGCTGTGAAAAGCTGGCACTGAGAAGGAGTTTATCCTCCCTATCTTGCAGGTGGCCAGTGAAATTGATGTCCACTCTTCTAGTCTCCCTCCATCATCTCTACAGGCAGTGTGGCATAGCCAGAAGAGTAGACATGGTCTAGAGGGGCGGGATATAAATTTAATAAATAAATAAATAAAATAAAGCTTAACCTTCAAGGAAAGTAGCTCTTCCACTTAGCCAGAAGGTGGAAATAACGTGGGCTTAAGACATTCTCTGCAACCCCCACATCATTACACTACCAAAGGCCACAGAAATATGCTCCTGCAGCCAAGATACACCTTTATTGATCCTACACACAGAACAAAAAATACCTCACTCGCCCACCAACCAATTCAGAAAGCAGCAAAACCTGGAAAAGAGAACAACAGTAGGAATTCAGTTCCACCCACCCAGAGCTACAGAGGACCATTAGGCTTAGGAAGCAAAATTGAGCGGGGGGGGGGGGAGGAAAGGAAAAGCTAGGCTGGCAGGCACCAGCTGTGTGCACACAGAGGGACACCCACTCACCAAAGCAACTAACAACACAACATCAAGAACAACAAGAGAAATGCCTGAAAGTGTGCCCAACTGCCCAAACAGCCCAATGGCACACTGGCACACTGACAAAGTCCCCCCTCCCAGAGCACTCACACACCCTGACTGAAGCAAACAAAACAGTCCTAAAAAAACCCTACCAAAATGCATACCCTGTTACAAAATAAATATACAGTAAATTAACCAAACAACAATTTAAAGATATCAAATGATATTGAACGTATCTCCTACAGGGGAAAATAGCAAAAAACAAAACAAAACAAAAACAACCCCCAGCAAACCAAACTAAACAAAATGAAACAAAACGAAACCAAACCAAATCACTGCCCCATCCTCCCCCAAACCAAGAAAAGCAAGCAAGCAAATGAAGGCTAAAAATACAAGCAATCCCCTCCCAACTATTAGAATATGGGGACCTTTCTCTACTCTCTGCCACTTATTTCTCTTCTCTTCTCTGAGTTCAGTAGGTAAAGCAGGCAGGCAGCAGCAAACGTAATTCTCAGAATGGTGAAAATTTTGCCTCCCCCTGGAGAAAATAAGTCAAGAAAGAGAGGAAAGGACCCAAGATGGAGCCACAGCAGGCCATAGACCAGGCAGGCTATTCAAAGTGGAGGAGGGCACCAGGAGCTCAGGATAGAGCAGCCGAAAAAAAGAAGCAGTCTTGCCTGGTTTCCAAGTCCTTTTACAGATTCAAAATTGCTGCTCGCCCTGGCCATTCTGATTGCCTGTGGACAGTCCTCGTGGTGAGATTTAATGAAAAATTTATCAGGCAATTTGACAGACAAAGGGTGATAGAAAGATTACATGAAAGAGGGAAACATGAAAAAAACAAAACTTTTGTGTACCATAGTTTGCAAACTTTATTTATTTATTTATTTATTTATTTATTTATTTATTTATTTATTTATTTATTTATTTATTTATTTATTTATTTATTGTATTTGTACCCCACCTATCTGGTCAAATGACCACTCTAGGCAGCTGCCAACATATAAACCATTTATACAATATAACAAATTTTTACAGTCAATAGAGAAGTTATTCAGGATGAAAGAAAGAAAGAAAAATATATTTGTGTTTAATCAATGAAATAATATGAAATATGAGTAAGGGAGCCGTTTTCATGTTATGGCTCTTTCATTACTACACGAAAGTCCATCTCTACCCATGGCCTCAAGCTCTCTTTAGATTTCATTGTAAATATTTAACTTAACATCAGAGCTGTGTGGAGCAGGAGGTGCCCAGAGTTTCGGTCCACGGTGCTGAAATCTTAAGGCTGCAAAAATTTGGTGCTGGAAAAGTGCAAGTGCAATTGTTGGTATCTGCTGCCTTCCCAGAGTGTGCAGCAAGTCTAACTGCTCCTCTGTAAATAAAATGAGACATAAAACAAACAAACTCAGGGCAGAAGCAGTATGACCATCACCCACTCATGCCCAGATACAGTATTCCTCACATTCCTCCATCCTCTCTCTCTCTGCACATCAAATGTATGGGAAAGAAGTGCTAACTTGAGCTGGCTGTGAAACTCCAGGCACCAAAAATGGTGGTAAGAGTTCTGCTAAATAAATAAAATAAATAAAACTAATTTATTTCTGGTTTTATGTCATACCAATGCTGGTTTTGGAACAGATATCAATAAAGCACAGAATTCTGATTACATTCTGTATTGTATCTTCTGATACTACTCATTATTCATCTTCTTCCACTGGAATTCCATCCACATTACCATTAAGGCCGTGTAATGGTCTGTTGATACAGTTTTACCATAGCCGCCTAGAGTGGTCCTATGTGATTCAGATAGGCGGGATATAAATTAAATAAATAAATAAATAAAATAAATAGTTGGTACAGTTGCTTATGCTGACACGTCTCCAAGTTTTGCTGTTGCAAAGAAAAGCCTTCTCTGTCTGTCTAGCAGACATAAATTCAGGACAGGGTTGTGTGGTTGATTCCAGTCCTATTTTCATAGATCACACTTTTGAATGCACTTGCGCTAGCTGCTCTATTTGTTCTGTTCACAAAAAATTGCATGGAGTATTACAGAATTTGACATTTCAGGTTTTAATATTATGGTGAAAGGGGAACAAAAGCAAGTCAACACTGGGCATAAAATGTGCAGTCGGAATAATGGATAATGTAAAGATGGTGAATTGTATGGTCTTCCCAGCACAGAAACTGCCCAGCTCTCTATAGTTTGTTAGACTTTGCCTCACAAAGCTCAGTTTTCATGTTTTAAAGCTTTTGTGCCTCTCAGGAGGTGGCAGTGCACCACGAGACAGGGCATATCAGATGTAATGCTGCAGAGATTTCTGCCTGGTGTTCTTCTCCCCATCTCCTACTCTTATCCAGAAGAGTTTTCACTTGGTAAAGACGTGAATACAATGAGGACTATTTTAAGCACTTACATAGTTGACAATTACTTTTTTTTTTGGTGAAACCTGCCATATTTCTTTATTGATGGTATAGTGTTTGAAGTTTCTGAGTTACATTTGTATGTTATCAGGAGCATTTTCATTTCAATATCTGTATGATCAGTTTAAAAATTAAAAAAAAATAAAAGAAGAGAACAGATAATGTACTTCTCAATGAAGCAAATTTGACCAGAAACAATATCCAGGTGCACCAGACTGGGAAGTATGTATTAGAGAGCTCTATCAAGTGTTTCCCAGTGACCATTTCCAGTGTTAAAGAGGTGTTTCTAAAGAGTATCAAAAGGTTTTCTGCCTATCAGTCATTGTGTTTACTCTGAATTTACGGCCATGATCAGGTGCTGCTCTGGTGCCAAAAAAGTGTATCTTCTAAGAATATTGTCACATAGCAAATCAGATTTGGCAGTATACCATTGAGGGCACAGATAGATAGTTTAGAATGAGAGCAATATTCCCTTCTTCATTTCTTTGCAGGAATGTGTGGATAGCTTGTCTCCAAAATTAATGAAGGGAAGAGAAGCCAGACGGACCTTTCTTCTTCAAGGAGTTACTGTGCTGCCATAGTCACCACTGCCTCCTTCTTACTTCCCCAAACATTTTACTGGGGTGTCTGCAAATGGCCCAATACAGACATGAGCAGTGGAACTGCTCGGGTCCAGTGTCAATGATGTGGTGAATGTGCTTTGAATTTAGACTGAACTTTATAGAATCTGTCTTCAGAATAGGTTCATCTCCTTGGACACCACTTGCAAAGTTCAGATTCACTGCCCCAGTGATATCACAGCCAGCAGCCATCACTGAGCAGGGCTATCCAAGAATCTTGGTGAAACTGAGCCATTGTCTTTGTAGTTTATTTCTGTTAGTACTGATCTCTAACTGTTATTGTTGATCTCTGGTTTGTGTATATTTGCTCTGCAAAGTAGTTGCATGGGACAACCGATAATGAAGAGAACAAAATGGTGCAAAATCAATTTGAAGGATTCCTGTGTCACAGTGATATTACATTAAAGCATGTATTAGCACTGTGTATTTTAGACAAAACAGAAGGACTGAGAATGGAAGGATGTTATGATAATAACAATAGCAATAGTGCTAATGGGACTGTAGTCTGAGAATAGAAGACACGTGAGAATAGCTGTCTTGGGTTCTTTTGGGGAGAAAGGCAGGATAGGAATATTTTAAATAAATGAAATAAATAAATACGTTGGGGTGAAGTGTGCACCCCCAACCCACTCCACCAGTTATCCCTGAACTGTATACTTCTTTCTGGAGACGTGTGTGCAGTTGGAAACAAGTATCATAGCTCGTTGTTGTGGGTTTTTCGGGCTCTTTGGCCGTGTTCTGAAGGTTGTTCTTCCCAGTGTTTCACCAGTCTCTGTGGCTGGCATCTTCAGAGGACAGCACTCTGTGCTCTGGTGTAGTTGGCTTAGGAGTGCAGTATTTATGGCTGTGAGATATGCTTTTGTCTTTTTCTGTAGATGGGTGATTAGTGTGTCTTGTTGTGGGTATATTGTTGTGCTAAGGAGAAGAGATTATCTGTCACTGTGGTTGATGGGTGTCATTAGCTGGTCTTTTGTGTGTAGTGATCCCCTGTCCTTGTGGCTGGGTAGAGTTCATTGACCTTTTGCACGCTATATTTAGTATCATAGCTATTAGATAAGTTACTCCTTTGTATTAGAATGCCCAGTATGCCCCTGCTTTGTCAATCATAGATTCTGATATATTTTTTTCATCCAAAGATAGTTGTAAACCTTTCTCAGCATTACCACTTGTCTACCAGCCTCTGTGGACAACATCAGCACATTTACTCTCTGCCCCCCTTCTCTGTTCCAAAGTCTTCTGCAGTTCCATTTGCCATGGGAAAGTCATTGCTTCTATCTCTGCAATGCATTCATCAAGCATGAGTCGCCACTACCACCGCCCTGGAGATGAACCTCCTCTGCGGCATTTGCAGGAAAGGAATGAGCATTGACATGACATGGCACCCTAGCAGAGGTCAAAGATACAATGGTTTTTTTTCCCTGTGAAAAATTAAATTAATTTATCTAAATAAATATTTAAAATTAAAACATTTTTTCCATATTAATTCCTTTCACTTGCCTGCCATTATCTATACAATAGTGTGTATGGATTTGGAGGGGGAAATTTCAACTGAAGCCTCTTACGTCCATACTTGGAAAAACTAATAAAACTGATAACCACCTATACAGTGAAATTCTAGTGGATCATTAACTAGAGATTTGTTGCCTTGGATACTGAGTCAGGTAGATATCTTTGCTGTTTTTTGTTTCTTTTTCCCCTTGAAAAAACAAACCTTGAATTTGATTAGAGTCTTCAGAAAACAAAAGAGATATATTCTTTTTTTCTATACAAAAACTTCTCTGCTACAGAAAAGGAAAATATTCAATTGTTATACTTGAGTTTTATATTTAATTCATATTCATGGTCGTTAGCATTTAAATATAATCTCTATGAAGCTGTGCGAAACACATGTTTGAGGATATTGTAAATTGTGCCAGTAGGTTTAAATATCTTGTTAGGATTCCCGGTACTAGTGGCCATGATCCTATATCACTCATCTAGGAATACACACATTGACTTTGACATGACCCATACCCATATGTTTGCATATATGAGCAGAACATATTTACTCATCTTCAGTGATATCACAGATTAAATATTTCAGGTTGCATGTGACTTTGTACAGTATCATTTTGTACAAGACATGCACACCATGAAATTGAAAAGGAACAATTAAATAGTGGCAGTCTTGTGCCACTGGTATTTCTGTGGTCATTAGGTCATTCTATGGTCATTAGGCCAGAATGTTTAGTGTTAGACCAACAGCTTTGTGGTAAGGTAAAGGTAAAGGTTCCCCTTGACAATTTGTCTAGTCGTGTCTGACTCTAGGGGGCAGTGCTCATCTCCGTTTCCAACCCATAGAACTAGCGTTTGTCCGAAGACAAATTTCCGTGGTCACATGGCCAGCGTGACTAGACACGGAATGCTGTTACTTTCCCACTGTGGCGGTACTTATTTATCTACTCACAGTTTGCATTTTTGCATGCTTTCAAACCGCTAGGTTGGTGGGAGCTTGGACAAGCGACGGCAGCTCACTCCGTTGCGTGGATTCGATGTTACGACTACAGGTCTTCTGACCTTGCAGCACAGAGGCGTCTGTGGTTTAACCCGCAGCACCATCTCCTCCTTAATAACATCAAACGAAAACTTAATCTGTTGATTTTGAATAGTGCATGAAATTATTTATCCAAAATCATGCTTGTTAGCTATACTTGCTGAAGGCAAACAACCTGACTAACAGTGGCTTCTTGCTGCTAATTAATAAGTCACCATTTGGGTTTTCATGAGCATGTCAATCCAATGGATTGGTGTTCACCAAAGAGCCAAATGGGGATTCATTAAATGCCAGTGAGAAACTGCTGCAAGATATACTGTTTGCCTGGTGCAGACATAAAGATGTGGTATGATTTTGGCCGTTGGACTAGATACGATTTTCTTGAAATGTGATTCTAGTCATTTATTTTGATTCACATGTATTTTATGTTATACAGTACTTTTATATAGTTCTTTAGCTTATTGTGTTTTGTGCTTTGCTATTTTATTTTAAACATTAACTTGGAAATAAGTGTACATATGTGTGCCTACAGACACACATGCATAAAGTTCACTGTGGTGGAGGCCATGCTTAATTGCTGGAAAGTTTCTTTTCATTGTTTAGTCATTAAGTCATGTCTGACTCTTCGTGACCCCATGGACCAGAGCACGCCAGGCCCTCCTGTCTTCCACTGCCTCCCAGAGCTGGATCAAATTCATATTGGTAGCATCAATGACACTGTCCAACCAGCTCATCCTCTGTGATCCCCTTCTCCTCTTGCCTTCACACTTTCCCAACATCAGGGTCTTTTCCAGTGAGCCTTCTCTTCCGGTGAGATGGCCAAAGTATTGAAGCCTCAGCTTCGGGATCTATCCTTCCAGTGAGCACTCTGGGTTTATTTCCTTCAGAATGGATAGGTTTGTTCTCCTTGCAGTCCAAGGGACTCTCAAGAGGCTCGTCCAGTACCACAATTCAAAAGCCCTCTTTATGGTCCAGCTCTCACTTCCATACAATGCTACTGGAAAAACCACAGCTTTGACTATGCGGACTTTTGTTGGCAAGGTGAGGTCACTGCTTTTTAAGATGCTGTCTAGGTTTCTCATTGCTTTCCTCCCAAGAAGCAGGCATCTTTTAATTTCGTGGCTGCTGTCACCATCTGCAGTGATAATGGATCCCAAGAAAGTGAAATCTGTCACTGCCTCCATATTTTCCCCTTCTATTTGCCAGGAGGTGATGGGACCAGTGGCCATGATCTTAGTTTTTCTGATGTTGAGCTTCAGACCGTTTTTCGCACTGTCCTCTTTCACCCTCATTAAGAGGTTCCTTAATTCCTCCTCACTTTCTGCCACATCAGTGTGGCAGAAAGTGAGGAGAAGTTTCTTTTTAGCAGTATATAATTCATGCAAAGAACCAAGGAAGCAATATCTCCCTCTAATGTATATCATCCCTTTGTCTCCTGGGACAATTGATGAATGTGATAATCTTGTGATTGTTTTCTGAGAACAGAGGATCATCATAAAATGGCATCTATGTAAAAGAATATTGGGTGGTCAATATTCTAGTGCTTTATTGTACAAATTAGTCTTACCAGTTCTTTCTTAGCATGCATATTACATTGTAGTTGAGTCTTTTTTAATTTGTATCAGAGCATTACACAATTTGAAGTTATGTATATATAAAATATAGGTAAAATTAAAAACAAATTAATATCTTAAAACAATTAGACTATTTTTGACCAGAAGTGGATTATTTCAATACCATCATCTCAGCTATTTGCTAGATTTCTTTTATACACTTGATGGGGCATAAATTGCATGCACATAAATGCTGCATTGATTAAATTTCCCTACATTCTCAGAAAAAATGTCCTGCCTCCAAGTAGCCCCATTTTACTTGATTATTCTTTGATACCATTTCACTTTGAAGACTATTAAGTGACTTCCAGATGGTCCAGCCAGAATCTTGTCCTGGCAGGAGACACTCTTTGGCGTTCATCCACTTGGCTAGGTGTGTTGATTGAATGGAAGAAATTATTTTTAAATTCTTATACAGAGCTCATGGTGATAAATATGCTATTAACCACAACTATCTCTACTCACCTAGCTAGAACTGCTGCTTTAGCCCAGGAATCAGTTGCAGCATACTTGGTGTGACATCATTGCTGTGTGCTGCATGCATGACTGGTTGATGAGCAATGCCACCACACTGGGTGGGTGGTGGATAGTTAGGAAGGAGTGAAAGGACCCTGTAAAAGTTACCTCATCTACAGCAGTGAGGAGAAGTCATGGTAGCTCTTGGCAAAACAAAGGAAAAAAAGGAAGGCAGGGCTGATGAGGTCTGTCTAGATTTCTCTGTCCAGCCACAGCAGATCTAGGGCTAGAGGACTGGGCCCTTTGGGGCTCATGGGGGCTGATATGGAGACACGAAAATTCTACCTTAGGAACGTAGGGATGCAACAGCCCAAAGTCTTCATAGAAGGTAAGAGTGAGGAACTCAAATTTTGCTCTTTCATTCTAATCTGCTAGTCTTAGCAGGATCACAAGTCCAAATATTGAAGCCTAAGCGGCTGTTCTGAGGAAGAGTACTCCCTAACTATGAATTGTTCCTGTGAGTTCAGCATCTGTAGTGCAAGATTTTGATCATATGTGCCTGTTAGTCTGGTGTCCATGGTGCTGAAGCCTGAACTTGCAAGCACATGTTTATCTGCAAAAGTAATATCATATCTATACTAAGTCTTGATCCCAGAATATATCAATTAAGTTTAAGATGCTGGGCCTAATCTGCCCTCTTTAGGACTATTACATTCACCCAAGTGTCCAGGGAAAGGAAGGGGTAGGCAACAATGCTGTCATTCATGTTGTGTTGATTTTTATTCAAACTTTATCATGTCTTACTGGATTTCTATGCTGCAGCAACATCAAACACAGACCTTACTACACAGTTCCCAAACATAGTACCTCCTGATGTGTTCAATTACAACTCCCAGAACCCTTCAGTCCAAACAATTTGGAAGGCAGCGGGTTGGGGAAGGTTGTGTGGGAGGGTTCCCAGTTGGCTCATTGTCTGGAATGTAATGTTATGCTCCATACAAACTACTGAACCATATTGGAGATCCATTTGAAGATGCAGCTCAGATGGATGTCAAAATGTGCATGTGTATATGGCTGAAATCCTGGTGATGGAGATGTGCCATGCAATGATTATCGCCTTCGTCTTGGGACAATCTATGGGAGCTGTAGAAGAGGGGGAACAATTTAAAGCCAGAAAGTCACTGGTCCCAGTGGCAGGACTGGTATCAACAGTGGCAATTTTCCAGCTTCATATAGTTCCTTTCCTGTTCTGCAGCTTCCAAATGTTGCCCTAGGATGAAGGAAATCCCCAGGGATCTCTAAAACCCTGGCGCAGGGTAGTCCAGGAAAACAACTGATGGCATCATCCTTGCTGCTCAGCGTAAAGATGAGCAAAAGCACGGCAACCTATATTTATGTGAACTGTATTTATATATATTTATGTAGCTCAGTGAAGCTTTCTTCTAAGTGGACATGGGAGTCCAGCAAAATGGCATATAATGAGGTGGGTCCTTGGTTCATCTAGCCTAGTAGAGGCAGTGGCTTTCCAGGGTTTTTGGCAGGGTTTTTTCTACCCTAGCTGGAAATACTAGAGGTTGACATTATGATTTCCTGTATGTAAAACTACAGCCCTGTCTGCCCTTTCCTAATCCATGGCATTTATCACATATGGATCTGCAGGTCCTTATTGCCTCCAGAAGACATCAGGGCTCTTCAGAAGTAACACGTACTCCAAAAACTTTGGACAGCAAGCATTGGCACCTGATTGTGCATGGAAAAAACATCAGAGAGCCCACCTGTCTATTCTGTGAGCTACTGATCAGCAAAGTGCCTCTTTAAAGTCATATTTCTCTCCCCCGTCTGGCAGTTTCTTACCAGAAGATGCACTGTGTTGGTGCAGTGAACATCACAATACTGAACCCATCGAATCCCCAGTTCTGCTTACTTTCTTGTAACCTTGCTGTTAACAGGCTGGCAACGGATGTACTAAGAGGTTCATGCTGATTGTCCCAGCATTAGACATTGTACTCAGACATGAGTGCTAAGCAATTTGAAACTATATTATGAGTAGTAACAGAAATGTTTGTTTCTGTATATACCATGTAGATCTGTGGCATTTAAGTAGAAAATGAGGTTAATCTGAGGTTAATTTTAAAATTGTTCTGAGGGGCACACAACATTTGGAACAAAATGATATACACCTCTTTTAATTCCCCTTGACATTTCACATTTTGAAATTTTAATGTTTGCTTGTCAGAACAGGAATACTCTGAGAACAATTTGTTGACCTTGGTTGCTAATGTACTAAATAGCTAAGGTTTGGAAAGCTGAATATTAATGTATTATTTACTTGCTGTGCTAGAATTTAGGTACTTTATGCCAGCGGTGAGTGGCGTAAAGAAACATTCAACAACTGCAAACTACAGGAGAAAAAGATGACCTTGAACAAGATTAGTTTCTTTTAATAGGTTCTCTTCCTCCTCCCTCGTAGTTGTTGGTACTGTGGGGTTTATGAAATAAACCTTCCCTTCCTTACCTCAGCTTTTAAAATACTAATCTTTGCAAGTACATGTAGAAGAAGGGAGTGGGGCTGGAGCTGCAGGCTGAATAAAACATTTTCCACCGCTTTCCTGTTAATGGAAAACAGGGTTGTTACCTGTGTGGTTTAATAGCAGAATTTTATCATTCATGATAAATGAGTTGTAGTCTTGAAACAGAATATTAATGCTACAGATATAACCCAAGCATCTATTTTAAATGGCTAACTCTGGCACACATTTCATCCAGAAAATGTACAGAGAAATAGTTGGCCACTTTTAACAAGCTATATTTCTTTTTAAAGTCTTGCTAAGCCTGTATGCTTGTGAGATCAACTTCATAATTACTTGTGTTCATCTTCCAAAACTCTAAATTGGGTTTTCCTCACATAACCACTAGACTTTTTTTTACTGTTTCTGTGAAGAATTTCATTTCATTACCAAAACCTAAAGTCGGGCTTCTTCACCTAGATAAACATTTTTACCTAGCTGTTTCCAAAGAGACACAGGGGCAGGTGATTTCAGCAGAGCGGACGACCATTTTTCAGATGTACTGGCAACCCAAGGTTTGTGCTCCTAAGGGGTGACTATAAAAGTATGCAAGCATGACCAAATAGGCTAATTTGCATGTTCAAGTAAAAATATTATTTTAATGCAGTGATCATTTATTGCGAAGATTGCTACTATGGGCTTCTCTTAAATGAAAATGGGATCAGCTAAAGAGAAGGTTAGTTGAAAAAAAAATTGGGTCTTCTAGTAGCCATTTTTTAAAATAAATGTCAGAAGGGTATGGGAGGGCAAGGGATTATTGGGGCACCTCATAGCAAGACAAAACTTCCCCCATACTTCCTTGGTAGGAGATTGAGGGGATTTTTTTAAAATTAAATTTTTAGGGCAGTGAGCCTCCAGGAATTTGGGGGCTGCAAAAAAGTCCCATAGGGAGTTCCATTTTAAACAATGTATCCCTGTTCTAAACAATGTAAAGATAGCCCACGATGCCTTTAATAATAGAACAGTATGACATATGGTACAAAAGTGAAACTGTGTTTCCCTGTAACAACATGCCTACATTACCACTATGTTTCTTGTGTGATGCTCACGGCCCCCCAAAGGGTTGTTGGACATTCGGCCAGAGAGTTCGACCGGCACTTATCTACCACCTTTGCACTGGATTGAGTCCTTAGACCTTAGCAGTGCATAGCATAAGCCCTTTGAACAAATCTGACCTAAAAAGAACACTTCACACTTACTCAGTACTTTGCAAGTACAGGCACATGGGCTTTGTGATTCCTTAGAACTCAGAACAGCTCTGTTAAGTAGGACTCTTGAACGACAGCTAGTTTGTGGCCCTCTTCACCAGTGGAATTAGCCAGACCCTGCTGTTCAAGAGACCAGTCCTCAGTATGGATTTTAATGACTATTCTTTATTAGAAAAATAAAGTTTCATTAGAAATTAGTTTATATTGCATAAGCGTTAGCATTCAAGAACATATTCAAAGGTCATTGCAGTTAAATAAGATAACTATTTCCCATTTAAATTAATAAACTCTAAAAGCTAATCAAGGGTAGGCTATAGTGGGCTAGCCTCTCTCTTCTTCTTTCTCCTTACTTACATCCTCTCTCCTTCATAGATTCGAACAACACAAAAACATCACCAATCTCCATCCATCATCAGTAAGGCTTAATTCACATAACCCATCGTCCATTTTCTACTCTCCCAAACTCCTCCCTTCTCCATGGCCTTTCTGGCTGTTAACCAATTAACCTTTTAGAGCTTGTACCACCTCTCTCCTCCTCTAGTTCCCATGAGAGTCCAGGTGTTGTTTATGTCTTCTGTAACAAGCTTGGAATGTTGAGTCTGCCAGGGCCCCTCGATCTGGCCTTCATGTCATCAGGATGTTGGCTGTAATGGTCTTCAGAATACACTCTCATGGTGCTTAGAAAAACATATTCCAAAGTCTCTCAAATCATCTTTAGACAGAACCTAACTGACTCCATTTTACATTTCTCTGACTACATATCCCATGATCATGACATCTTGTACTTTCTGGCCCTGGGAAGCCTTCCTTGCTTATCTGATTGTACATGTGAGCAGAACTTCCTCTTTTGAATTTCCATAAGTGTTTTGAATGTTTGTGTTTTCAAATTAAATTCTATTCTTTCTCCTCTCCCACCCCTTAAGTGCCACCCTTCTCTCTTTACTCCAGTCTCTGTTCCCTCATGCCATTTGTGGTGTTAGCTGTGCATTCCTTAGGACCACTGGGTGGCTTTAGGTAAGGAAACAAATGTTTAGAAGGACAATAAAATAAAATAAGTGAGTTTCTTTTTTTAGCTCAATATGGTATCCAGACTACCATTGAACTCCATGGGACATGTCATTAGATTGTGCTGGAGACAAGACACCTAGAAGGCTGAAGTCACTTGATCTATATGGAGGGCAATATGGGAGGCAAATGGCCTCTTCAAGATTATCACTCCCATCTTGAAGTGAAGCTTTGTAGCAAAGTGACCAGGTATGGGTATGTGCAACGAGGAAGGGAAGCTCCATGAAGAATCTCTTCTAACCCTCACTGAGGTCAGAAAAATTTCATTCCTTGCACCTGGAAAAAGGAAAACATTTATATTATTGTTTTCTTCTTCTAGATTGCTCTGCTCCTTGAACTTTCCCCCAGCAATCTATCTGTTGGACATGAAGTTAAAAGCATGAATAAATATGTTTGATAAAAGTTGAAGCAGCACTGTGATTACATGGCAGTACAAATGGATGTTCTGATTTGTGTCTATAATCACTTAAATTTCACATAAATTTTAGGGCTTTGCTGGTTTGTAGCCCTGTATGTCATTAATCTATGCCATAATCTAATTCTTTGGAACATAGGAGGCCAGTGTGAGGGAGCCAGGGTTGTTTGGCTTTTTAAAGAGAAAAATTATCTTGGAATATTGTTCAAGGTTTTTCCAGCTTCATGTAAAAGCAGCATCATTTCACTTCAGGGGGAAAAAAAGACAGGAATTGATATGAAGTTCACTCCAACCTCCACAGTCTATAGAGCTGTCAAAGAAACTGTGTGCATTTCAAGAAATTAGTTTGACATTGTAAAAGTTCACCTTGACAAACACAGAGCCAATTAGATGTACAGAAAGAGGTGATTACACAGGGGAAGAGACCGATCAAATTGGGGAGCTCTGAAAAGAGCAAGGTCCATACTTAGAATCTTAAAAGGTTGCATGTTGTGATGACTACACTGCTCAGAAAGAAATCAGATAACCAGCTGGACTGTTAAATTGACACCTACAACGAAAAAGTAGTAGTAAAATAATTCCAAAGCAGCAAAATAATGTAAAATAATGTATTCTATCCTATAGAGTTATATAGTCAAATAGTGCAATGCAGTTAGTGTTTGAGAGGTCTTCAGTAAACCATGAAAGCAAAAATGAGGCAGACTAGGGTCCATTCTAGAAACAAAGAATTGTGATTGGGATGATCCTTCCTCCATATATATATGTTTGTGGAACACTGGCTGCACAGGGAAGAGGAAATTGGCTAAACAGTCTTGTCTGCAGTTAACATACTGTCTTCTAGCTCTGCAGGAGGTGCAGTTACAGGATAACTACCTCAATAACCTCTAAACAAGGACCAAGTAGCAGTTTCTTCCTCTTGTTTTTCCTTCCTTCCTTCCTTCCTTCCTTCCTTCCTTCCTTCCTTCCTTCCTTCCTTCCTTCCTTCCTTCCTTCCTTCCTTCCTTCCTTCCTTCCTTCCTTCCTTCCTTCCTTCCTTCCTTCCTTCCTTCCTTGCAAAGATCCAACCCTCTCATGTCTGATCTTTGCTGTACACCCCCCAGCTGTACACAATTGGGCCAACCACAGCACAAACTGTTCTGCACTGGTTCAAGTGCTCAGACCGCCTGGGCCAATGTAAAAAAATAAAATAAAATAATTAAAAGCCCCAGAGGGCTTCTACAGATTTGGGAGGAAAACTTTGGGTCAAGGTTCCCTCTAAGCTGCACAAGTGTGCAACTCAGCCTTCCTCCATGCAGCTTTCTTCCTCTTCTGTGCAGCAATCTTTTCAACCCCTTTGATTCTGGGGTCACGATGGAATCGTTTGTTCAGGGGGCGAAGCCATACATGTACACAGGGGAGAAGTCACGCACAAGCGAGGGAGAGCCCCATCCAATAAGGCTGAAAATCAGAGGCTACATTGCTCTGGGTTGATTTGCACTGGCTTTTACATCATGTAAAAGCAAAATGCAAATCAGTCCAACCTGATCTTGTAGAATTTCCAGCATTTTTGTCAATGTCGTTGCAGCCTATCTCTGGCCTAATGCTGGAATGTTGTAATCATTGTTATAATATAGATGAAGTACCTTGAACACTTGAAACGTATGGTATACATGGCAAATATGATTACTGTTGGATGGAACTATGCTCTGGCTAGCCTCATTGAAAGTGATTGCATTGTGAGAGAAACTACTTCTGGATAAAAATGTACAAAAATGAGTTGTGCTTGGATGCTCAGTGGGAAAATGCTTATATTATTACCTATATGAACATAAGAATTACACCTGGCACTGCCTACATTGTTCCCCCCTCCCCATGTAGTCCCCAATGCCCTTCTCAAATTGTAATTTGGCTTCCTGGCTCAGAAAGGTTCTCTACTTTCATGAGGTAAAAAGAATCCTAGAGTTTACATCCATCCACCTATAGAATAACTGCAGCTCTGTAATAAGAACCGAAAGCATTTCAGTAAGCAAATATAAATTGTTCTGTTACTATTTCCAGTGCCAGCAATAAGAGAAAAGCTAGTCTGTTCAACAAAGGGGCTGCTATTTATATGATATTGTATGCATTACCTTCAGGGATTGAGTAACGTCTGTAATAAGGGCCCAAAGGTGGTGAGGAAATTACTGGTGAGGAAATTTGCTGGTGAGGAAATTACTGAGCAGGGAATAAACATACTGGAAAGAACTCTGGCATATGGCTATCAGAGAAACTTTTGACCATCTCTTAAACAAGATTTCAAGGGCATTTAAGATCTAGCCAGGGGGCCCTTTTGAAAGAGCCATCCCTCAAGGAGGTAAGAGGGATGGCTTGTAAACAAAGGGCTTTCTCGGCAGCTGCCCCCAGACGATGGAACGCCCTCCCAACTGAAATTCGTCTGGTGCCGACGTTGATGACATTTCGGTGCCAGGTCAAAACCTTCCTGTTCCAGAAGGCTTTTAATTGAAATAACATCAACTTTGGGTCCTGATGATGGCAATTTTAATTACATTTTAATTGCATTTTAATCATTTTATTTATTGTATTTAATTTTTAATTATTGTAAGCCGCCCAGAGACCTCTGGGTAGAGTGGGCGGCATATAAATAAATAAATAAATAAATAAATAAATAAATAAATAAATAAATACATAAATAAATAAATAAAATTTAAGAATCACAAAAGAGAAGTCTACAGTACATGCGCATTGTGCTATATATGTCAACTACAACACTCCATTCTTTGAAGAGGACTAGCAACACCTGTATACATATTCTGAGTATCCACTGTCCTCTCCCTGACTGTGGGTTATATTTATTTTATTTATTTATTTATTTATTTAATTTATACCCCGCCTATCTGGCCCACCGGACCACTCTAGGCGGTTTAATTTGACACTCCGAGTAGTCCTGTAAAATAGGATTCAATCACATATAACCATGCAGGACAAATTGTAGTGTTAGGGTCCTAGATCCTTTGGTTTTCTTTCTCTGTTAAGCCCTCAGTCTTGTAGCTGTCATTTGAAAAGGCACTTGTACATACTTAATAAATTTACATGGACTTTGAATGGAGAAAAGAAGCACTTCCTAAGAGTTTTGCTACTTCGCTGTGTGCTTGATTAATGACATAATTATATTCTCAGTAAACATTGTGTAAATGAATATTTCTTTTAATATCAAATTGCTATGTATATTTTGTAGAGGCACTTGAAAGTATTGAGTTTAGAAGTCCTTGTCATCAGCAGTTCATATTACATTAAAATAGGAATATTAATATAATACGGATACTAATATTTTGTATTTTAAATTATATGTCTTGAATGACTGTTTGAAGACAGATGGCACCATTAACCTTTTCTCAGTAATAATTTAATTTTCATGAAGAGTACATCAACTACTTGTTATGGCTTGCCTATTATTTTTTTGGCTGCTCAGGGACTTCACATTTAGCACAGCAGATTCCTCTGTTGCCAATATATTAAGAGAAAAGTGGGAAAGATAACAGTGACATGTGAAGATGGTGGCAATCCAAGAATTTATGAATTTTGCAGGCCTTCCTGCTCTCTGACCAAAGATGTCATATCTAGCCCATAAGCAAGGTAATTGCAGATAACCTTTGTCTCTGCAATCCCCAGCAGGCACCAAAATTTTAGATTTCCTCATTGCTCATCATGCATGGTTAGTGTGACGAACTGGCTTTGTTGATTCCCTTTATTTGGACCTGCTCTACTGCTCATATTGCTAGTAAGCTTTGCTTTATTCTCACTTTTAAAAACAAAATGCTTTCTTATCAGGAACAAATACATTATAATTACCTTTTGCATCTGAAGAAGTGGTTTATAGTCTGCAAAAGTTTATGCCAAACAAAACATATTAGCCTTAAAGGTGCTATAAGACTTTTGTTGTCTGCTGGGAAAGACTAGCTTGGCAACACCCTTGAAACGTTTGTTTATATGTCTGTAACATTTGCTTGTTCTTTGACACCCTTGCCCTCTCTCCTATTACACAGTTTCATTTACAAATTGGTATCATTGAATAGCAGAACATATAATAGATTGGATGGCTCAGGACTAAGTAGTGGAGTGCCACCTACCACCATTTTGAAATGTTTAGATCAATTCCCAGTGGTGCAACGGATCTCCTGGATCTGCAATCTTCTTTGTTCTCCTTACTAATAAAACATAATCAATCCTACTTTTATATATTGCTGCCTTCCAAATTGCTGATCATTTCTTTGGAATGCAAGTCAAAAGACTAGGAGTCTTGGCAAAAAGAGCAAGAAACTGGAGATGTCTTTCTTGAGTGTAACTAATTCAAATTACATCTGGATTTGCACAGTTCTTTTTATTTAAGTGTGTACAAAGACCCTGACTCTGAAAGCCTTTGATGATATACAGAAGCTGTTATGGACAGGGTGAAGAACTGAATTATTGCATAGAATTTGATTTTCTAATTTTAATGCTTATGTTCCAGGTAAAATGCAGATTTTTAAGTCAAAAAAGTATCACATGGTATTATACTGCTTTTATGAAACTTACTAATAGATATATACTTGCCAAATTTAAAAGTAAAAAAGTGAAAAATATGACCATATAGAGGCTTTCCCTTACCTAAAAATCCCCAATGGTTCCACCAGCATTAAAACATGAATAAAACTTCATTTGTACTACCTTTAAAATTCATTCCAGTATTTAAGTGGCAAAATAATTTTGATATAGTTGTAATATATTTAAATTAATGTACATTTATAGCATCAATTTGTCTGAAAAAAGTTTTATTAATCTGCAAAATTAATGCTGCCCATTGCTTTCATTTCAGCTATATTGTTAGGAAAAAAAAGTTTAATTAAGATTTTATATGATGAATTTCACAGTTATGCTGCATGGAAGCATTGGCTTAGCTCAGTCTTGTATTTAATCACTCAGCTGGTAACAGGGAAGTGATAATAATTGTGTGCCGTCAAGTCATTTCTGATTTATGACAACCCTTTTCAAGGTTGTCTAGATAGAGAGTACATAGAAGTGCTTTACCATTCCCTTATTTAGGGGCCTTCTGGGACTGTGCAGCTTGCCTGAGCCCCTCCCCTCCCCTCACAGGCTGGCTCTTCTCCCAGGAGGTACAGTGGAGAACTGAACTCTCAATATCTGGCTGAGCTACTTAGCTGTTTGGGAGGGATGTACATTGTTAAAATTTTCATATTTCTTTAATTTTGAGTTCTTTATTTTGGACAGGGGTGCCTCTTTTGTTTTCGTATTTTTCTGATTCTTGTGTTTTGCATTAAATACAAAACCTCTTTCAGGTTTCCCATTCATGTTTTCTGGCATCCCAAAAGCCATTAAAAACTACTGAAAACTACTGAGGCAAGGCAACAGAGAATCAATCTATTCCAAAAACTAGCAACATGAGAAAGAAACAGTATAAACAAAGCTGAGCAGCCATGGGTTTATATTACATTTCAAACAAAAGCGTGAGTTCAGTGCCACCCACTCAGCCCCGAACTTGGGCAGCATAATAGAAAAAAGGCAAGGAAGTAGCCAACCAGGCACACACTGGCTGTTTGACACAGAGAGACCCTCACTCACTTTCTAGGGAGAGTTCAGGATTGATTTGATTTAGGACCCCATTGCAGTCTATGAGCTGCTTATTTTAATAGTGCCCATTGCAAATGAACTTTCTTTAAGATGTCTCTGATAGAATATTCATATCATAAAGCCCTGCCTTTGTCAGCACACACTAACAACAACAAATGCTTTGGTTTTGAAAGTGCTGAAATTTGTTATTAAAAATGCTGAAAATAACAGCCCACTGACTTACCTTGTGATTAAGTGGCTTCATTCCAGAGCACTCCCTGATTATGTCATACTGAACAGGTATACAGAACTATTGATTCAGCTGCAAAAATGGATTGCTTGTCTGTTGTTGTATCAATGTGACTCTTAGATTAAATAATGACTCAGTCTGTGGCTGCATCCCCTCTAATTGCAAAGAGTGTGAAACTGTGGGCATTAACATGCCTATACATAGATATATCAATTGACTGAAGACAACAAACTACTAAATATAAGGAAGAACTTCCAGAGCAATGCTTGTATTTTTGTTGCTGGCCAAATAGTTTCCTCTTTTAAAGGAGGATGGTTGGAATGAAATTAATCTGTCCTTAATAGGTCTCGCTTTTCGGATGGCAGCTTGTGGTGCTCTTCCCTGTCGGATGTACCGAGGTGCCATTTCCTAGCAACCAGAAACTGCTAATTCATTACTTTGATGAGATTGTCTAGCTAGGCTAAGCTAGGTCTTAATGCTGCCGTCTAACACCTTTGATTGATTTCTCCGATGAAGCGGTTATGCCTGCAGTTTAAATAGCCCACCAAACTAGTTAATTTCCTGTAATTCACAGGAGAAAAAAAAAGCCAACAACTCTGTACATATAGAGTTGTCAGCCACTGCACACTAAAGGAAGGTATATCTGCTTCATTAAGGATTGTTAATCCTTTGTTAAGGATTCACAGATGTATGGTTTAGCTGAAGAGAAATCATAAGCAACGTACCAATTTTCGTTCAGTGTTCAGTACTGATTTCTGAATTTGGCTCTTTTTTCTAGTTGTTTCTTCACCCCTTGAGGGCTGTGACAGTTATCTGTCACTGTTACTACAAATTTGTGCTGGTTGCCTTGGTTCATGAAAAGACAGCCTCCCCCCCCCCAATTAAGTAGATCTAATTTTAAAAATAATATCAGTATTGTGAAGAAGTTGGTGGGGGGGGACCCCCATTCTTTTGCTGGTGATCCCTATAATATTTTGAAAGAGATCTGCAGAAACACAGCAATTCCCTGAGACTCCAGACAGCATTCTGCCATCTGACAACTCTACAAATAAGGCAGGGCTAGGGCACGCTTTTCTTGAAACAAGCTTACTCTGTATTAAAATGGCATTGTTTCAGTTATTTATGAATCATGTGGAAAATTCTGTTTTTCTATTTTTGTAGACAAGACGTGTGTAAACTTACAATTAAACCAATGGAACATGGTTGCAACGAGGCCCTTCTTGAAATATGTGAGAAACAGATAGAGTTGGGTGTCATTTGCATATTGGTGACAGTGAACCCACAGACTTCGGATGGTCTCTCCCAGTGGTTTCATGTAGATGTTAAATAACATAGGAGACAAAACAGAACTCTGAGGGACCCCGCAGACCAGCGACCAGGGTGTTAAACAGGAGTCTCCTAGCACCACCTTCTGAGCTTTCTCCTCCAGGAAGAACATGAGCTATTGTGAAGCAATGTCTCCAAGTCCCAAAATCCCATATGATATCTGGAAATTAAACACTTCCTCTGGTCCTCTGTAGAGGGGCAGAGGAAGAAAAAGTTTTTTTACAGTGTACAAACGATAGTACTGATTCATTGCATCACTTATAAAAAAATAAGAGACAAATTGAAATCTTCCTTCAAGAATCTGCCCACAACCAAATCCACTACCTGCTGCTACTCAGCAGTATATTCAGCTGCAGAAAAGTTCTGGGAGGAAGATTTCAATTTTATTTTATTTTTACAAGTGAGGCAACACTTCTGTTGCATATAACATAGAAAAACTTCCCTTTTCTTCCTCTGTCCCTCCCTGGAGGAGTGGAGGAAATTTCAAATTGCTGAATAGCAAAAGGCATACCACACCTCTTTCCTTCCCCAAAATGACCTTGTTTAGTCCTCATCAGCCTGCTTGAAAGAATCCCATGTACATAAGTCCTCAGGACAGGGGGAAAAACTTTAATATGCATATATAAGGTAGCTTAAAAGGCTGGGAACATGTCTCTGCTTAATCCTAGCTGGAACTAATGCTCATTAGCTCAGGGTAAAGGTATACATGTTGCCCTTGTGCGGTGTCAACACCAAAAAAAAACACTGAGTGTGTGAGGAGATTGAGGTAGGAGCCAGTAGGCATAAGCAAGACTATGAACCCATCATGCTATTCGAGGCAAGACAATGAGGGGAGTGGAGGTGTTATTAGTTTTTCATTTGGGGATAAGGCATACACCCCTCCCTCCCCATGAGTCAACAAAAGTGCTCCTTCATAGCCTCATGTGCATGCAAAAATCAAAATATAATGAGCAGGAGCTCCTTCGTTAACACATCCCTTCTTTTGTTCTGTCAGAGAAATACATCTGCTGAAAATTGCCTGTGTTCCTTAATGCCAAAGGTCAGAGCCTTTTCTTTAATGAAATCTGACTAATGGCTGAACAGCTCATTTGTCTTGCAACTTTGTGCACCAATATTTGTCCCTATCAAGAAAAGCAAAAATGACACAGCAGTGGTAAGGTTCAAGAAGGCAGTATTCCTCTCTCTCTCTCTCTCTCCCCCCCCCCTCTCTCTCTCTCTCTCTCACACACACACACACACACACACAGAGAGAGAGAGAGAAAGAGAGAGAGAGAGAGAGAGAATCTCCATGTTAGTGTTTCTGCTACAAAACAACCATTTGAGGAGGGAGCTACATAGAGAATGAGGAACCAAAGCCGAAGCAACAAAAACCCAGGAGAGGTTATCTTGTTGGGGGCTTGGTGAGAAAGGGGGAAATGGTGCTGCAAGACTCATCCCGTCCCCAGGTTGTTCTGCAAGAGACAGCTCATGATTCAGGTGTCCTACTTGTTAGAATGACTGGAAAAGCATTTGGGTTATAGCTGAGTGTAACGTTTGAAGTCTTGCCTTGAAAACTATATTGGGGCAGATGTGAGGACAAAGGAGTGCCTGAAATTGGGGATCATTGAGAAAGAGAGAGTTTGGGGGCTTACTATGGATGGTCGCCTTTTCAATACATAAGTATAGACAAAGTAGGGATCTAATTAATTTTACCTTAGTTTAATCAGTAAAGACTAGAGTATCTGCGTGGGTGTCAAACCTTTTGATCTAATTAATGAAGAGAACAAGAGTCTGATCTTGCATAAGTGGTATTTCATAGTGTACCCATGGACAGATCAAATATGGATTCTAGTATTTTGCCACTTTCCTCTTGTATTACAGGTCTTGTATTGAAAGAAATTATTCAAGAACACATGAGAAGAAACTAATGTACCAGATTTGGTTAGCTTTCAGGAACTGCCATACTGCCACCTACTTTGGCTTGTTAATTGGAATATGTCTAAGGTTCATTTGCTGTGACTGCTATAAATTTCAGTGCAAGTATTTTGTCAGATTCAGAAATGTCTCCCATTAAATCATTACCTAGCTTGCAATTAGTTTGGCACTTCATATACAACAAAGTGGATGACAGTTCTTTAATGAGGAGGGTACAGTTAGTGAAAGTAGAGAGAGAGAGAGAGTGTGTGTGGTATCTTTAGCAGGAAGACATTTATAGGTGAAGTTGTTTGCTGACCTCTTCAGGAATGAGGTCACTTTCAATTTCATGCAGATTGGTTCATTCTTTGATGGGAGTTCGTGGGGAGTTAGCTTTCAAGGCAATTATTCCTTTTGCTTTCTTTCTTAACTTTTGAGGTTATATCATACCAACATATTGGAATGATTGGTCCACAGAAGCTTCCTTTCACATAGTACAGTATATCTAGGATAAGAAATATGCATAGGAGGCAATAGGACTGTGATGATGGATCCCATGATGTATGTTCAGAGTGGTGTATAAACCTACAATGTACACAGACCTATAGGATCTGTATGAGCAATGAGAAATGCTATAAAAAAGATACTTGACCATGTATATGGTCACATGCAGCACACATCTGATCAATAACCATACTGAATACAGTACATATTTGGTAAGTTCTGTTGCTGCAGTCGTGTTACTTCCCAATACCCTCACATACCATCAGTGACCCTTTTCAGATGTATTGGCAACATTTCAAAAGGGGTGGGGATAAAAGGAAGGCAATAACCAAATACTGTAGATTAATTTGCAAATGTGTGCATAATAAAAACCATTAAAAGAGTTTGGTTTAAATAAAGAAAAAGTATTTTATTGAGAGACTACAGGTAATCAGGATGAAGGAGATGTAGCCTCTGAAGTACGATTGATAAAGGTAAAAATAAGATCCAAATATCTTTCTGACACACACACATACTCCAGCCTCTCAAGACAGACTTTTTCTAATTAACTCTAGCACACACTATATTTCCTGACTCATTCTAAAACAGGCTTCCTTTTAATCTCACTCCCAGCTCTACCTGACTCTAGTCTAAAAACTGCTCAGCTCACCGTAGTCTTCCCCACTATCTTCCAATCGCACCCACCCACCAGCATTCAATCATTCAACCGCCAACCACACTAGCATGCTGCCCCTGCATATACACTCTACAGGTATTTAAGACAATTCACATACACAGCTGGTATAGTTAATTATAGTAATCATTTGTCGTTAAGTCAATCCTGACTTATGGTGAACTTTTTCAGGGTTTTCCAGGTACCGTACACCCAGAAGTGCCTTACCATTGCCTTCTGAGGGCACCTTTTGGCTGTGCAGCTTGTCCATGGCCTCATAGGCTGGCTTCTCTTTTCAGAGGCACAGTGGGGGAATTGAACTCCCAACCTCTGACTCCATAGCCAAATACCTAAACCACTGAACTATCCAGCCAGCTTGTATAGATACACATGTATGTGCAGGTTTAAGGAAGGGAAGAATAGTCACAGGAGTCAGAACATTTCCTGAAAACAACAGAAGGTAATTTCCAAAGGGATGAGGACTGTATATGTCCACCCATGAACCTTAAAAAGCTGCAGTCCTCCTGCTCCCTCTTCATCCCTCAAATATTTTTATTTTAAGATTTTTTTTAACTGAAAAAGCCATTCCCAAGGCCTCCAGTGGCCATTTGATAATAATAAATTGGACTGTGTTGGGTGCCGATGGTGCTGGCCCCCCACAAAACATGAAAAAATGGGCTCCCACATCTTCAGAGATAACAAAGGGAGTTTTTGAGCCAAATACTTTTTCAAGAATTAAATAATGACAGGTTGTGTGGCCCTGGAGGTGCTGGGAGGGTCTCGGGGGGATGTGAGCCACACTAGGCCCACTCCTGCTCTAGCATTTAGATTTCTTGGCCTAAATCCAATTGGTAGTCCAAGGTAAAGTAGACCCATTGAATCAATAGGAATTATATATGTGTTGTTTTATTCAGTAAATACAGATTAGCTGGGTCTAGCAACTGGATTTAGGCTGCTTTGTTTTTTTGTTCAGTCATTTAGTCGTGTCCGACTCTTCGTGACCCCATGGACCAGAGCACGCCAGGCCCTCCTATCTTCCACTGCCTCCCGGAGTTCTGTCAAATTCATGTTGGTTGCTTCGATGACACTGTCCAACCATCTCATCCTCGGTCGTCCCCTTCTCCTCTTGCCTTCACACTTTCCCAACATCAAAGTCTTTTCCAAGGAGTCTTCTCTTCTCATGAGATGGCCAAAGTACTGGAGCCTCAGCTTCAGGATCTGTCCTTCCAATGAGCACTCGGGGTTGATTTCCTTTAGAATTGATAGGTTTGTTCTCTTTGCAGTCCAGGGAACTCTCAAGAGTCTCCTCCAGCACCACAATTCAAAGGCATCAATTCTTCGGCGGTCAGCTTTCTTTATGGTCCAGCTCTCACTTCCATACAACACTACAGGAAAAACCATAGCTTTGACTATTCGGACTTTTGTTGGCAAGGTGATGTCTCTGCTTTTTAAGATGCTGTCAAGGTTTGTCATTGCTTTCCTCCCAAGAAGCAGGCGTCTTTTAATTTCGGGACTGCTGTTAGGCTGCTTTACATTGATTTAATCCAACATTTGAAAGACTTCTCCCTCTCTCTTTCTCTCTCTTTGTGTATGCACATGGACATGATTGCAGCTTGATTCAATGCATTTTGGGGCCATTAAACACACCATTATGGGTAAAGAGAAGACACTGATGTAGCAATCTCTGGAAAACCCTTCTAGAAGCCCCAGGTGGCTGCATTAGGTGTTTGGATCTTGAGTAGAGACAGAATAATGATTTCCAGTTGCATCACCTCCAGTAAACGAGTTTCTTTAGAGTGATTGAGACCTCCATTTCCTTTTAGTGCAGGCACCAATTGTATAGTGTCTAGCACTGCTGGTGCACACCATCTGTCTGTCAGCTGGATTTGTACAGAGCCATTAGAGTGAACAGCACTTGCATGGTTCCTTCTGAGAGAGATCCTGTGACCCAAATGTGTCTTCGGTGCCCAGCAATGGGGAAGGATAGTTGTGATCTTCTTCTCAGCTGGAAGCAATGATAATAGCATAATAACTGATTAATTTTTTAAAAAAAGCTAAAATACCACCAATAGCTGATATTTCTACAATGATTCTGACAACTCTACTGCCACTGATCAGTCATGATTTTGAAGACACCTCCAGATTCACCTTTGGACTTCAGTTCTAAGGACATTCTCACTGAATTAAGCCAGACATTCAGGAATGCACACAAAAAAGTATAGAATTAGTAACTTTAATTGAATTATGTAACACACTTCTTCACCAGTCATAACATTGGTAAAAATCTATTGACTTTAGATGCTCCAAAATTAAGTTTAATGCTTTATGGCTTCAGTGACAATAATAATAAGTGGAAATATATTAACAGATATGAGTCATGAGCTGGATCCTGCAGTTCATGCGCAGGCAATATATTCATCGATCTCAACAGGCATCCTGCTTTCGTAACAACTGCAGGATCAAGCCCATTATGAACAGTGAGTCATCCAAAGATTGTAAAAGCAGTAAATATATAAGAAGGAAAAGGATGTGGTATTTCTTCTTTTCCACATCACATTGCTTCTAATGGTGCATCTTTGTTGACATGATCTTATCTTTGTTGACATGATGTCAATTCATTAGTGAACTGAACAAAAGCATAGCAAAAGCAGCTAGAGATGGGTGAGGTCACCAAAGCTTTCTTCAGATTATCCCAGCAATTATTCAAACTTCAAAACTCAAAATTACTTATGGCTAAGTCCCCCGCCCCAGACAATAAACCCACTATATATACAAAACTGGAAGTAAAAAGCCACAATTTTATTAATTGAATTACAGCTGTAGTTCCTCTCGGCTAAGCATTGAGGTTGGATCCATATCCATCGGGAGACCTGAGTGCCATCACTGATGTTGCCATCAACTTCCCAGACCCTTCTGGGTGATGACCTGGAGGGCAGATCCTCAGAAACCCTGCAGATTTATGCCACTCTGTGGCTCCCTGCTACCCAAGGGGCAAGGCCAGGGTCCTGCCACCCATAATAGCAGCAGGCAGGACACTGCCCACCCTCTATCAACCACCCAATCCATCCACAATGATTCTAAACAACTAACAAAGTTGTGAGGTGGATAGAAAAGGAGAGGTGCAATAACAAATACCTGTCTAACTTAAAACTTTTTTAAACCTCAGCATCTTTTAAACTTTACCAAACATGGGGTGGGTGGGGAGGGTGAACCCAGGCCCAAGAGTGCCCTATTTATTTATTTATTTATTTATTTATTTATTTATTTATTTATTTATTTATTTATTTATTTATTTATTTATTTGCCACCCACACTACCCAAAGGTCTCTGGGCGGCTTACAACAATTAAAATATAATTTAGAACAATTAAAATACAATTAAAAATATATAAAAATTGCCATCGGACCCACAGCTAATATTATTTCAATGGGGGGGGGGTGTCCAGCAGGCCCCACCCCCAGACACAACCTGCACCTGCCAGTGCAACCTGCTGCCTGTCTCATGCGTCCAGGCTCCCTTGCGGCCTGCCACATGGCCGCTGCTATTATGGAGCCTTGAAGGAACACGGGAGGCCAGGCCCCCACTCTGGCCGCGATGTGGGACCTGGGTAAGTCTGGGTCCATATTTTCTAAGCTGTTTGGAGGAAGGGAGATTTAAACTCAAAGTTAATTTTCTAAGCTATGGGTGGGGAGGAATATGTGGTACTCCCCAACTCTGTAAGCCTCTCAAACTTTCCTCTTGGCTCTCCACATCTTAAAACATAATCCTGTCACTCTTCCGTTACCTGTCCCAACAGTGGCAGGCCCTCAAATTTTAAATGATGGTCTTGAGTATGCTAATGAGAGTTATTACCCACAGGGAAGTTTGCTGTCTTGGATCTTGACTCCTGCCTGGTTTTGCCCTCTTCCTATTTGGGTGAAACATCTGCCTTTGGCCCATCTGAACAGACAGTTTCCTCTCAAGCCACTCTCTTGACCCTACATAGTGATTTCTGTATTGTTGGCTTAAAACCCAGCAAGTTGCCTCCTTACACAGAGGCCCTGCTCAACACCCAGGAAGACAATTGTTGTTTAGTCCTTTAGTTGTGTCTGACTCTTCATGACCCCATGGACCAGAGCACGCCAGGAAAGGAAAGGAAAGGAAAGGAAAAATTGGTTACTGCTGGACTGATTGTCACCTCAGCCCAGAAAGGTCCCTCCCAGACAAACCTACTGAAGGCAATGTACAAGGTTGAAATAACTCCAACAGTTTTCATGTGAATGGAGCATATGATTTCTCATGTGAAAGGGTGACTCTCCCAATTACATTTTTTATAGACTCAAACTGACAATGTCCAACTACAGTATGCGGACAGTAGCTTCCACTGTGTTTTCTCTCTCTCTCTCTCTCGCTCTCTCTCTCTCTCTCTCTCTCTCTCTCACACACACACACACACACACACACACACACAGAGAGAGAGAGAGAGAGAAAGTTTGCAGTTGTCTTGAATACAAGATAAAGCCAGTGTAATTTTATAAATCTGCAGCAGCAAAACAACAAAGTATATAAGGTGCAATGGGACATTTAGTCATTCTAAGATAAAAACACAAACATAAGACACTCCCAAGTCAATGACTGCCTTGCAGTTCCTTTGTTCTAAGTATCTGAGGAAAAGTAAATAAGATATGAGTTGTAAGGAAATAGAATTTAGAATGTCATTACCCTTCCCAATCACTCAGGGTCTTACTCCCTCCTAACTTTTCCTGCAGCTACATTGGGAAGCAAGTCAAAGCCTAATCCATCTGTTTTATTAGTGGTTTGGCACCCAGGCAGTGGACACCATTAAAGAAGGACTGTGAGGTTCAGGGAAAGGGAAACAGAAACAAGAGGGGAAGCTAAAGATGGAAGTGGTGACATCAGCAGTTCACATTGCAAATCAAAATTATGTCTGTAAATATTTATTGGGGGAGGGCTGTAGTTATGGGAATAATCTAGCCTACAGAAAGTCAGATTCCAGCCTTCTTTCTCTCCATCCCTCATTCAGGCTGCTTTATCTCTGATCAGTGATCAGAGACAACCATGGTGGTGCCCTCCCATGCCTCTTTCTCTCAGTGATAGTGGGTAGATAGGGAATAGGTAAAGAATGCTCTCAGTCAGCAAATGTGGGAAAAGGGCGAAAAGCGAGGGCAGTGACTTTCAGCTGTTTTCTTATATGCATCATCTGTGAACACACAGAAGGTGCGGCATAAACATACATAAAATATATGGGTATGCACAGTGCCCCCCCCCCCCGGTCTGGTCCATGACTGAAAAATAGTGCACAGATTGTCACCTTTCCACTCATGATATTTTACTCAAATTCATCTTCCTTTAAAAATTATTTTGTTTCACAGTTCTCAGATGAGGAAACGACGTAAAGTAGAAATGTAGGCGAAAATAGAAGCATTCTTATTTACATTTTGAAAATGTACAATATTAATAGTTTTTTTAAAAAAATAATTAAAGTATGCTTTACAATATGTACACAAAGGTTTATAAAATATTAAATGGGTTTGTATAAAATATTGACAACAGAACCTCCAGCCTCAAAGACAGTAATTTTTAATACATCGGGCGCTCAGATAAATAGATCACACAGGCAGGGAGAAAGCTTTTCTCACCCTTAATATGAAAATTATTACAATTGCTCCATGATGTATCAGTATGCCACACATTTAAATACTCATATTCTTTAAAAATGATTGATATTAATAGAAAAGGGTTTTTTTCCCCGACACATATGACTGAAAGACAAATGTCTTCTTGACTTTAATGTAACTAGGAATCTTCCTTCAGGTATTTTCCTAGGCTTATTGCTTTATGTTGCTATTTCTTTCTAATATTTGCATTTAGTATTATAGAAAATATCACTCTAAATAAGCATGCCTTCTGAATTTTTCAAGCAAATGAAGTTATTGGGTAGACTTAAATTGTGATTTGGTGGAAGGATCTGAAATGACTGTTCACCTCTGTCTCTTCCATATTCCTCTTCATATGTGCATTTGTATATATAAAACTGCCTGTTAAAAATGCATTCATAATTGGAGTGTGTTTGTGTGAGGATCAGTTTCATAGGCTCAATTATGCGTACTTAAATGCCATCAATTTGAAAGACTTAAATGTTTTCCCTTGGGACCCCAAGAAATGAGTAAGGAATAAAGTCAAATGCCATTAGATATTTTTTTCTGGGTGGAAAAATGATTGTATGTTCTCCCTTGTTCTTGGCCATGTTGTCCAAAATCATGAACTTCCAGCTATCCTTAGGACTAAGAAGAGAGGACTGTTAGGACTATTTCAGACACCAGCTATGATAATGGACTGACTCAGCCAGAAGGAAAAATATGTAGATGAAAGGTAGAAGAAGCTTGCTATTGTAATATCCCATTTCTTTAAACCCCTTTAAAACCCTTAGTTGCTTCAAAACTCTTTCTTCCTGGTTTATTTTTATTTTTACCATGCCATGATTTTCTTTAAATATAATGTTACATATTGGCCAGAATCCCACTAGCATAAGTTACCTGGTGGATCTTTGGTGATGCTATCAGCTGCAGTGATGCCACAGTAGTTACAGGGGAATTAAAAACACCTGCCAGGTTCTGGGATAACTGGAAACCCCCTTCATCCTAGGGTGCAGAACTGGGACTGTCAGCATGATTGTTCAGCTTTAAATCATCCCCTACCACATTCTGTAGATGCCCTCACCCACTTTACTGACAGTTCTGAGAATCCTCTGAGCCTTCATAGACAATCCCCATGCTGTCTGGAGGATCCTGGCAGCTGCAATATTGACATACAACTTTTCCAAGCTCTGTATATACTAGACTGGTAGGGTATTACTTCTGCAATGGAAAAAAAAAAACTTCACTTAAGTCTACATACTGTTAAATAACGGCAATTAAGATGCTTGGTGTATTCTTGAAGGCTTTCACGGAAGGGATCCGATGGTTGTTGTGGTTTTTCCAGGCTGTTTGGCCGTGTTCTTAAGGTTTTTCTTCCTAAAGTTTTACCGGTCTCTGTGACCAGCATCTTTAGAGGACAGGAGTCAGAACTCTGTCTGTGCTCTGTTGCAGTTTGTTGGATAGTTGAGTATTTATAGCTGTGGGATCAGCTTTTGTCCTTTTCAGGAGATTGGGTAATTATGGTGATCAGCGTGTTTTTGTTGTGGGTGGCAGACTAAAACAATCAGAAAAATCAGCAGTAGCTAAACATGCCTTAAAAGAAGCTGGACATGAAATTCTATTTCAAAATACTGAAGTACTGGACAACACCAGCAATCATTATGTTAGACTGCACAGGGAAGCCATTGAAATCCACAAACACCTGCAGAGCTTCAATAAAAAAAGAAGAAAGTCTAAAACTCAATAAAGCCTAGCTCTCAGGACTAAAAAATATGGCCTGCAAAAGGTCAACAAACTCTACCCAGCCACAAGGACCAGTGATCACAAAAGACCAGCTAACAACACCCATCAATCACAGTGACAGATCATCTCTCCCCCTTATAACAACAATACTCCCACGACAAAAACACGCTGATCACCATAATTACCCAATCTCCTGAAAAGGACAAAAGCTGATCCCACAGCTATAAATAACTACCCAACAAACTGCAACAGAGCATGGAAAGAGTTCTGACTCCTGTCCTCTGAAGATGCCAGCCACAGAGACTGGTGATACGTTAGGAAGAACAACATTCAGAACACAGCCAAACAGCTTGGAAAATCCACAACAACCTAAGGTGCTTGCCTTGAGAAGAAACAAGAGTAGGGCATGTATCTGAGAGAAAGCAACATTTACTTACTGCTGTGACATGTTGAAAGTGTATATATGGAGGATAATGATTGGAGAGAACTGGGGATTCCTGTCCACCCTTTTAATGGGGATTTGAGCAGGATGAGAAGGAATCAGTGGCTGAAAGCCTGTTGCACATTTCTATGTATGTAAAAGCTGATTATGCCATCAGCCGTGGTCTTTAATCTTTAGTTTAAGATCTCCCTTTTGGCCAGACTTCACAAGGTTCCCTCTTGACCCGGGGAAGGTTTTGGGAGCCTTGATATGGTGGCGGGGAGCCATTATATCTGAAAATTTCTGCCACTGGTCCCAATCCCGGTGGTTGGACCAGTGTCATCGTTTTTGGTATAATAAAGGCTTGCTTGCTTCATCCTGGAGCTCCCAAATATCATCCAGGTCTAAGGGGATCCCAAGGGAGCTTTGGAACCTGAGGGGGGGGGTTAGGGGAAGTTTAAATTATGGATTAAAGTATGTAGCTGATGATTTCATTGGCCTTTACACACAGAGAATTGTGCAACAAGATTCCACTTATTGACTCTCTGAGAAGAAAGATGGATGAAATGCTTTCAGTTTTTCTGTATGGAGGTTGGAACAGAAGTCATCAGAGAAGGAAGCCCATCCCATGACATCACTCTGATTATTGGCCTGGGCCCAAGGAACAATCCTTCTCCTGGGGTCAAAGGAGTTCCCAACCTCTGATTTACAGTTGTACATTGTTTGACCTTTGGGTTGAACTGTGCTCAAATCTGTAGTGCTAGTATTATGACATTTAAAGGCTATTCTGCTGATGAGCTGTGTTAATGCTTCAGCAGCTGCAGCTACTTGTGATGAATAGCTTTGGCATTCACTGCAAGAACATTAACTAGATGAACCCATTTCAGTGATAAAGTAATTCCTTGACCTTAAGGAATTCTACTCTGGTGTTATATTCCTTAGTGCAAACTTCAAACCAGTTTTCCTCATATGTTGTTAACATGGACAAATATAACCATTTACAAATATGTAACAACCATGCATACATACATGCTTAATATATATAAATGATTCCTATATGTTTTGAACATCCTAAACAAATTAGGCTGAAATCCACTCATTTTTGTAGGAGTTAGACTGAATAGAGCTAGTTTTATTCTATTATTTGTTCACAAAGTGTATTAATTAATAAATTAGTGTATGTTAAGTTCTCATGACTGAACACAACATTTGGAGTCTTTCTCTTACAAGTAGAGACATTCTTTGCTCAAAATGTTGTTTACAGTTGTGATCCACATTGTGCACATTCCATTGTATACACTAGAAATTAGCTTGCAAGCCCTTTACAAAGCAAACTTACATCTACAATATCTACTTGGAGTAAGCCTAGGTGTATTTAAGAGTACATGCTGCCAGGTATAAGTATATAGAATTGCAGTCTGATGGTGTATATAACTGTATTATTCATTACATTGGTGTGGAATTTCCACTATTTGAAGAAATAAATTATATTACACAAAGTTGAAACAGTAATAGTATTGTTGTTGTTGTTTAGTCATTTAGTCATGTCCGACTCTTCATGACCCCATGGACCAGAGCACACCAGGCCTTCCTGTCTTCCACTGTCTCCCAGAGTTCGGTCAGATTCATGTTGGTTGCTTCGATGACACTGTCCAACCATCTCATCCTCTGTCGTTCCCTTCTCGTCTTGCATTCACACTTTCCCACTGTGTACTCATAAGGGATTTGGTTTAGATTATACCTGACTACCCTCATCGTTTTTCCTATGTTCTTCTGTTTAAGCTTTTGCTATAAGAAACTGATGATCAGAGCCACAATCAGCTCCAGGCCTTGTTTTTGTTGACTGTATAGAGCTTCTCCATCTTTGGCTGCAGAGAATATAATCAATCTGATTTTGGTATTGCTCATCTGATGATGTCCATGTGTAGAGTCACCTCTTGTGTTGTTGGAAAAGAGTATTTTTGATGACCAGCTTGTTTTCTTGACAATACTCTGACATCCAGGATGTCAATGTTTGACCACATCCAGCTTACCAAGGTTCATAGATCTTAAATTCCTGGTTCCCATGCAGTATTTTTCTTTGCACCATTGGGCTTCACTTTCACTTTCACTTCTAGGTGCATCCACAGCTGAGCGTGCTTTCGGCTTTGGCCCAACCACTTCGTTAGCTCTAGAGCTACTTGTCCTTATCATCCACTCTTCCTCAGTAGCATGGCTGGATGCCTTCCAAACTGAGGGGCTCATCTTCCAGCATCATATCTTTTAGCCTTTTGTTTCTGTCCATGGAGTTTTCTTGGCAAAGATACTGGAGTGGCTTGCCAGTTCCTGCTCCAGGTGGATCGTGTTTAGTCAGAACTCTCCACTATGACCTGTCCGTCTTGAGGGTCCCTCCACGGCATAACCCATAGCTTCTCTGAATTACTCAAGCCCCTTCGCCACAACAAGGCAACAATCCATGAAGGATTGTTTCTGCATACTGAGCTGGAAAGGTGGAAAAGACATGAGGAGAAACATTATCAGATCTAAATTTTTTAAAATAATTTTAAAGGCTTAAAAAGAATCATGGGGTGAAGAGTCAACGCTTTCTTCCAGTTTCATTTATGCTTGGAAAGCAGCATTACTGTAAAGGTTAAGAAATGACCTCTAAATATTCTCCCTTTCTGCCCTGAATAGATTCAGGGTCCCTCCATTTCACAATTATTGCTGACCTTTAAAAAGGCAAGCCAGATCCAGATCCAGAATGATTGCCATCTTTTGCCTGCTCTGAATTAATATTACTTGTTAGCATTAACAAGTCTATGCGTAAGAAGCAGAACGCGTAAAGTAAAGTTACTTCAACTGAGTACTTTTTTCATTATTCAAAAATTTCTAAATCATACAAAACAAATGTGTTTCCTTTTTTAAAAAGTCAAAAAGCTACATGCTGCTGGCCAAGGAAACTTAAGCAGTAAGCTACCTCAAAACACATCCTTCAGCTATAAAAGTAATTAAAGCCAACAGTTGTCTTATGAAAGGTATAGAGTTATCCCCTGTTACTACACAATTATATCCCTCCATTAAAACAGAAAAAAAAATACTGCATAGGAACCTGGAATGTGAGACCTATGAACCTTGGTAAGCTGGATGTAGTCAAACAGGAGATGGCAAGAATAAACATTGACATTCTGGATGTCAATGAACTAAAATGGACAGGAATGGGCGAATTCAACTCAGATGATTATCATATCTACTATTGTGGGCAAGAATCCCATAGATGAAATGGAGTAGCCCTCATAGTCAACAAAAGAGTGGGGAAAGCTGTACTGGGATACAATCGCAAAAATGATAGAATGATTTCAATACAATTCCAAGGCAGATCTTTAAATATCACAGTCATCCAAGTATATGCACCAACCACCAAAGGGGCTGAAATTGACTAATTCTATGAAGACTTACAACACCTTTTAGAACTAACACCAAAGAAAGATGTTCTTCTCATTATAGGGGACTGGAATGCTGAAGTAGGGAGTCAAGAAATAAAAGGAATAACTGGTATGTTTGACCTTGGAGTTCAAAACGAAGCAGGGCAAAGGCTAATACAGTTTTGTCAAGAGAACAAGCTGGTCATCACAAATACTCTTTTCCAACAGCACAAGAGGCGACTCTACACATGGACATCACCAGATGGGCAATGCCGAAATCAGATTGATTACGTTCTCTGCAGCCAAAGATGGAGAAGCTCTATACAGTCAGCAAAAACAAGACGTGGAGCTGATTGTGGCTCTGATCATCAGCTTCTTATAGCAAAATTCAAGGTTAAACTGAAGAACGTAGGAAAAACCATGGGGCTAGTCAGGTATAATCTAAACCAAATCCTTTATGAATACACAGTGGAAGTGAAGAACAGATTTAAGGAACTACATTTGGTGGACAGAGTGCCTGAAGGACTATGGATGGAGACCCATAACATTGTACAAGAGGCAGCAACAAAAACCATCCCAAAGAAAAGAAAATGGAAGAAAGCAAAGCGGCTGTCCAACAAGGCCTTAGAAATAGCAGAGAAGAGAAGGGAAACAAAATGCAAGGGAGATAGGGAAAATTACAGAAAATTGAATGCAGACTTCCAAAGAATAGCAAGGAGAGACAAGAGGGCCTTCTTAAATGAACAGTCCAAAGAAAAAGAGGAAAATAATAGAAAGGGTAAAACCAGAGCTCTATTCAAGAAAACTGGAGATATTAAAGGAACATTTTGTGCAAAGATGGACATGATAAAAGACAAAAATGGTAGGGACCTAACAGAAGCAGAAGACATCAAGAAGAGGTGGCAAGAATCCACGGAGGAATTATACCAGAAAGATCTGGATATCCAGGACAACCCAGAGAGTGTGGTTGCTGACTTTGAGCCAGACATCCTGGAGAGTGAAGTCAAGTGGGCCTTAGAAAGCTTGGCTAACAACTAGGCCAGTGGAGGTGATGGCATTCCAGTGGAACTATTTAAAGTCTTGAAAGATGATGCTGTTAAGGTGCTACATTCAATATGACAGGAAGTTTGGAAAGTTCAGCAGTGGCCAGAGGATTGGAAAAGATCAGTTTTCATCCCAATCCCAAAGAAGGGCAGTGCCAAAGAATGTTCCAACTACCGTACAATTGCACTCATTTCACACACTAGCAAGGCTATGCTCAAAATGCTACAAGGTAGGCTTCAGCGGTATGTGGACCGAGAACTTCCCGAAGTACAAGCTGGATTTAAAAAGGGCAGAGGAGCTAGAGACCAAATTGCTAACATGCGCTGGATTATGGGGAAAGCCAGAATCCCAGAAAAATATCTACTTCTGCTTCATTGACTACACAAAAGCCTTTGACTGTGTAGACCACAGTAAACTACAGAAAGTTCTTAAAGAAATGGGAGTGCCTGACCACCTTATCTACCTCCTGAGAAATCTATATGTGAGACAGGAAGCAACAGTTAGAACTGATTATGGAACAAGTGATTGGTTCAAAATTGGGAAAGGAGTATGACAAGGCTGTATAATGTCTCCCTGCTTATTTAACTTATATGCAGAATACATCATGCAAAAGGCTGGACTGGAGGAATCCCAAACCAGAATTAAGATTGCCAGAAGAAATATCAACGACCTCCGATATGCAGATGATACCACTCTGATGGTAGAAAGTGAGGAGAAATTAAAGAACCTCTTTGTTGTTGTTGTTTAGTCATTTAGTCATGTCCAGCTCTTCGTGACCTAATGGACCAGAGCACGCCAGGCCCTCCTGTCTTCCACTGCCTCCCGGAGTTGGGTCAAATTCATGTTGGTAGCTTCGATGACACTGTCCAACCAGCTCATCCTCTGTCGTCTCCTTCTCCTCTTGCACACACACTTTCCCAACATCAGGGCCTTTTCCAGGGAGTCTTCTCTTCTCATGAGATGGCCAAAGTATTGGAGCCTCAGCTTCAGGATCTGTCCTTGCAGTTTGCACTCAGGGTTGATTTCCTTCAGAATGGATAGGTTTGTTCTCCTGGCAGTCCAGCGGACTCTCAAGAGTCTCCTCCAGCACCACAGTTCAAAAGCATCAATTCTTTGGCGGTCAGCTTTCTTTATGGTCCAGCTCTCGCTTCCATACATCACTACAGGAAAAATCATAGCTTTGACTATGCGGAGTTTTGTCGGCAAGGTGATGTCTCTGCTTTTTAAGATGCTCTTAAAACCTCATTAAGAGGTTACAAAGAACCTCTTAATGAGGGTGAAAGAGGAGAGCGCAAAATGGTCTGAAGCTCAACAGCAAAAAAAACTAAGATCATGGCCATCGGTCCCATCACCTCCTGGAAAATAGAAGGGGAAGATGTGGAGGCAGCGACAGCTTTTACCTTCTTGGGCTCCATGATCACTGCAAATGGTGACAGCAGCCACAAAATTAAAATATGCCTGCTTCTTGGGACAAAAGTGATGACAATCCTAGACAGCAACCTAAAAGCAGAGGCATCACCTTGCTGAGAAAAGTCCGCATGGTCAAAGCTATGGTTTTTCCACTAGCGAAGTATGGAAGTGAGAGTTGGACCATAAAGAAGGCTGACCGCCAAAGAATTAATACTTTTGAATTGTGGTCCTGGAGGAGACTCTTGAGAGTCCCCTGGACTGCAAGGAGAGCAAACCTATCCATTCTGAAGGAAATCAACCCAGAGGGATAAGTACTGATTCCGTAGAATTGCCAATGGCTAAAGTAGCATTGAATTACCATGGGTGGTCTGGTATAGGGAAAGTGGCTGTGTCAGATGAAATCCCAGCTCCTTGTCTGATTGGTTTGGTTCTCAAAGCATGTGCAGAGTGTTTTCATGGTAACCCGCTTTCAGGGGAAATAGACTGTAACCACTGAGGAAAGCATGGGAATCCCAACCACTGAAACTTTCATTGAAAGACCCAGTTTAGGGGAACATACTGAAATAAGTGAGACTGCTGATTTGGTGCTGATGAAAAGTCCTAATAGTTTCTCCTTTTTTTAAGGAACAAAAGGAAGATAGCACCTTAAATAATTGCTTTGAAAAAGTTAAGGAGATTCCCATTCTACTGTCCCTTGAACATCCAAAGAGGTATTGTGTGGACCAAAACCTATTGTGTAGGGAGGTTTTAATAGCACCTTGTAGGAGTGGATAAGGGCCCCACAAACAGCTTACTGTCCCTGTTAAATACTGAGAAAAGATTCTGGAAAAAGCACACAAAGATGTATTTGGAGCACACATGGTGTCTCTTGCACTAAGCAAAGGGTGGTGCAGAATTTTTATTGGCCAGGGATGAGGCAGCAAATTAAGCAATATTGCCAAACCTGTGATACTTGCCAGAAGCGAGGTACTGGAAATGACATTGGTATTTTAGCCAGATCTGAGAGGAACATAAATCCCATCTAGAGGTCATGTTGCAAAAGTTATGTGATGCCGGTTTGACAGTGAAAGTGGCTAAATGTCAAATTGGGAACTCTGAAATAAGGTACCTAGGGCATCTAGTCAGAGGGGGGATGATCAAACTCCTGGATGCTTCTCACCTGTCCTTTACAATTTTAAGTATTTCTTTCATTGTTCATTTCCTTTTAGTAAAGGAATAATATTTTTGTATCCTTCTCTGATAAGGCACTGTAACAGTGAATGATCAGTATCACAATCCACTCCTGGTCTTGTTTTGGCAGAGAGAATGCAGTTTCTCCATCTCCTGCTTCCAATTACGTAGTCTTTTTTATTTCTGTGTTGACCACCTGGTGATATGCACAGGTACAGCATCTGTCTGGGTGCTTGAAGCATATTTTTCCAATAAACAGATTGGTCACTTCACGGAAATCTATGAGACATCCTCCTACTTCCTTTCTGTCCCTTATACCAATTTTCCAACAACATTTGGTTCTGCTTTGTTCTCTTCTTTTGCATTCCAGTCATCTCTGGTTATAAGCATGTATTGTTTGGGTGTGTGATCAATTTGTTCTTGAATATTTGCATTAAAGCTTTCAGTATCATTTTCTTAAGTTACATCAATCTGTAGTTGGAGCAATTGATTTGAATGATGGTTACATTGATTTTCCACAGTCTGATTATTTGGTCAGACCTCACATTATAGCCTCTAATTGCCTGTGCTACATCTTGCCTCAGTATTAGAGCCACTCCATTTCTTCTGTGTTTGCCATTTCTAGAGAACAACACTTTATATTTGTCTGGCTGAAAATATCCTGTTCCAGTTCACTTTAGTTCACTGATATCAAGCACTGCAATGTTCATACATTCCATATCTTGCTTTATGGCTTCCAGTTTACCTTCATTTATTTTTGTCATGTTCCATGTTTTAATTGCATGTGTTGTACAGCATCAGACTTTCACTTCTATGCATGCCAGCCACTCAATGTCCTTTCAGTTTTAACCTAGTTGTATTATTAGTTACAGAGCAATTCATCCTTGTCCTTTGCTTTCCCCCATTTTCTGATAGAATGCTTTCAAACCTGGGAATATTATCTTCCAGCACTATCTCTTGTTTCATTTTGGACTGTCTCACAATAGAGTTTTCATGGTAAGGAAAGTTCATAATGGATTTACCTTTGCCACCTTCTGTGTAACACTAACAAAAGTTTGAATGCTGCTCCTGTAGCCTCCTAAGCCAGTGTCACCTTCAGCTACTTCTGCCAACCAGTAGCTGCCTTGAAGAGGACGGATGCATCTTAATCTGGTGTTTCAGCTGTGACCATTCTGCCTTCATGACCCAGCTAGGAGTCTGGCCTCCTGATTGCATTACACTCTGCTTCACTGACACAATGAAGCCTCTTCACCACATTAAGGTGTGCATCCAAGAAGGAGAAAAACTTTAGCTAATACTTAATAGGCAAAAAATTACACATCATAAGATTCTGCTTCAGGCCATTAATTAAAGCAGAAACAAGCTTGTCAATCTTAGCTAGGTTAGAAAAAGTGTGAAACTAGAATTTTCAGTATGCAGAGACATAAGCATGCAATAAAAAGCAGGTATAAAAGGGGAGAGAGAAAAAGATCCGTGTTAATTAACTTGATGTATTTGCATATTTATATTTAAGACACAACACGTTTTATAGGTACAGATTAACTTCTTAACTTAGAGTCAATCTTGAGTATTAGCATTTGTTGGAAATATTGGTGTCAGTTATTTGAAAAGGTAAAATGGGTGTATTCTCTTGAAATTAAGTTGCCGGGGGATGCTCTTGTTATTTTCTCTTTCAGAACAAGAAGCGGTTAAAGCTTGTCTTGTAAGAGCTGGATATTGATCTTCTTATCTTGTTATGTCCTACTTCTCTAAGAATTTAGGGTCTTGATGGTTGTTCTGGGTTTTTCAGGCTCTTTGGCCATGTTCTGAACTTGTCCAGTACTTCAGTATTTTGAAATAGAATTTCATGTCCAGCTTCTTTTAAGGCATGTGCAGCTACTGCTGATTTTTCTGGTTGTTTTAGTCTGCCACCCACAACAAAAACACGCCGATCACCATAATCACCCAGTCTCCTATAAACCAGTTATAGCAAACTTCTACATGGAACATTTCGAAAAACAGGCCCTGGTTGAATTGCACAGCTCTGAACAGTAGTTTTGGTTATACATAGGATTTCCCCCCCATGGATAAAGAAATAAATATTTCAGTAAATAAATATTCACTAAATAAATATTTGATAGATATGGTGCACTTGGCCACCCAGAACCAGGGGCATAAGTTAAACAGTGAAAGCACTGATGTGGTCTACTTGTCCACAAACAGAACACCTCTAATTCAGCCTCTAGATCAGGGGGTCATAAGGATATTTATGAACACGTTACACATGACACTGTATGAAAAGGGTAGTCAGTACTATGGAAGAGAACCCTGATAAAAGGAACTGTTCTCTCTCTCTCTCTGTCTCTCTCTGTGAATCAACTGTTAATGCTTTGTAGTTATGCTTTTGGGGGCATAAGAGTTATACAGGAATTTTGAATTATACGGAGGTCTGGTGCCCCTAACCCCAGTGTTGTTGAAGGGAGAAGTGTATTGTGTTTGAGTTTGTATGTTGAGTGTTGAATTTGATAGATTTCGTGACTGGTGACAGTTTTGTGACTAGAGCTTAAAAAGCTCTAGATTGCATCTCATGGCCATGCTGGCTGCAACCTGGAAAGTAACTTATTTAAGATCTGCTCCTCATAGTTAAATTTTATGAAGGTCAACAGAGAATAGTCTATTATGAATGAAGGAGAAATTACAGTACTTTGGTTTGGATCTTAATGCAAACCAAATTAATTTCTCTCTTATTGTTTATACAGTGGTGCCTTGCTAGACAGTTACCCCGCATGACAGTTTTTTCGCTAGACATTGGCTTTTTGCGATCGCTATAGCGATTCGCAAAACAGTGATTCCTATGGGGGAATTTCACTGAACAATGTTTGGTCCCTGCTTCGCAAACCGATTTTTGCTAGACGACGATTTTGACAGCACCCTCCATGCTCACAAACAGGTGTTTTCGGGGCCTAAGCTTAGCAAGACAGCAATTTAAACAGCTGATCGGCGGTTCGCAAAGCAGCTTTCCTATGGCCAATCTTCACTAGACAATGACGATTCTTCTCCATTGGAACGCATTAAACAGGTTTCAATGCATTCCAATGGGGAAATGCTTTTCGCTAGACAATGATTTCGCTAAACAGCGATTTCAGTGGAACGGATTATCATCGTCTACAACGAGGCACCACTGTATATAATGACCCTGTGTTCACTTTACTAAACTATAGGGACTAACCACAAAACAGGCATTTTCAGATTTTCCTTGGGAGGAATCTAATTGCTATGGAGATATTGTATTATTTCCACTTGAACTTTGCCTGATTAGTTATACCAGCCATCCAGATACATAGGAGTCCACATTGTTAACCAACATATTATTAATGAAAAGCATTCAACATATTATTAATGAAAAGCATTCAATGAAAATAATACACCAATAATTTGAAGATCAAAAGTATTTCAGGTTGTAAATGTGAACTTTTTGAGAATCCATGGTAACATCATATATTTGCAAACAGTTATGGCTCACAGAGAATGCAAATAATTCCCTGGGAGTTACTCCTGATACAGAGATAAAAATGTGTCTGTGGTAGTAGAGCCACTCCTGTGAAAACATGCCTCGAGAGAGCTTTGTGTAAGAAGATTATATGTGAGCTTCAGCAGAAGCAAAATTCTTAAAGTAATATTTGTTCCATTCTTCAAGGTTATCATAAAAATAAACTATCTTCTTGCCTGGTGCAAATGATATCATTCCTTGTTACTGTTTTCTCATAAAAGGTATACATCAACTTTTTAAAAAAGTCATAGCAAAAAAGTGCCAGCAGGAAAATCTCCAGAGACTGCTTAAAAATAGCAGCACTGTGAAAATAGGTGATGTTGGTTGATTGTCAGACTAGACATTCAGAACAAACAGCAGTTATGCATTTTCTCAGATGTAACCCCATTTGATTCAGTTTGACTTACTCCTAGGCAAACGTGTATAGAATCAGGCCTGTAGTAGGGAGTAGTAGTTCCATGAACTCAACCATTAGTTACATTGTCTGGGACTGATACACATAGTGTATCTAAACAGCTCTTCAACACTGGTTAAAAACACCTCCAAGCCCCCTGTTACCATCATCACGAAAGTGTTGTCGGAGCTATTTACTGTGGGATAAACCTGGAGCCTGGCTGCATATAGTTATTGTTTTTATAAGGTTATTTGAATATAGACCTTTGTTGTTGCGTGATATATAAATACCTGCTCCAGTTGCAGAGGTCCAGGGAGCATTTTTCAGCTCTCACAATCCACTTTGGGCCTCACTAACCAGACATGTCTGGCTATTCATTTTCAGGTTTATAAAACCTCTTTTGAAGTCGGCTGGGCAAAACACACACTCTCTCTCTGTGTGTGTGTGTGTGTGTGTGTGTGTGTGTGTGTGTGTGTGTGTGTGTGTGTGTGTGTGTGTGTGTGTGTGTGTGTGTGTGTGTGTGTGTGTGTGTGCAGGCGCGCGTGCGTGCACACTTCACTTTAATGCAAAATAATCTCTCAGGAGCAGAGACAGCATTGCTTCGCTGAATGATTCTGAGATCCAGTGGGTGGCTTGGGAGATTCATGGGCTTTAGAACATCCCTGGGCGGTATATATGGCCTATGGGCCACAGAAGGCCCACTCCTGTTATATGATGAGAAACTAGGATGTGTGTCTTCCTCCTAGAATCCTAGACAATGAATTCTAGACAATGATTCCAGCAGTGTCTGTCTGGGAGCTGTTTCTGAACACAAGTAATTTAAAATAAACATGCCTTTGTACATTTAAAGACTGCAATACTATTTTCAGTTGCTACCTGTCTTTCCTAATCAAGGCCTTGATTAGGGAAGTTCAGGTTTTTCCAACTTGTCACTGGAAATATTTATGTATGATTTGAACCTTTTGGCACAAAATGGTACTGTGACAGTTTTTATTCCTCTCAACCCTTTTTCAGTGTCCACATATGACAAGGCCCATTTTTCACTTTTTAAAACTATTTTTTTTCTTTATGTGAAAAATAGATAGTGGGAATGATTCATTTTCTTGAGGACTGCTAAAAATGTGAATTGTTATGGCCTTACTGGCAGCAGTCTTTCTCTGAACTCGCTTGTCTGCTGAAGCCTCTGTGCTCTAACCTTGACCTTGGATGGTACCGCAGCCTAAAAGATGCCAACCTTAGAGATCCTCAAATTCTCAACATCTCATACAAAGCATCATCTTTTCCAAGAGGAAGCATCCAAAGGAATCTAGTATCCTCCCTCATCTCATAACATGGCATGTTCAACATAGTTTTCTGTAAACACTGAAAGTGCCATACCCCTGCAGAGAGGAACTGAAAGGAACTAGCTGAAAGAGACCCTTCTCATCCTTGCTGAGGTGATAATAGTTTCCAGGAGAAAACAGAAAAGGAGCTAGCCAGAGTGTGATCAGTTCTTGAAAGATGGCAAGGGTCATTCCAAGGCTGTGTATAACACTACAGATGTATTTCATTCATAGATGTCCTTACAGAATATATAAATGATTTTTTTTAAAAAAAATGATAGTGAGGGGAGGAAGTTTTAGGTACCTCACAAATCCTTTTAAATTGCAAAGAAGAATATAGGGTGGGGTCTGCAGCAGTCCTGTGGGGATGGAAGTCATGGCCACCAATCAGTTCATAATTCAGAGCTTGGAAAAGTTATTTCCTTGGGGAATACAAACTGGGACCCAAATGACAGTGCTGAAAGAAGAATTATTCTCTGCTTTTTTTCAGGAGAAGTGAAGCCCCATCTACAACCAGTTCTCTACCCTACAGAAATGAGAATTCCCTCACCGACAGAGCCTTCATCTTGTTGAAATTTACTTGGTTTATTTGATCCCAATCATTGCAGTCCTGATTTCAGACATTGATCCAGCACCTGGACAGTCTCAGATGACGCAGATGCATGTCATCACCGGGATAACAGTATAATGTAAGTTCACAGTAGTGCAGCATTGGAAGGGATCATGGCAGTCATCTAGTCTCCTGCAAATTTAGGAATTCCTGGTTTAAGCTCCCTTGACAGATGGCCATTCAACCTCTGTTCCAAAACCTTCACTGAAGGGGTGTCTTTCATTTTCATGGCTATTGGATAATCTGTCTTCTGCAGACACAACACATCCATCTCCTTCAATTATCCCTCACAGGGCTTGATTGTCAAGTTCTTTATTGTCTTGGTCCACCCAACATGGGAAAAGGTCTGGAAATCAAGCAGCATTTTTATGCCATTTCATTCCATTTGCTGATGGTTGCTCTTCTTTAACACAATCCAATCCCTTTGCTCCAGAAATTGATCAAAATAATACTCATCCAAACAAAAGCCAGACTGATTTGCTCCTTTATAAACTTGGTGATGGTGATTGCATCATATATACACCCAACCTGCCCTTATACAGGTTATTAATTCACAATGTAACCATAAGTTGGTAGCAGCTTGACAGCACATAACAAGAACATTATTGTCCTCCTCTCTTATTGGACAATAATAGATAACAGGGAGCAAAAAAACCAACAACAGCCTTACACTGAGTTAGACCAAAAGTCCCCCTAGATCAGGGGTCATCAACCCCCAGTCCATGGCCCAGTGCCGGTCCGTAGGCTTGCCAGAACTGGGCTGCGGATATGGATCTCCACCAGGCCCCCACATCAGGAGTGGGCAACTAATTTCTATAGGGGGCCACATGAAAAATCTGAACTTCGTTCGGGGGCCGAACTAATAGGCCCCCATTAGTTGGGTAGTAATAGGGCCCCAATTTGTGGGTAGTAATAAGCCCCATTGGGTGAGGCCCTGCAGTGAACAAACTACAAGGCTGACATAGTTAATTCCCTAAAGTTTTTTAGGACTGGAGTGACGACTGGTGGGCCAGACAGGAGCGGCTTGTGGGCCATATGTGGCTCATGGGACGCACTTTGTCCAGGTCTGCCCCACACCCTGATGCAGGGGGCGTGTTATGCTCGCAGTGGGTGTATCACGCTTGCAGTGGGCGTGACATGCAGGTGGTGGCATGTCACGCTCACACGCATGCGTGAGAGCACAACTCACACACACAGGCACAACATGCCCACCACATGAGCATGGGGGTGCCTCCAACCCCCCCGCTCATGGAGCTCACTCCCCCCAGGCGGTCCGCAGCCCCAAAAAGGTTGGGGATCACTGCCCTAGATCAATACTGTCTGTTCTGGTTAGTAATGGCTGTCCAGAGTTTCAGGCACAATTCATTCCTAGCCCTACTTTCTGATGATAGGGATTAAACTTTGGACTTTTAGTCTGCAAAGTAAGTGCTGGACTCCTGAGTTATGGCCTTTCCCCCATCTAAACAAAAGACAGTGTCTGAATAACATTCTGATATGGGAAGGTTTTATATAAGATTTTTATCTGCTGTGTCTATCTGTTGCATTGTATGATTGTTGCTGGTTGAGGATTTTGTATCTCATATTATTTTTAGTTCCTTTATCTGCTCTTTGTGATGAAAAAGATTTAAGTTCTTATATCTTTAATTATTTAAATAAACAATAACTTTAATGAAGTAATGTACATCTTACTTGACAAATACTATAACACATATACCACACAGTTGATGTCAAGTACTATTCAGCAGTTGCAGCTCATGGAGACAACATTCTTCTTACGGGTAGGTACTACATAAAAATGAAAGTCTGGAGCTATCTTTGCTAGAGTAATTGCTCTGCTTAATAGTATTCTGCACAACTTTTCCAAGAAGGCTTGACTGACATTTATTTAAATTAATAGTAACAAGCAAATTCCTAGGGTGAATGAAGTATCGATTAAGAGAATTAACAGGTTTTCCTCCAATCAATACTGATATTTACCCCTGGCAGTGGATGAAAAGGGCAGTTGGAGTTAACAAAGAACATTCTCCAGTGCTTCGTGTGTGTGTGTGTGTGTTTGTGTGTGTGTGTGTTCATCAGCCATCACAGAGCACGAAGTGAAATGCTGTTTTAATCATTCATTTGTACACGCCATTAGGTTTCTACAAAAACAAATCCCTATGATGTGGGGGTGGACGTTCTGTAATTTGCAGTGAAACTTTTGTTTTTAGGGAAACTTAAACACTCAGGCACTTCTTACAAATGCATTATATCAGAAAAAAACCCTCAGAATTCAACCAATGCAAATATCGTCTTTAATTCTTCTGGAAATTGAAAGGGTCGAAAGAAACCAATTTCATTGGAGGGTGGGTGGAAGAAGTTCACTGCATTCCTTTTCATTATAAGATTTTCTTTGGCGTGGAGGGGGGAAACTTATTCATTGTCTGTGTAAAGGCATCATTAGGTCATGCGTCAATTACTTCAAAGTAGTTCTGGAGCATTCCCATCAACATGGCTGTGAAAATTCCCCATACAATTAGGGTTCCTTCACATTATTAATGCAATGTCACTGAGGTTAGACTAGGATGGAGGCTGTCCAATCTGCCAATTGTTACACAACCTAATGGGTAATTAAGGCGAAATCATTGTTGGTAAAATTGAGGCATGAGAGCACTCTGGAAATGTAAAACCAGTGCTTAACAAGAAGAAGTCTTCATTAGGAGGTCCATTTATTTATAGGCATTTCAGTGTGACTTCACCATGCGTGTCGTTTCTGTAAGACCAGCAGAACTATCATGTCTCAGGATATGGCTTAAGTACATAAATTAGTAATACTCATTTGTTCAAAGGATATAACAGTTACAATGTAATTTGAGACTCATTCAGAAGCAAAAGAAGAAAGAAATTGTGAAACATCCTGTTATTTCCTTTGGTGGTGTGGTGGAGCAGGCATCCATGCAAATTCTGCAGTCACCCCACTCATCATGATCTTAGGCACTGAAAATGCCTCCATTACAACAGAAGGGCATTAAACAGTGCAAACAACCCCAGCTCAATAATATGATATAGTATTTATAGCTAAAAGCCTATTGAAGTTCCAGTCAGTACAATTCATGCTTCCTCTTCCAATGTACAATTTATGTGTCAATTCATTAAAACTCCCCTACATAAAAACCTCCTTTTCATCCAAGATTAGTATGTCAAAGGAAAGGTCTCTCCTCCAGTCTCTTCATTTCTTTAAATCTACTACTTCTTCTAAAATAGAAACATAAATCAGGTTACTGTAACAATAAAAACAGCAGTGAAGAAAACTCACACTGCTATACAGCACGGCAGCTGAATTTTCATTATAGCAGTTTTCTATTGTGTGTTATTAAGTGCTTATAGCAAGAGCTATAGAAAAATCAAAACATATGAGTCCCTAAAGAAAAGAAAAAAGATTGCAGAGGGAGAAAGGGAAATTAGTAAATGGTCTTATCCCGTGTTCATAATGAACAGGTGGAATGGTCAGCACAAGACAAAGTTCTGAGTGAGTAAGAGGACAGAGAGATCAAGGAATAATTCCTTAAAGGTTGCCACAATCACCCCCTACTCAGAAATAAGGAAGAAACAATCCAAATAAAAAACCAACTAGGTCAGGCAAAGAGCTTTAATTTTTCCCACCATGTTCCTGGTGTGGATTGCAACTAGAGATCGGCATGAATTGGAAAAATGGCAATTCATTTTGATTCATTATTCTTCAAAGTTAACAAATCACAAATAACAAATTTATGATTTTTTTTCTAATTGATGAATCAATTCATTTTACCTTTAAATCCCTATAAATGCCTCACCAGGCACCTAGAGATACCAAAATGACAGATAATCTTCCCGTGACGCCCCTCTAAAAGCCCAGCAAGTTTGGTGAAGTCTGAGTTCCGAGGATAAAAGGTATTCACCCACAAAGAAGGACCCCATAGGAAAGTTCCCTCCAGACACTTAAAGACACCAAAATTGCAGAGAGGCTTCATCTGACTCTCCTCTACATTTCCTTCATGTTTGGTGAAGACTGGGTTTCAGATATCCAAGTTATACACCCACAAAGTGTCCCCCTGCCAAAGTGCCCTTTAGCAACTGGCTTGGGGGAAAACCCAATCTTTACCAAACCTGGATGGCTTGTAGAGGATAGTCAAGAGAATTGTCTCTGTGTTTTTGGTGTCTCTAGGTGCCTAGGGGGATGTTTTATATGAATCAAAATTTGCTAAAAATCCATTGGTTTGTATTCATTGAGGTCATCAATTCAGATGAACACAAATGGATGTATTAGAGATTTTTGACAAGTTTTGCAATTTGTTTTTAATTCATGCCCATTGTGTACATTATAGACTGTTCATTTTAGTAGGTTTAGGGAGGGACAATGCAATCTTTAAAAAAATCAAAACTAAAATGCAGTTATGGCAGGATGAAAGCCTCTCTGCTACACATGCTATACACTGTCCATATGCAAGCAGCCTACAATGTTTATGGATGAATTGTTGTTACATGTTGTCAAGTCACATCCAACACTGTGACTCTAATAAGATATGTGAGGTATTTAACGAGTGGTTATACCTGTACCACTCCCAAAGTGAGTTTTTGTGACCAAGTAGAAATTCGAACTCAGGTCTTCTGAATCTTAGTCACACAAATCACTATGTTATACTGTAAAAAGTGAGCAGGAGTAGGTAAATTTGGAATATTTACACAGAAGGTTAAAAACGACATTAAAAATACAATAGGCCCAAGACAGACAGCACTAACAATATGGGGGGAAAGGCAACTTAATTGGATGCCAAGTCTTTCCAAATGGACCCCACTAGAATCTCTAGGTGAGGATTTGAAAATTGAGAAAACTTTTTGGAAGAAACTAAAAGAAACTGGCTATTATAGAGTGAAGGATTTATATAACCCTCAGGGGACACAGATTCCGGCACAAAATGTAGTAGGACAAGTTGGAAGACAATACTGGTTACAGACTATGGCTTTATATAATATTTTGAAACAGAGAAGGTATTCTGGAATACTAAATAAAGAGGATACCCCGCTAGAAAAACTATATAATAATAAAGAGGATAATAAGAAGGGTATTGCAAGGAAGTTGTACAACTTGATAAATACAGATAAAGATTATATGATTGGGACAATACAAACGAAGTGGGAAAGAGAAATGACATTGTCAGCATACGAAATAGATGGGTTAATGGAAGGCATATTGGAAATCAAAATGGATAAATTTAGAGAATTGGAGATGAAATTAATATTGAAATGGTATAGGACACCCCCTCAGTTGTCTTATATGATAAAAGGTTTGAATTCAAGTTGCTGGCATTGTAAGAGGAGTAAGGGATATTATGCACATCTTTGGTGCGAATGCCCTAAGGTTATTGAATTTTGGCAGCTGATTTTAGAAAAGGTGAACGCCGTGTGTAATATTAAATTGCAGCTGACTGGGAAAATCTTGTTTATGGGAGTTCTGGGGAATAATAAAGTAAAAAAACCTAAACAGAATTTATTTAAAGCTATGATTATAGCAGCACATGCAGTAATAGCTTATGGGTGGAAGGATGCATCAAAATGGACTTTGGAAAGATGGAATTGGTATTTATATGAATGGATTCAATCAGACATACTGTCGATTTTGACACAGGATAAGGTATGGGAAGAAAAAACATTAGAGATAAGAAAGAAATGGTCGGGATATGTAAGATGGGTAAGAGAAGGGGGGGCCAATAATGTTATATTGGTTAAACTCCAAAAGGTGTGCTCATGGTTGCAGATTTAAAATTAAATGGTCTTTTTTTTTTTTTTTTTTTTTTTGGGGGGGTGGGATAAGGGGGTAGAAATAAATAGGAAAATGATGACTATGTAAAGATAAGAGAAATGGTTATGTATGGATATGTTAATTAAAAAATTAAAAATAATAATAATAAAAAAATAAAAATAAAATCCAGGCTTCTTAGAAAAAAAAAAAAAAAAAAAAAGTGAGCAAAACCTTGTTAATAGAGTTCAGTGTTCAAGAAACACTCCCTATGACCCTAGCCAATCTGGGTTAAGCAAGGGGACTTAATTTCATAAATCATCCAGCTAATCCCATGCTGCTGCCTCCGTCATGGATGAATTTATTCCAATTTCTTGAAGACTGGAACAGAGAAAACCATCCTTTAGGCTTTACAGTGGGCCATGTTGCCACCAATGATCCAGCTGCAACTCATGCCTATTAAATCTCACCCAGTTTTCCTGTGGCTCCCAAAGCCTTCTTTGGGGCAAAAGAGAACCCTAGGGAGCCTTAGAACCTGAAAGAGGGACAGGAAGCTTTCAGTTCATTTAAATTAATTATTTCTGGTGCTGAGATCCAGTTTATGCCACTGTAAGTATGCCAACAAGAATTTTGCCCACCAAGTTTGCCCCGGATAAACTGAGTAGTTTAACAATAATGTGGTTAAAAATTGTGGTGATTATAAAATAGAAGGGGATGAGAGGAGTGACAAAGCTAGACCATCTACATTCAACAACCTTCAACAGTCATATCATGTAATCATCATGCAAATATTTGATTAGCTAATGTTAAATGTACAAGTACAGTAAGACACAAGGACAGTTGTTATGCTGAGGAATCTTTCCAGAGCTATGGGACACGTGGCCCTCTCTTGTCTTTTACAGAGGAGAGTCCTTCAATCTCAAACACTGCTGGTGGACAATAATTTTGAAAGTGTCCTCCATTTTAAGAGCAGTCCAAGTCTGATACAGAAGCATATGGAAGGAGACAGGAACTCTAAAATTTCCCGTACATAATTGACACCTGGACATCAAGCTTGGCATGACCACGGCCATCTGGTCACAACCTTTTGGGTGAGATGTATTGTAATTTTATTCACATTATGAAAAACATACCTAATTTTCCAGCATTTATTATTTTGTGCTAATGGATGCCCATGTTTGTCCTCTTTTTAGGTGATGCAGATAGAATACGTGCATTAAGATCTTAGATACCTGTACAAATGCATCTTACAAATCTTACTGTTTAAATAAGCATGAGCCTAGTTTCAGCCATATTCTTGTGGTTGTCTGTAAAGCCAAATTATATAGTACATTTTAAGCTGGTTGCAAAAATCCAAAGAATGATGGTGGGGGTGAATGTCATGTTATCAAATGATGGGAGGATCAAACCCAACCATCTATTTTGGATTATCAGCAGACTGTCCAGACCTCTGCTTTACCTTTAAAATCAGGATCATACAGTACATAAATAGTATTTGGGCAAATATTTTGTATCATTGTGTCTGCATACAGGAAAGAGCTCTTCCTGATGAATTCTTCTTGGTATGCAAATATTAAAAGCACAAGGGCTTAGTCAGATAAAAAGTATGGGTGCATGTATTTAATCAAGATTTCTAAAGTCTATCACTTTTGAAGCATTCATTAACATGCTTAACTTTTAAAATATACAATAAAGATTACATACCATAAAGTCAATTCCAAGATCTTCCAGGTTTGGAAATTTGGAAGTGGTTTACCATTTTGTTCTTCTCAATGCACTCTGGGGCTATGCAGCTTGCCCAAGGCTATACAGGATGCCTCTTCTTCCAGGTAACTCAGTGGGAAATTGGGACAACTGACCTCTGGTTCTGCAACCAGATACTCGACTTACTGAGCTATCCAACAGCACAGTGGATGAAAAACTGAAAATATAGGACAGAAATTCTAAAATACAATGAAGATATTATTTGAAAGCACACATGTTCTTCAAGCATGTCTCTGGATCAGGGAATAATTATCCACTAGAGACAGACACGAACTGCTGGTTTGGTGATTCTTGCTGTTTTGTTTTGTGGCCAAACAGGTGTTCGGTTCTTCCCAGTCCCGCCTCCTCCATAAAAATATCACATGGTGAAGAAACATATGAAAACTGGAAAAAAACAACAACCAAGAATGTGTCAGATTCAGAATTCCTTGGTGAAATACCTCTTTGCATTTTTGATGTGCAGATTTGTGGGAATCCGAGGGATGTAGAATTGATGCCTTCTATATGTTCATCATGTTAAAGACCTGTTAAAAGAACTGAAATCATTGAAGCTAAAGGCAGCTGATTAATCAATTGTAGAAAATGCAGTAAAGGCTACGCCAAACTATACCAAAATACTCATGCCAGACAGCAATTGATCTGAGTTTTGCTTTCAGTTAATGATGAACATATAAACCAATAAATAAGAAAACCTGTTTCTCACAGGCATTGATCCAGCTCTCTGGACTCAAATTTCATCTCTACATGTTTTGGCAAGTATCTGCCATAGTACCAATTATCCATCCCATTACTATGACTTATTACTTATAATGTCTAATTTGCATCTAAGTAAAAGTACACTCTTTCAATCTATTCAGAGGTAAGGCATCCAGGCCTTTTTGTTAGTCCCAACCACAGCAGACTGATTGAATCAATAGGATTTACATGAACCTTGGTTTATCTTTGAGCAATTGATTCTTATGTTTACCTAAGATGAGATAAGCAGTTGGATTAAGGCCATTGAAGTAAATCCTCTAGTGCTGTCATAACACTTTCTTTCTCTTCTCCTGGAGCTTTTGATGTCATCCAAAACATGGCACATGACAGTCACCTGATTCTCCAGAGCAGATTTTGAGGGTGTACTGGGGGAATTTAAAGGAGGGAAGCAGGAATGATTCCTTTCTCATCTCCCATTGGATTCGGCTCCCTGGGTTCAATAAAAGTTCGATAGGATTGCACCGCTGGATTCTGCTTACTGAGATCAATGAAAATCGCTGCCAGGTAACCGTGTACTAGACTGCAATCTTACTAAGGATGTATGCTTAAATTTGGTTCATTGTATTTTAGACAAGGCAAACCAAAAACATGACAAACAAATCGGCAGAGTAAAAGGACCTGTAATTTGAAGTTAACTGTTTTGTTTCTTCATACTTAGTTTGAGAAAACAATCAACTGTTCTGGGCACTGCTGCTTCAGTGCATTTTAAATTATTAGCACTATGACATCCAGCACAGTTGCACAAATACCCCAGTCAAGATTTGAATTCAAAGTGCTGCTGCAGAGTTATCTGGGACCAGACTATCTCTATACAGGGCAATTTGAGAATTCAGTAGTCTGAGGTGAAGCAGTGGGTCCCAGGTTTTCAAACCTGCCTTAGAGTGGTTACACCAGAAGCAGTAAGAGTACTTGGGAGCAGTGCCAGCATCTTCTGTCAGATGCAAAGGCTGTTGCTAGCAAGAGCTGCCCCTTGACACTCCAAAAAAAAAAAAGGGTGGAACAGAAGAACATGACATTGGTAGCTGCACTGATGGAAGACACAGTGTTGATAGATATTTTCTTAGATACTGAGGGAGTCTCTGATGCAACTAAATGAAACAAGATACAGTGGTGCCTCGCAAGACAAATTGTTTCGGCAATGGGGTTGATGACTCGCAAGACAAATGTTCCTATGGCCATGCTTCGCAAGACAAATGTTTTCTTTTTTTTGTTCCTGCCTCATGTTTGCTGATTTTTAAATGTTTTTCTATGATGTTAAAAAAGCTTAAGTTTTTTGATTGAATTTTTAAAAATCATCTGCACAATATGTATGGCTTTAAAGAGCACTTAATAAACCCTTTGTAAGCCAAATTTGACTTTGTTCTGACTTTTTTTGCCCATAGGAACGCATTAATTAGATTTCAGTTCATTCCTATGGGAAAACGTGTTTCGCAAGACAAATTTTTTGCAGGACAACATTAACCGCGGAATGAATTAAATTCATCTTGTGAGGCACCACTGTATATTAATTGGCAGATCTTTTAGTTCTACAGGAGGAAGCATAATCATTCATAGCTTCAAGATAAGGAAAATGCAAACAATATGCTTCTGTTACTACCCTAGCAACATGAATGCTTTTTGCTATAGGCTTTACTAAAGTATTGAGCTCCATTCACTTCCAATATGTTTTGCTATACTAGAGAACCTTTGATATGTATTTTGCTATTAAGCAAAAGTAGCTATTTGTCCTGAAGTAACCTCTAGCAGCCGTTCATTGCTGTTCAAACTTCCATTTTATGATCATACCCCTCATTTTCAAGGTCACATTTCTTATATACATTTAATTACTTAATACTTTATTTTATATAAAATTTATATAAAACTTCAACATTGCCCTCTACCACTACCATTAGGTGAATAAGGTGATGTCTCGCTTATAAATTATCTCTGTTGTTCCACAGTCCAGTCTGGCAATCTTGATACTAGTAGCAAAGAACTAGCAGTGCTTATATGTACAGTGAATAATCCATAGCAGTGCATTTGTATGTAAAAGCATCCAACACAAACTCATCCACACATTAGAAAAAAACCTGAAAAGGAAGGAGCAAGAACAGTGTTTTCAGTGCAAGAAGGGTGAGCAGACAAACTAATTGGCCTTAAATTAAGTTCTACTCCAGAGGAAGATTGGCACATAACACAAACTAACAAATGTGGAGGAGTAATGTTAAACTATCATAATCACCAGAATGAAGTACCACAAGGTATGAGCCCCGTGTCATGGTGGCTAAACTGTAGTACTGAAGTCAAGACTCTGCTTATGACTGGAGTTTGATCCCAACAGGCTTTGCTAGCTAGCTCAAAGCTGACACAACCTTCCATTCTTCTGAGGTTGGTAAATTGAGTCCTCAGCTCATTGGGGGTGGGGGAGGGCAATATGTAGCCCACATAATTAAAATTGTAAACTGCCCAGAGAGTGCTTTAAGTGCTATGGGGTGGTATATAAGCAGCACACAAGAAAAATCAACACAGAACTAGACCATGTAAGTTCTTCCAGATGTTGTTGTTTTTTATACAGAGAACAAATAGAAAAAGAGGACAGGAAGTCTGGAAGCAAACAGTTTTTATAGAATTCTGAATATCTCCCAAAAACATAATGATTGAGAAGTTCTTGATAAAATGATCCCTGTCATTAGAAGCTGGTCCTTATAAGGTTGCATCACCCATTAAGGTAAATGCTTATTTCCGAAGCAAACTAATTTATTAAATGTGAATTGAAGCAACTTTGTACTAGAAATGGTCAAACATTTCCTCCTCAGGGTGCACCGCCTCTGCATACAGAAGCAGTGTCTTATGTAGTAAGCCCTTCTGTTATTCAGTGCAGCGGTCCTCAAACTTGGGTCCCCAGATGTTCTTGGACTGCAGCTCTCATCAAGTGGTGAAGGGTTATGGAAATTGCAGTCCCAGAACATCTGGGGACCCCAATTTGAGAACCACTGTACACTTCCCTCCACCCAGAGGCATTTTACAGAGAATCAAAACTAAAGAAAGGATTTTCCCCAGACTGCTTCGTTATAGGCCTTCAAAATGTCAAGGCATATGCAAAAGTTTGTGGAAGTACAGATTCTGCCCTTGTTGCTTTGGTGAAAAGTATTCTTTCCTTTTAGAAACTGTGAAATCATTCCAGTTTGGTATAATCCAATGAGCATGTTTAATGACAGGCTTTCTATTTCTCTGATCTCTAGTAGACTGTTTCGGACTGGTATCACCAGCAGCAGTAACAGAAAAACTGGAAGAAGTCTCACTTATGCCTGCAGTCCTCCCTGCTTCTGCCTTTCCCCACTCTCACAACATCAACCTAGATTTCTGCTTACAACGTTACATAAAAGGCCAAAGTAAATAAAACCAATTCAGTGTGAGCTCTTATTGGAGACAGGTGAGTAATGTCTTTCTGCTTCTGAGGATTTTCAGAACTATGTTTTGCTTTGATCTGTCTCCACAACAAACCATCTTCTGATCCTTTCCAGTTTCTGAAAACATTTCTAAATTTTGTTGGTTGTGTAGGCTTTATAAAAATCTGTGATTCTCCTCCTTATTCTTTGGACAGCTGCAAGAGTGGCCTGCACCCACAGAAACATACATGATGCATTTAAGACAAAAGGATAACCATTCATATCAGTGATATGAATTAACGTGAAGGGATATTTTCCAGAGGATTTGCTCTGTAGCAGCACTTTCAGTTACAGTTAATTCTGTGAGAAGCAATTGCACTGTAAATATTTCCTCAGTATTCTTTATAGCCTAACATCATTAGTGTGAATCAGTTGTAAATAATGGATATATCATAACCCTCCATATATACACTCAGATGTCATCTACCCTTTGTTGAAATGAAGCATGCTTGTGAAAAATGAAATATTTATTCAAGCAGTGTATATAATATCAGTCCCACAGCAATTATAATACTTTTCTTTGACAAGTGTATAAACTTAGCTGCAACTTTGGGCAACCTAGCTGACTGAGTTCTAATTTTTATGTGGCTCTCTCTGCTTGGGAAGTTGTCATGACCCAAGTCTGCTGAATGTCCTGAACTGGGAGCCTTTCATATGTCAACGTAGGCATCACACTGAATTCTAAATGTATGGAAAGAGTCAAGCAAGGCCTATGATATTTTTCTGCATGACAAGAAGATGTTTCCCACAATGTACAGATGCTGTCTGGATTGGCAGCTGAATTTTACCTCCAAACTGGTGTCAGAACATTTTCCTCCACCACACCTGAGGGTAGTGATCAAGAAAAGCATACATAGCTCTGTCCAGCAATACTTAATCATTACTTACTAAACTCTAGCATTTGCAGTGGAAAACGTCAAGCTGTATAGTAAAGAACATACATAACACTCCACGCACTTAAAGTGCCAACTCACTATCCCACTCTTTATGTGAATTAGAACACCCCTCACATTCCCAGTTCCTCTGGATCCAATCTGCAGGTTTACTGCGGCCAGTAATATGTTTCAAGGGAATTCTTCCAACTGTGTGTGGGGGAAAACAAACCCCAAAAAGTGAGTGTGGGGATTTTGTAGTTTAGAGCTCCATTTTGTGGTTGTTTAGGGATACATCAGTGATGTTTAACATAATCATTATTTTAGTATAATCATGCATTCTCCTGTGATTCTCCTTATAATCATCCCATTGTTATGTGATTCTCGTTGTGCGCAGGCGTGGAATGCCTTAAGACTGATAACCACACCATGCCTCTATGGCCAAATTCTTATCTTATGCTAATTTTGCTTGTTTTGCGTGCTTAATAAAAACATCTGGGGTGAAGAAGGTAGCCATCTTCTTCTTCTCTACCGGTACCTGAATACTAACATGATAAAGTCTGCAGTGTCTTTTTTATCAGAGAGTTCTCTCATCAACTGTTGCCGGGCAGGCCTGGTAATAGTTCCCTGGCTACTTTCCCACAAGTGAGCAGCATAATCAGAGAAATGGGAAGTTTCTCCAGCCAGTAACTCCTGTCTAGACACCAAGTTGGCCCAAACTTTTGCTCAATGAATAGTCCAAGGAGACAACTTGTTGGTGGAAGCTTATCTTCTGAGAGTCAGTAACAGAATTCATGAGATTTTTTTAAACTGAAGAAACAGACCATGTGGTAAATTTGAATTTAAATGAATGGAATGGACTAAGGAAAAATGTAAAAAGGGTTGGAATCCTGTTCACACAGCTCTGCTGCATAAGGCTGATGATGTCATCAACCATAGACATTAATGTTTAATTAGAAATTTCTTATTTCCTCCTTAAGTTCCAAGGCTCCCTAGGACTCTCTTTTCAACCTGGGGTCCTTGGAACAGGGATGGAAATCATTAATGTTTGAAAATCACTGACAGCAGAACCTGAGTCATGGCAGTGACCTTAATGCAACAGAAATTCCCATTAAATGGAATATTTTTTTTTCCCAGAGGAAAATTTCCCAAACTAAAAATTAGACAAATTTCATGCATGTATTGAATTGGAGCGTATTTAGTAAACAATTGTCACATTCCCAGGGGGTTTCAACAGGCAACAGTTCAATAAACCAGTCCAATATCAGAAGTCCAGAAGATGCAAAGCAGATACTGTACCAAAACGCCAAAGCCAAAACACAAACCGTAGTCAGCAGTCAGAGTCCAAAGCCAAGGGTCCAGAGAACAGGGTCCAGGATAAACAGGAGTGTGGATGCGAGCCAAAGTGTTGACTTGTTGCTTCTATAAACATGTAAGCCTCTGGGTGCAGATTTTATAGCAAAAGCAGTCATCTAAACACCTCATCCTGCTAAAACTCAGGGCTGGTCGACCTGATGTTCCTATGGGAAGCGTTCATGCGAGCTTCGGATCTTCGTGTCATGAATCCTTGCTGAAGCTTCTCCCTCACTCTGGCTACTGGGGGAGGAGAATCTGGTGGTGATTTAGCTGCCTGCGATTCTGATTGCCCAGGATTCTCCTCAGCTGTAACTGACCCCTCAGATTCCAGATCTTCTTCGGCTGAACTCATGACAACAACCATTGTACTTGGTGTACCATAACCAATAAGGAAAATATAAGTCTACTTGGAAAACCCTGAAAAGGGGTGCCATAAGTCTGGCAGAACACCTCCTTCTGACCAGATCTGACCCTCTTGTAAGATCTTCCCAGGTTGGGCAGTTGAGAGTTTTGACCCTGAGAGAGGCTCGGAAATCAGTAACCAGAAACTGGGCCTTCTTGGCAGTAGCCCCGCAACTGTGGAATGCTCTCCCACCCAAAATTCACCTGGTGCTTTCACTGAGAACTTTTAAGCAATTATTAAAAATATTTTTATTTAGGCAGGCCTTCCCAGACTATACCTTGATACAACAGCTAATGTTCAACCCCGCTATCCTTTCCTTATTTTTATTTTAATGTTTTACTGATATTATTTTCATTCATCATTATTGTATTGATTAATTTATACTATAAATAAATAAATAAGTATTGACTTCACAGCAAATGATTACTATTAGCTGGCTGCATAACTCAGTGGTTGTGATATCTGGCTATAGAGCCAGAGGCTGGGAGTCCAATTCTTCACTCTGCCTCCTGCAAGTACAGCCAGCCTCTGTGGCCTTGGGCAAGCTACATATTCCTAAAATGCCCCCAAAAGAAGGGAATGGTAAGCCACTTCTGAGTATGTTGTACCTTGAAAACCCTGAAAAGGGCTGCCATAAATCAGAATAGACATGACAACACATGATGATTGTTATTAAGTGGTGAGTGTATGTATGATGAAAACAAAACGGAATAGTCTAATGAAAAAGATGCTGTGAGCATGCTTCAGTTAAAAACACAGGATTCGCTTATTGGTTGCTTCATACTAGGTGTAGAAAGAAACAAAGTATAAGGGAAATAAGTAAATACCCAAGTCCTTTAAAGAAAAAGTCAAGTGAGTGACTGACGTACAGACAGACAAGCAATTCAGGAACTTGCAGTAATAAATCTCACTTGGAAGCAGGTAAGACAGATAGTTTCACTTAAGCACATGTGTACATAGTTCCTAAGACATATAGTAAAGGTTCTGGTGAAATGACAAATGTAATTTCAGCCACAGAAAAGCTGTGTCATGATCTGCCAAACTGAAGTCAAGGCCTCATAAAGAGAAGGGCAGGGAGCATACAATGGAAATGCCCACAAGAAAGAAAATAAAAGGATTAGATGGGGAATAAAATCTATTTTCTCTTCATGTTCCAGCCTTATCATTTCCCTAGGATACTTTAATTTTTGTTCAGTATCATTCTATGTGATGTGTGCTTTCCATGTTTCATAATAACAACATTCATAATGTATAAGGAAGTGAGCTATTTTAACATCTTAGGTATCAAAAGCACTAATTTTTGTTCTTGTTGTTATAAATACAGGTTATTCTATTTAAAAACAAACAAAATTCTACCAATTATAAGTATCAAAACTTCTACAGTACATGGACTCCACATTAGATGAGCACAGGGGTAGTTTTAATGCTATGGTGAAGCATTCAGAATACTTGGACATTTCTTCAGCATCCCTGGGTGCTTGGCTGTAGGGTGAAGGTGAAGGAGGGATGTGGCATTTGCTGCTCTTCCTTTAGAAAAGGTACTTTCCATACATTGTAGAAAAGTTTTACAGTTGTTGTCTAAAATATGTGAGGAAAACAGAAAGAGTTTTAGACTGGGGTCCTAACTTCTATTTGGAACCTAATCTAACCTATGTTACTGTGCATGTCAGAATATCTAGGCTTCATTTATATTGTAAGTTGATACAAATTCTTCTCTGAATAAGCATTCACAGTTGCAGCTGCCAAATATATGGAAATATGAAATTAAGTTGACTGAAGAAATGTTACTATATAGTTGGTTCTGCAGCTGCCATCCACTGGAGCAAAAAGATTTTCACTCCTGCCCTCTTCACACAGTTTAATTCCAACTTCACTGTGGAACTGATTGCAAAATCAACAGGGTGCAATTCACCTGAAACCTTCTCTTAAATGGTGATGGGAGACTCACAGCTCTTAAGACTAGCACATATCCATGTTACTGTAAATCCTTGAATCTCAGAGACTGGCTATCCACACATGTCAGGTGTCCTATGGGATCCAAATATATAGAGAGAATTGACTGCTTGTGGAACAGTTTTCCTAAACTCTTTCTTAATTCTACTGGAAACTACAGTATTTGACATCTGGTATGGTACTAGCTTATAATTATTGTCAGCTTCTGGAGAGAAATGTTGAGTTTCAGGAAATACAATATTAAGAACGATCACTATTCACCTTTCCCACTTCATACTGACAGATGCTTCATACTTGCGATGAAATATTATAGTTCTTCCATACTTGTTTTCTACAGATGTTTGCTTAGAAAGAGACACTGGTCCAAAACTGGCTGGTTAGTTAGACCTGCAAAAGGCAAATGGTATAACTTCCAGCATATTCTTGTGAATAATCAATGAGTTCCCACTGGAATTGTCCGGTTTGAGTGAAGCCAGTGGGAGCATGCACACTTGAACATTTTTTTAATTGCCAGTGAGAACACACTGGAAGTTACTGTACACTGTTTGCCTCCTGCAAGCATTACTAAACAGCTAAATTTTGAGCACTGTCAGTTATGTAAAATGTTCTTGGATCTCGCTGAGCTTCAGGAACCCTATCCAGCACTTCTATTTAAGGCAGTATGGCAATGGAACCAATTACCTTGGGAGGTGGTGAGCACTCCAACGCTGGAGGCACTCAAGAGAAAATTGGACAGCCATCTGTCTGATTTGTGTTCCTGCATCAAGCAGGGGGTTGGACTTGATGGCCTGATAGGCCCTTTCCAACTCCATGATTCTAAGATTTTGATTTAAGCATTGTTGGGACCACTCATTTCATTGCATTTCTGCTTTATCTGATAATGGAATGCCTTGGCATGGAGGCTAAGGAGTCACATACACCATTTGAAAGGATCCTCAAATCGGGGATGAATACAGTCTGGAAGTGAGGATGTCTCAGTCCTGATGCATTGAAGTAGCATAGACAGAAAACTATCATGATGAAAATGGAAAATTCTTCAATAAAATTGTGCAGTGTGATGGCAGACTAGTTAAAAGTCCTTGCTATGTTATCTGTTATGTACTACTTTACCATGTTTCCCCTTGCTTTTCATTTTCACATGGAACCAGTGCAAATGTGATAGTAGCGCACTTCCCCCTGCCTTGAAATAACAAGAGTAATAGGTTAATCTTCAAAATAATGCTCATACAGACTTAATGGGGAGTCTTTCCAATGCCTATACATTTAGTAGCAACTCACAGAACACTGCATATATACTTACATCAATTTTAGGACTGAACATGGAATGTGAATAGAAATGCCCTGGTTTAATTGGTTGGAAGAAATACAGCTTTTCCTTGGAATTCAGTAGTAACTGCAACTGTTTGGCTAGAATTACGAACTTGTGTGGGCAGCTTCAAGGAACATAGACTTCATGCAAATGCCCAAGGCTCATTTTCATTTCTTATGCCAAAAGATTAACAATGTTATTCACTCAGTCTCTGAGGCACAACATGAATAGATTATTATTTCCTTATAGGTTGCCAGGGAAGGGAAGATGCTCCCAATGTGAAAGACGAAGGGGACAGAAAAAGCTACATTAGAACTTCCCCCGTGACAGAATACTCTGTGCCCCTTTTGAAACTGTTCTTTCCTCCATCGTCGATCTCTGAGACAGTACATCTTCTTCTCTACATTCCAACATGCCAGAAAGATCAAAGAGAAGAAGAGCAAAGTAATAACTACTTTCCTCGGTGGCTCAAATGCCTATCTTCATGGTAAGAAAATCTCTTTCTTTGTACAGTAAACTTAATAGGAATTCCTAGCTTTCTTATTTTGTGAGGCTTGACCATTAATCCAGAAGATTCTCGAAGCTCTGAAATGAGGCAGGATGGGGTAAAAACATGATTAACTGGAAGCTCTGGGCAACAGTATAGGGACAAAGAAACTATTAGTTCTAAGATACTTGTAAAGATGGCAGTCTAGGTGACAATGAACATCACAGGGTCAAAACTGGTATTATGCTGAATGGTCAAAATTATGACACGTTCCTTAGGGACTTGATTTTTATTTATTTTTTTAGAATTACACAGGCCCAGAGACAGGAGTTGCTTATATGCACTATGAGTCTCAAACACATAAATACAATTGATTTTCTAGTAATCTCCAAGCATTCAGAGGTAAGATAACTTAATTCAAGCATGGAATACTTAACTTAAAAAAAAATAATAGAATCTCCGAAACCTATTGATGTGTCTTAACTATCTATTCTACCTCAAGAGCACATTCTTGGTATCTCTTGACAGTCACAGCTGAGGTGGGCCACTTCTGAGAGTTAAGGGCTGCTTTGTCAGCTCTTCTAACCACTGGGGCTCACACATCCATCTCTCATTGTTGTGATAGTGAAATGTATGACATGGCAGCAAATAAATCTGTTTCAAACAAATACTTTCACTTTTTAAAAAAGGCAGATAGGGAATGGGCACCTTCTTTTGAAGCCAGTCTGAGTGACAGGCTTCTGAGAACATGCTTCAGGTTCAAAATAAGGTGCATATGGTGATATGTCATCTTTAAAAGAATTACTAATTTTAAGGCGCTTTTGCCACAATTGTTGTGTTCAATGGTACGGCAGTAAACTTAAAAGAAATATTACCCTGTTTTTTTATATTTGCTGCTGCCACCACTGGAGATTGAGCAATGGGGACCTGGAGTCAGAGGACTGAAAAAAAACAACAGCCCAGTGGCAGGCTTACATTGTTTCCTGCAAGCTGTGTATTGCCCACTGGTTTAAAGTACAACTAATCCGTGTTAAGTAAGTGTGCATATTTGAGAACACAGGAAATGCTGTGCTTAATCAGATCAAGGATCAACTAACCTGTTTTTTGTTTTTGTGTTTCTTTTTGCTAGAATCATAGAAACTGGGAAGTAACTCATCTACAATCTATGGAGTATGGTCCTCTTGTCTCTGCTCATCTCACTGTGTTAAAACAAAAGCTGATAGCCTTCACACTATCATGAATTTTCTCTAGTGCTCTTGCAGAACAAATCATGGCAGGAAAAGTGACTGGCTATATACTCTTTCAGGATCGAGATATATCTAAATCTCAGGTTCAGGAGAACTGCAGCAAGAGAGGACTAATGCCTGTATATCCCGCAAGGCAGTTTCTCATTAGGTCTGCTACTGTGGGAATCAGCAAGTTGGAAAAGGAATGCACAGGTAGGTCTGTAGCTTGATGCTGCAGGGATCCACTCAGTAGTGGCCTTAAGATATTGAGAGGAATCTAAGGAAACCACATCTTGCAAAATGGTCTGAAGCAAAACAGTTATTCAGGAGAATGGGGGGTGGGCAACTACATCTTCTGTTGGCACAGTCAAGTATGATTATTTTGTGGCAGCCATACAATGTAAGGTAATGAAGAGCCCCTTCTTTTAAAAGGAAGTCACATAGTGCTAAACTGAACAGCAACAAAAATGATGGTGAGGGGTAGAGAAAAACTCCAGCTATGACAGTCATATGAACACCTATGAAAACTGCACTTGAAGCATTATATGAATTCAGTGCTAAGGCACTTCCATTTTTTTTTTAAAAAAATAATAGACTATAGGAAGGTGCGTTCTGTAATGCCTCGCTAGACGACGACCTCGTAAAATGACGAATCTGCATGATGCTGAGGTTTTGCGATCGTTATAGCGATTCACAAAACAGTCATTCCAGTGGGTGCTTTTCACTGGACGATGTTTGGGTCCCTGCTTCGCAAACCGTATCTTGCAAGATGATGATTTTTACACTGATCGGCGCTTCGGAAAACGGGTGTTTTCAGGACCCATGCTTCTCAGGACAGCCATTTTAACAGCTGATTGGCGCTCACAAAATGGCTTCCCTATGGGTGATCTTCGCAGGACGACGATGTATTTTCCCCATTGGAACGCATTAAACCAGTTTCAATGCACTCCAATGGGGAAACGGTTTTTTCATGATGATGATTTTGCCAAACAGCCATTTCTATGGAATGGATTATCATCGTCATGCGGGGCACCACTGTAGTTCCCCTGTGCAGCCCTGACAGCTGACAGCAGTAGATGAAAGGGGAAGAGGGTGGTGCTAATGACAGTGGAGGGTGGATGACCATTGAGATCTGGAGTAATTTGAGGTGGTCTCTGGTTTCTTGTTCTGCAACCACCCAGGGAAAGTTAACATTGTGCATGTGAACAGAAACATCAGTTTAAATGCCAGAGCACATTTTGAATCAACCTTATTAATCTAACTCCAACCTGTCTTCCCTGTCTAGTCACATCTTAAGGCAGAGCTCTAATACTACAATGCACATATTGAGTCAGATTAGCATGTCTCACTTTTCTACTCCTTGCATCTTTACCTTCTTTCTCCTATGTATCCTTTCTTTGGAAAGGAGGTTCAAACCTTGGAAATAATATTTCCTCAGCTCCTTCAAAGTGTAGTGCTTGGAATTATGTGTTTATTTCATAACCTGTCCTTGTTCATGCATAGCTTTGTCATGCTCTTAATGCTTCAGCAATGAAGTTACTCCTGGTGCCAAGTTGCTTTTCTAATCTAGCTTGATGTATTGCTGCATTTGCCCTTGAAATGAACATTGTATTTCTCTGGATGCTTCTTTCCAGGGTCCTTCCTCATGAGTCAGTGACCTTTAAGTAGGAATTGTTTTAGATCTCCATATAGGGAAGGATAAATCTGTTAATCTATTTTCTCCAACAATCAAAATTTTAGAACTTCTCTCTATGATTTCTGAAGTTACGGTAAATAAGTTCTTATTTAAAACCTTCCCCTCTCACAAATAACATTATTTCCCATCCCTACATCCAATGTGAAGCTTCATCTAGCCTGGAAAGGCTGTGGAACGGCAGAATAAACTATATAGACAAGCATTTGATTTCTTCATTAAGAATATTTTGTATCACTTTTCATCTACAGAAACCAGTACAGTTTGCAAACCAATTCAAATACATTATAAGGCAGCCAGTGATCTTGAGTTAGAACACTCGTTTATTGTGTCTTTTATTTTTGTTAGCTCGGGGAAACAAGAGCTACATGTTTGTAGGAACACATACATTTTGTAGGGCAACAGACTAATGAATCTGCAAAAATCTTGCATAGATAACCTGCTGTAAAATATTACTGCCCCAGGATCTTAATACAAATGTACTGTCATGATTTCCCTTACTTTAGAAATCATGTAAATTCACCATAATGTCTAATATATTAACAATATACTACACATGTATCACTTTGATTCTCTAGCCAGTATGTTCTCACATAAGATTTCACAATTGGTCTGAGGGAGATTCATTAAGTAAGGGATGCTGCTTTTTGTTGATCTTGATAACTCTCTCTTTCTCTCTCTCTCTCTTTCCTTACGTTCTTCTGGGACACCATGAACTGCTTCAACAATAAGCAGGTAATTTAGTACTATGAAGTTGTGACTAATTAACATTTCTTGAGATGACTTTGTGGAACTTTTTCTATTTCATCCAGTACCTGATGGTTTCTCTCATGATTTCTGGTTCCTAGAACATCTTTCACTCATTATCCAGTTATGGAGCTTTTTTCTTTGGTATGATTATACTGTATTCTTAAAAGTTAATTTCCAAGATCTGCTACTGGAAGGACATGTTTAATTTGTTTGTCTTCTTAATCTTTGTCTGGTGGCAATGGAGGTGATGGTTATAAAGGATGCTAGAGCATAAATTTTGGGCAGTAGTGTCAGAGATAGCAGGATATAGGAATAGTAAAGGCAAAATCTGAAAGTCAGTAGCTTATAAGGCAAGCAAGATCCCAGCCCACAGCAACTCTTGTCATGGAAGTGCATTACTTGGACTGAAAAGCTGGCCTGAATTCTGAAAATTTGTAGAGCAAAGTAATGCCCCCAAGAAACCGTGTCTAATGTATATGAATATCATTGATGAGGGCTTCAAGCCTCAGTAGCTTGAAGAAATGAGAGAATCTTGGGCGGTTTAATGGGAGATGGTCTAGAATTTGAAGAAGCTAATCATGGGCTGTTGCTTAGCAGGAGACCATGGCAAATCAGGGGCCACAGCATGTAAGCTTCCTGGTAGGTTTAAGAGAGGTGCAGGAGCATCTCACCAGGTAGTCTTTGTTGACCTTCATTGGCATTGAACCTTCTTCAGCTCAGCTCACCTCAGCTGAAGGAGACACAGCACTGGAAGAACAGCTGTATCTATTTGGTGTTTCCCTTGGATTGTTGCTGACCCAGTTTTCTACAGTCCTTCTCACCGCTCATGGCTGGCCCATGAAGGAAGATAACTGACAGGCCTATTTTTGAATATAAATTAATTAATTCAAGGACTAACATTGTCCTTAGATTCAGGAATGATGCCCAGGAAGAAGGCACCAGGGCACTGAAAGTGTCACTCAACCTGTGGTACCAGCCACTCAATGAAGAACAAAACAGACCAGGAAGGCTTTCCATGAAGAAGGGGAACAAATGAGTGCTTTAGTGCTGGCAGAGACAGGTGAGTGCTTTAGTGCTGGCAACAAGGATCAGAAGATGGAGCATTTTGTAGGGAATTCCAGAGACCTTAGTCCTCCTGGTGGAACAGGTGGAGCAACTTGGGACTGGAAATGGGGTGCAGCTGATTCCAGCTGTGGAGGAACAGATAGCAGCAGCAACATCTGGCCCCATGCCCGAAGCACAGGCGAAGGTTGCAAGGAGCCAGAGGGAGCCATCCTTCAAGTCCAGCCCAAGTTCAGATTGTGAGGGGTTATCGGAATGGAGGCCTCAGTCCAAGAGGATTAAGAAGGGAAAATTTCAAAGGAAAAACTGTCGGCAAGAAAGAATAGAATCTGACTCCAGCGGCTCCTCAGGGGAGTCTGCCTCTGATTCTGGCAGGAAAAAATGTGATAGGGGATTATTGGATAGTAGGGGTAAAGGTTACAGCTATATCAAAATGGGGTCAAAAAAGGAGGGAGAGGGCAGAGTAATGTCAGAAAGGTCTGGCAGGTTTATGGGTGAATCCAAACCTGACTTCAGCTGAGGCATTAGATAGCAAGGACCCCCTGGACAGCTCCTTTCTAAAATGGTAAAGGAGTAAAATTTGGAAGACGTTTTTGTAGATGTTTTTGCATTATCGCACACTGAGATGAAAGAAAGAGATCTCATACAGATGCTAAGGAAGGGAAGAAAGGGTCTGTGGCAAAGGTAGAAACGTCATTTCACAATTGGCTTGAGGAATACACAGTATACATGGGGATGTTATAGGTCACATACCCACAGTGAGGTTGGCATTTGTCTAACCACCTGGCCAATTTCTCAAATTCTTTTGAGGAAAGTCTGTAAATTATATTCAATTTTAATTTTGCTCTAGCAGTAAGTACTCACACTTAGGTAGTTGGGTATCTACATTACACAGTTATATCCTTTTGCTATCAATTTTAACTGCCATGGTTGCTTCCTGCTGAATCTTGGTGTCTACATTTCATCAAGGCATGTAGAAATTTCTTGTGGAGAGTTCTGATGCTGTAGATAAGAACTGTGAAGGGCAAGCCTGTGGATTCCAGAAGACAAAACCATATGAGCTAAAATGGTATCAAACTGCAATAACTTTGTAGTGCAGATACATTTGAATTAAAGCACCAGTTGTGTTGTTTTGCCAAACCCTTAACCTACCAAAGCCCTCTGACTAAATATACCACATTTTGTTTTGGGAGGTGCTCTACATCTCAAGAGCAAACCTTTGGTCCTTTGGTTTGCTGTCCTCTGAAGATGCCGGCCACAGAGACTGGTGAAACGTTAGGAAAAACCACCTTCAGAACACAGCCAAGAAGCCCGAAAAACCCACAACAACCATTAAACCTTTGGAAGTTGAAAGGAACTGGGCTGGGTTTGGTGGTTCATCAAAAATAAGGTGCCCCAATATGCACATACTGAAATACTTTCAACCACAATAAAACTACCATTGGATATAACTTAGTATTATTATGATTTCTGTCTTTCAGATAGAAAATGAAAGATGAGTAACAGTGAAATGATGCATGTTTCTGGTTTTCCTGCAATGATGAGGGCTACTTTTATTTTAAAACACAGAAAACCTTCTTCTCAAAAGTAAACTTTTTAATTTACTGTGTTGAGCAGTGCTCAAGTGGCTGAACATGTCAGTTTATTTCTTCTTTTCCTTAGCTTCCATAGCACTCAACAAAACTAATTGTATAACATGTCAGTCACAAAAAATACACCAGCAAAATCTTGCCTGTCTTTCTCCAGATTTACAGAAAATAAAGCAAAACAAAATGAAACAGGGAAAAAAACCCTACCCAGCCTTCTAAGGCATTCATAAATGAGATTCTTTTGTTGATTGGGAAATCATGTTGCTGCAGAATAGGCTTTTATCCCATTGTTTATGGGATTTGTATGGGATGGATTCCTAAATATGCTGTCACTCTCTGTTTTCCCATCATTTTCTTTCCATAAAAAAGACCTGCCAAGGAAAGAAAGATGGAATGGTCACACATTATATCTTCATTGGTAGCATTATGATTCCTCCTTCTGAAAACACTGATTGAATATGGAAATTACTGCATATTTTGTTGAAATTACTTTTCTGTTCCTGGTTTTGGAACATAGTCCTCTTGATTATCAAGAGAAAAGGATAAAGAGAGAAGAGTGGCTATTTTGAAAGTGGGTTTTGTCCCTTTTAATATCACTGTTTTCACCATCAAAATGCTTAGGTAACTCATGCTGCAGAACAGATTCCTTTTATACGAATCCTTTTTGTAACTAGATATTTGGCTTTTTTTCTTCATCATATCCCCACTGAACAGTTGGAACTCAAGCCAGCCACAATGATATGGCAGCAATTTTATAATAAATCCACAAGCAGATCAACTGAAGGAAATACAGTATTAACAACAGTATAACTCTGAATTAGAGCATAATCATATATTTCAAATAAAACTGAGAATTTGGCCACTGTGTTGATTCCAGTGGCCCAGAACTGTCTTCTATGTTTTTCCATGCTCTATAGTTAACAGGGACACAAGGGGATTGGTTGGGAAGTACCCCAGTTCTCTCTCTCTCTCTCTCTCTCTCTCTCTCTCTCTTTTACTCTTTCATGGGTCCCACCTTTAAGGGACAGAAGTTTCCCAAATCTATGTAGGAGACAAAATTAGCCTCTCCACCTCCCCACCTTATGCTGACAATTCAGTCTTCCTTGGGCTATACCCTCTTCACTATTTACTGGTTTGCCAGGCATTGTTTGGTATTCTTCCTTCACTCCAGATTGTACTGAGCCTTGCAACACTTCCAATATAATTGCATCTGGCATATCATTCTGTAATTCTTTTGCTAGCCGGAGGCTTACTCCCATCCGCATGAGACAATTGCTTGATAAATGGCTTTAGAGTACCAGGCCTGTCCCTATTCCCACTTCCCTGATGTTCTGCTTTTGTACGTGGATATTTGCTGTCATCACACTAGAATGTAGCTGTTTCATTGTGCTCTTTATGGAGCTGTATAAGTAGGTGCTATTGCTACTACAGTCTATGCTTTGGACATTCATAACATGATACCCATTAGATGAACATAAATACTTTATATCAAAACAAGAAGTTTACTTCAGAACATTACTCCCAAGGGACTCATTGCTGATTGTTGTGGCGCTTGCACTAAGTACTTTTCTCTCTCCTCAGAATTTTCTGGTTGATTATTGTTATTTTTTCCTTTCAAAAAGTACCCATTCTCATTTCTTATGTTTCATTCTGTGGCTCAGGCAGAGCTTTAGCTACTTAATGGCTATAGTAATAAGAAAATAAAGTTACCCAAGGCTGATTAGCAAATGTTGGGAATCAAAAGCTGAGGAAAACAAAAGAACATGTAGGTGGAAAGGGTTTAATAAGTAAACACTCAGTCAGAACTGGGTAAAGTTTGGCCACAGATGTTGTTGGCCTATCATTTCTATCAACCCCACCATCATAGTCAATAGTGAGTTCAGTGACGTGGTCTAAACCAGTGGTTCTCAACTTTGGGTAACCCAGGTGTTCTTGAACTGCAACTCCCATAAACCCGTACCAGTACAGATGGCTGGGTGGTTCTTTGCAGTGGTAGAAAGTGAGCTGGTAAACAATACCTGGCATGCAAATATGTGTAACAAATATGATGGCCATTTACATAACACCAGAGCGGAGGATGTGCATTGCTAAACTGAAAGACAAAAGAGGAGCCTGATTTTCACACAATTACAGATGCTAATTTATATGTACAGACACCAAATAATAAATATTTTTATGATTTAAACAGAAAAAGGATTTCCCTTGTGTGACCAGATGACTCATATGCCTGATGAGTCTACTATCCAACTATGGCTAATTGGTCTCCTTCCCTGTGGGTCTAAATCAGACATGGATTGGATTGTCTTTGAAATGGAGGATGACTTCGAAATTAAGCTTGTCTTTTGGAAGCCCTTCAGATGGAAGACCATCTTCCCTGACAGAGGACAAGTAGCTATAATAGTAACAAAACTTCAACTAGTTTAAAACAAATATGAGGTGGGACACAAACTCAGGAGAGCTCCTTGGAAGGTTGGATAATACATAGTCCTCCAGATATTATAGGACTCCAGCTCCTATCAGCCTGAGCCAGAAAACCAATAGGAGGACTATGCATTGAGGAGTGTACTTTTCTCCTCTCTGATTTAAGAATTTTTCTCTCTCAGACCTGGGGGCCATTTACAGCAAGATTCTGTTTTTAACAGTGGGCAGATAGATGCTTCTGGGAAGCTTTCAAACCCATCGGTATCCCTTCCTCAGCCTGAGGAACTATGTTAAGAGGCACACTGCTTAGTAACAGGGAAGATTCTGTTCAATCTCCAGTCAAAGAGCAGTTGATGCAATTCAGGCTGGGGAATGTTTAGCCTTCTATATACCATCAGACTGCAGATTCCATCAGGCCTAATTAGTGCAATGAATTGTGAGGTATTATTAAAGCTCCATTTCAACAACATCTGGAGGGCCACATATTCCCCAACCCTGAAAGGACTAGCCACTATAAACTTGGCTAATGCTATTTTAAAGCCTGTAGTCATCACCATAACTTTTGGCACCAAACTGCCACTGGAACATTTTGAAGATCTTGTTTTCAGCCTTTTAAGACCTTCCTTCCTTCCTTCCTTCCTTCCTTCCTTCCTTCCTTCCTTCCTTCCTTCCTTCCTTCCTTCCTTCCTTCCTTCCTTCCTTCCTTCCTTCCTTCCTTCCTTCCTTCCTTCCTTCCTTCCTTCCTTCCTTCCTTCCTTCCTCTTTTTTGCATTCTCCTGATTTCCTTGCTTCCCTTAAAATGTTTTATGATAAAATGGAGGTTGTCTCTCTGGTAAGGTGTTCCATCTTAAGTTAGGTCTTGATTCCTTAACTGAATGTGAATATTATAAACATTGGATATCCTGTTTAATATTTAGTTAACAAACAGGGTTAAGGAATGATGTAGAGCATTCTGTTGAGGAATCTCACTCCGAATACTTTCTGTATCTCCTACCATGTGGTAAGGAATACAGTGTTTTTAAATTAAATTTCTTAAGGTCAGCAAAATGCCACTGTTTTGACAATCAACAGTGATCAAATAAACCTCTTGTGTCCAGATGGCTGGCTATTTACTGGCAAGGCAGTGCTGATAAATTCTCCAATTAGACAGACATTAATATTACATCACTTGAGATTCCAAGCACAGCCTGACCTCATGGAGTGAGCTGGTATATTGCTTAATCTCTTGTGCTTGTTCACAGAATATTATCATACTCTTATAGTTGATTTATCCTCTTAGTGTGATAAGTATAAAACATTTTTACCAGTGGGCAAGATAAAAATAGCAAGGTTGTTCAGCATTCTTCAGGTTTTTAGGGCCCCGGCTTCTTATTATGTAGGTTTGATGGAGAAGATAGCTTAGGCTACTGTATTTAACAAGCGGGGAGGGGGGGAGTTTACTAGCTTCACTTCCTCTATTGCTGCTTCGCTCACATGAAAGTAGTATTTTGAAGAGGGAAGACTCGTCTACTCATGAAGGCTCTCCACATGAATCAATTTTCCTGCATTCTGAGTCTCATGGAGCTTTCATTATTAGACAAATCTTGCCTCGTCAGAACTGTCAGTTTCATGAGCAAAGCAACAGGAGAAGTGCTAGAGCACCCCTTCCTTGTGTGCTAAATAAACACAGTAGCCTGCTAACATGTGCTTCCTACAGATCAGGAATCTTCAGTTCTCTCCATATTTTCCAGTATGTCTCCCACAATGGCTTATCATTGGCAATGTTGAGTGGGATTGATGGAAGATGTAGGCTAACACATCTTGAAGGCCAAAGGTTTCCCACTGTTGTCATGAGATCAACCACAGATAAGAGCTCATAGGCCAGGTATATTCTTTGAAGCATTTTTATTTTGTTTGCAGCTGATTTATCTAGCCAAGTTTTTGTACGACGTTTGATAACAGGATCATATGTAAAGAAATAAATTATTTTCCACTTGGAAGAAATAGTGATATTTTAAATGTTTCTTTTCTCTTCTGGGTTTTATCTATAATGACTTGACAGTGGCAAAGCATACTTGCACCATAAACACAAAGCCCTTATGAATATAAAGCACTGATTGTGGGGTGTGATCACTCAAGAAGTCAGTTTGGTAAATTGTATTTGCAGCCACTGTGTATAGTATAAAGTTTCTGCTGTAAATACAGATGTCAACCATCTTAGCTATAGGAAGCTTGACATCTTAAGAAACTGCATATAGGATAGTTGACCAAAATCACCGGTTCTATATGGTGTCATAAGAAGATTCCCAAAGATCTTTTTTCCCCCCTCAAAGATTTTTTAATTAATAACTTGGGATAAGGTAAGGGGCCCCTTCATGGATTGCTGCCTTGTCGTGGCGAAGGGGCTTGAGTAACTCAGAGAAGCTATGGGCTATGCCGTGCAGGGACACCCAAGACGGACAGGACATAGTGGAGAGTTCCGACTAAACGCAATCCACCTGGAGTAGGAAATGGCAAGCCACTCCAGTATCTTTGCCAAGAACACCCCATGATCAGAAACAAAAGGCTAAAAGATATGACGCTGGAAGATGGGCCCCTCAGGTCGGAAGGCATCCAACATGCTACTGAGGAAGAGTGGAGGACAAGTACAAGTAGCTCCAGAGCTAATGAAGTGGTTGGGCCAAAGCCGAAAGGACGCTCAGCTGTGGACGTGCCTGGAAGTGAAAGGAAAGTCCAATGCTGTAAAGAAAAATACTGCATAGGAACCTGGAATGTAAGATCTATGAACGTTGGGAAGCTGGAGGTGGTCAAACAGGAGATGGCAAGAATAAACATCGACATCCTGGGCATCAGTGAACTAAAATGGACAGGAATGGGCGAATTCAGCTCAGATGATTATCATATCTACTACTGTGGGCAAGAATCCCGTAGAAGGAATGGAGTAGCCCTCATAGTCAACAAAAGAGTGGGAAAAGCTGTAATGGGATACAATCTCAAAAATGATAGAATGATGTCAATACGAATCCAAGGCAGACCATTCAACATCACAATAATCCAAGTTTATGCACCAACCAGCATTGCTGAGGAAACTGAAATTGAACAATTCTATGAAGATTTACAACACCTTCTAGAACTGACACCAAAGAAAGATGTTCTTCTCATTCTAGGGGACTGGAATGCTAAACTGGGAGCCAAGAGATACAAGGAAAAACAGGGAAGTTTGGCCTTGGAGTTCAGAACAAAGCAGGACAAAGGCTAATAGAGTTTTGTCAAGAGAATAAGCTGGTCATCACAAACACTCTTTTCCAACAACACAAGAGGCGACTCTATACATGGAAATCACCAGATGGGCAATATCGAAATCAGATTGATTATATTCTCTGCAGCCAAAGATGGAGAAGCTCTATACAGTCAGCAAAAATAAGACCTGGAGCTGATTGCAGTTCTGATCATCAGCTTCTCATAGCAAAATTCAAGCTTAGACTGAAGAGAGTAGGAAAAACCACTGGGCCACTCAGGTATAATCTAAACCAAATCCCTTATGAATACACAGTGGAAGTAAAGAAGAGATTTAAGGAACTAGATTTGGCGGACAGAGTGCCTGAAGAACTTTGGATAGAGGCTCGTAACGTTGTCCAGGAGGCAGCAACGAAAACCATCCCAAAGAAAAGGAAATGCAAGAAAGCAAAGTGGCTGTCCAACGAGGCCTTAGAAATAGCAGAGAGGAGAAGGGAAACAAAATGCAAGGGAGATAGGGAAAGTTACAGAAAATTGAATGCAGACTTCCAAAGAATAGCAAGGAGAGACAAAAGGGCCTTCTTAAATGAACAATGCAAAGAAATAGAGGAAGATAACAGAAAAGGAAAGACCAGAGAGCTGTTCAGGAAAATTGGACATATTAGAGGAACATTTTGCGCAAAGATGAACATGATAAAAGACAAAAATGGGAGGGACCTAACAGAAGCAGAAGACGTCAAGAAGAGGTGGCAAGAATACACAGAGGAATTATATCAGAAAGATTTGGATATCCCGGACAACCCAGACAATGTAGTTGCTGACCTTGAGCCAGACATCCTGGAGAGTGAAGTCAAGTGGGCCTTAGAAAGCCTGGCTAACAACAAGGCCAGTGGAGGTGATGGCATCCCAGTTGAACTATTTAAAATCTTGAAAGATGATGCTGTTAAGGTGCTACATTCAATATGCCAGCAAGTTTGGAAAACCCAACAGTGGCCAGAGGATTGGAAAAGATCAGTCTACATCCCAATCCCAAAGAAAGGCAGTGCCAAAGAATGCTCCAACTACCGAACAATTGCACTCATTTCGCATGCTAGCAAGGTTATGCTCAAAATCCTGCAAGGTAGGCTTCAGCAGTATGTGGACCGAGAACTCCCAGAAGTACAAGCTGGATTCCGAAGAGGCAGAGGAACTCGAGACCAAATTGCTAACTTGCGCTGGATTATGGAGAAAGCCAGAGAGTTCCAGAAAAATATCTACTTCTGCTTCATTGACTATGCGAAAGCCTTTGACTGTGTGGACCACAACAAACTATGGCAAGTTCTTAAAGAAATGGGAGTGCCTGACCACTTTATCTGTCTCCTGAGAAACCTATATGTGGGACAGGAAGCAACAGTTAGAACTGGTCATGGAACAACTGAGTGGTTCAAAATTGGGAAAGGAGTACGGCAAGGCTGTATATTGTCCCCCAGCTTATTTAACTTATATGCAGAATACATCATGCGGAAGGCTGGACTGGAAGAAACCCAAGCCAGAATTAAGATTGCCGGAAGAAATATCAACAACCTCCGCTATGCAGATGATACCACTCTGATGGCAGAAAGTGAGGAGGAATTAAATAACCTCGTAATGAGGGTGAAAGAGGAGAGTGCAAAAAATGGTCTGAAACTCAACATCAAAAAAACTAAGATCATGGCCACTGGTCCCCTCACCTCCTGGGAAATAGAAGGGGAAGATATGGAGGCAGTGTCAAATTTTATCTTCCTGGGCTCCATGATCACTGCAGATGGAGACAGCAGCCCTGAAATTAAAAGACGCCTTCTTCTTGGGAGGAAAGCGATGACAAATCTTGACAGCATCTTGAAAAGCAGAGACATCACCTTGCCAACAAAAGTCCGAATAGTCAAAGCTATGGTTTTTCCTGTCGTGATGTATGGAAGTGAGAGCTGGACCATAAAGAAAGCAGACCGCCGAAGAATTGATGCCTTTGAATTGTGGTGCTGGAGGAGGCTCTTGAGAATCCCCTGGACTGCAAAGAGAACAAACCTATCAATTCTAAAGGAAATCAACCCTGAGTGCTCACTGGAAGGACAGATCCTGAAGCTGAGGCTCCAGTACTTTGGCCATCTCATGAGAAGAAAAGAGTCCTTGGAAAAAACCTTGATGTTAGGAAGGTGTGATGGCAAGAGGAGAAGGGGACGACCGAGGATGAGATGGCTGGACAGTGTCTGCGAAGCAACCAACATGAACCTGACACAACTCCGGGAGGCAGTAGAAGACAGGAGGGCCTGGCGTGCTCTGGTCCATGGGGTCACGAAGAGTCGGACACGACTAAACGACTAAACACACAAGGTAAGGGGTACAGAGGGTAAAGGGGGATATGGGAGGGGAAAAAGGAGGGGGAGGAGAAACACAAAACATACTGACATCCAATGTATACATGATCAAATATCAACTCGACTTTCCGCTTTTCTGCTATTTGTTTGCCCTCCAGGTTTTAACTTACATTTACATCCTAGTTTGAAACTATGTTATTTAAGTACTATCTGGTGACTCAAGCCATTTATATAATAAATCTCATCTTTCAGTTGCCTTTTGTATTGGACAGTCTTTCAACACTTCTGATAAGATATCCATTTCTGTCGCTTCCCGTATCTTCTCAATAAGTTCCTCTTGTTTCGGTATCACCGGTTTCTTCCAATTATTGGCATAAAGAATTCTGGCTGCAGAGACTATATTTATAACTAAGTAGTTCTTTGTCTACTCTATATTGTCTGATATAATACTCAATAGAAACAGTTCTGGGGTTAGTGGAACCTTACAAAGCAATATGTTTTGTAACAGAGTATGTATTCCTATCCAATATTGTTTCACTACTCTGCAAGTCCACCACAGAAGATTCCCGAAGATCTTCAGTGAATATTCATGCTTGAAAGATTTTTAGCAGACTCAAAATATCATTAAATAGTTCACCACCAAATCTGGCATTAACACAGTTGCTTTGGCAGCAGCAGTATCAGAATACACATCTGTTTCAACCAGGGTTTTAGTTGTAAGATGTAGAAAATCAAAGCATGGGTGAGCCCTTAAATGAACTAGATATAACCCAAAGGCAGAGTGCTTTGATGCTGGTGCTCAGGATTGAGTATCAAACATCAATATTAATGGGCTAAATTTAAATGAACTGTTGGGTGCAAAAAAGTATTTATCCATGCATTGATAATGGTTAATCGGCTCTTAACACATAAAACTAGCTCTTGAGTGTGTAGTATTTGCATAACAGTGATGTAATTATACTTTGTTGAGCATTAGCCTAATTAGAATCCTTCTAGCAAGGATTCCTGAGTCCAATGTATGTGCATGTTTGTATTTTTAGTAAGCTGCGTGATGAGCAGAAAATCCACTTCAAAAATGTGGCATCTTGAAAATATTCTAGCAAAAGTATCTTCTATCTGAAAATGTGACAGTGTGTTGCTTATTACTATCTGGAGTAGAAAGAAAACATCATATGCATAACAATGACCATAAAGGACAAGGACTCAATGCTGCCATCGTTTTTACATTTTAGACAGGGGTTACACAGAAATAATGGCATGCAAAAGTGGAAGATATTTCCCTAAACGTTTCACTTCCATATCGCTTCTTGTTTCTCTACCCAGCACTGTGTTCATTTCCTATGTACAGATGTATTCATGTATTTATTGAACTTATACCCAGCCCATCTATGGGGCAGCTACAAAAGAAATAAACACAGATATAATAGAATCATAGAATAATTGAGTTGGAAGGGGCCTTTAAGGCCATTGAGTCCAACCCCTTGATCAATGCACAAATCCAAATCAAAACAGATCTGACAAATCATTGTCCAGTTTTCTCTTGAATACCTCCAGGGTTGGAGCGCTCACTGCCTCCCAAAGTAATTGTTCCATTGTCATACTGCTCTAACCATTAGGATATTTTTTGATATACAGTAACAAACATAGACAAAATAAAACCTAACCCAGGCTCCATTACATAACTCTCAGGATGACAGAAATAAAAGTAACGAATTAAACACTAAGCAGTAAATAATCAATATAGGACCAATCAATATAATGTAATAGGTAATGCTGTTGCTGCTTCCTGATAAGGTGCAGCATAATGAAATAATCCAGGAATAGTTTTTCTTAGTGGCCCTATACCCTACCACATGCTGCCATGTCACCATGTTGGGATGGCAAGATTGCATATCCACCAAATGAGAAGTGAGAGGTTCATTTCTGGCTTGAGTAATGGGTAGTCCATGGGTTGCTGTAATGATTGGCTGCCTTATTGGTATACTATCATGATGGTTCCATTACAATATCTAGAATGTGAATGAATGGAATATAGGGCAAAAGTGCCAGAAGCATAGCAACATTTCAGAGGAATGGTAAACAGGTTGTGAACAGTAGCAACCATTAAACATCAGTTGATCTGGTTCACAAGATAATCTTGAACAGAAGAATGAAGAATTTCAATGCTAGGTAAATTGCTAGCAGAATTAGAAAATAGAAAATTCAACATGGATCCAGAAGGACATGGGGAAAAAACACTGAAGAAGGCTGGGAGATCAGTCAGATGTTGAGCAGAGTTAGGCATTGGAAGCAAGAATAAAAACACGGGGAGAGTTGCCCCTGAATGAAAGAGGGCACCCACTGAAGACACTTCAGTTGCTCACAAAGCAGAACACACACATATCGCTCTCATAAAGAATGCAGGCTGGTAAAGATGTGTGGAAGCCCCCACTCCACCCACTTCATGCACACAGGTTGGGATTGACCTACCCGCTGCACATGCGGACATCCTCCAGCCTGATCCTTGTCCAGATCTGTGACTGGAAGTATGCATACCTGGTTCTGTGTGGATACCTTATTCCTGCAAATGGAGAAAAGCAAACAGCAAAAATGGTTTGTAGACTGAATAATGCAGGTGGGCAGAAGGGCTTATTGTCAGGATAGTGTCATCATGTGACCTTGATAGCAGTGTCAACTGCAGAGCTGCCGCTCTTGTTTTATTTTTCCCCTTCTTTTTCCCATGCACTGGGAGAAAGTCCCCAGTAGCTTCCTAAGACAGTTACTGATAAGGAAATGAGCGAAGGTCTTTGAAAGAACAACAGGAAAGCTCCTTTCTGGGTCCTAAAAGGGCATTTCAGGGAGCCTGCTTTTTAATATCGTAGTTCCATTCACTTTCTCTACATCATCCTTTCTACTTCTTGACTCTGAAATTATTGTGGCTTCAGCCACGAGACTGATAATTTGTTTAATGACTCTGCAACAGGTAAGTCAAGGAACATTAATTTGTAAAATAAAGAGCACACTCTGCTTTGTCTTCCTGAGCTCTTCTTTCTCTTCCGCATTCTAATTGTGACATGTGAATGCTAGAGTGAAATGATTTGTGAGTATGCTTTTCTGCCATATAATGCCTCTAGGATCTTTGCTCCACTCATGGTGGCCTTGAAAATTCACAAATACCCCTGATAACGTTTGTTTTTATGCATCTGGACCAAAAACAGCACACATGTGTACTTGGCATAGCTCTGATACAGCTCAGAGTGCTGCATAGGAGTATCTGGGCGGACCACCACGGACCCAAGGCCAGCTGTGACCACTCTAGCAACCTCATGGTTGACACCATGCCATGCTCTGTCAATGCGCCTTGGGTCACAATCGACCTCCAAACTCTCTGTGGCAGCATTGCTGACCACACAATATGCTATGCAGGGAACTTGGCCACCAATGCCTGCAGATCAGTGGTCACCTGTAATATTTATTTATTTATTTTATTTACAATATTTTTTTAGCCGCACCATTGCCAGTGGCTTCTGGGTGGCGTACAACATTAAAACTTAAAAACATTAAAAACATTTTAAGAGACAGTATAAAATAGCATATATTAAAATATTTCTTAAAACATTAAAATTAATTAATTAATTAATATGAGACTTGCCTTTCTGCTTAGCCAAATCGTTCCCACCTAAGTGCACAACAACTATATCAAAAGAGAGCTCTGTGTACCCTTGAGTGACCAGGTCCATAAAACTATTCCATAAAAGTCCTTGCCAGCCTCGCCATTCCAACATTGCCCAGGCGCCAGGGCCCAGGTTCTGCCCCCAACTGGACTGAAGTGCAAACTTGGCTGCCTAAAACAAGAAACTATGACCAATCAATTAAACCCAGATCTGGCCCAACGGGACCTCCTAACCTGAAAAAAAATGAATGGGAAAACAAGCCAGCACCTAGAACTGTGGCAGGGGGCACACATATGTGCGGTATCTGCAAGAAGCTCATCTCTCCACCCTCTTAATCACTTCTATATTATAACCCATCACAATAGCTGTTGATGCTGCCCCTATTCCAAAACAGTGGATCCCAAACTTCCATCCCATAATCCTGGCCTTCTGTAGTGCCTTGGAAATTACTCTCCTAAACTGATAATTCATCAAAGGGGTCCCATCTCTATGGCAAAACCACTCACCCTCACTCAAACCCCTCTGAGCTAGGAACTCCTGCATGATGCTCACAGGGCATAATTCCACTATGGAATACTTTCCTAGCTTAATGATATGGCCTTTCCCCTGCTGGTCCAATTTTGATATTCTCAGATGAATGACAATTTGATCTTCGGAGACCACCATATCAGACCTCTGCAAAGCTGACTGGGAACCATCATGGCATGATGCTGCAACTAACTCACATCCTAAAAATACTCTGAAGAATGCAACTAACAAAGCTGCCTTAAATAAATCGGCCTCAAATTGATATTTGGAAACCTCAGACCATACTACGATAATTGTTGTAACATAGCTGGCAATATGTGAGTTCTCTTGTCCTTTTCCTCACCCTTTCCCTTACTCCAGCTTTCCTTCATTTTCCTCATATGGAAATCTGTGGTGAAATCTAGAAATCCCTGAGCCTTGCCATAAAATGCCAAGGCTGCCATTTTGCCCGTAATAGACTTAGGTGCTACAGTAGACCCCTGTGATGTAGGTGAACCCCAAATTGTAGCAGATGTTCCATTGAGGCAGGCCAATCCTGACTCAATCCTTCCATTCCGCAAAAAGAGAAAAATTCCTCACATACTGCTGTATATGCACATTGTGTGCTAGGAGCAAAGGCCAAGGCTATGGCCCAATTCACTTCCACCCTCCAAGGCTCCAAACCTCTGCTGGCAGTAAATCTGGCTGAGCACACGCACTTGGAGCCAGCGCCCTGAACTGCTCAATCTGTTGATGGGAAAGGGCATCAACTAGAACATTATTAATGCCAGCCACATGGTGAGCATGAAAACCAATGCTATAGTGCAGACAGTGCAGTGTAAAGGCCCTTACCAGTTTCATAACCCTTGGGGACCTAGAAGTGAGGGAGTTAACTATATGGACGACTGCCAGGTTCTTACACTAGAGTTAGCCCATGCCTTGCCCCATAACCACAGGGGCCCTACTTTTGGAAAAAAAACACAGAAAGGTTAGGTTGTGACTAACTCCCTGCTCCCTTCAGTCTGTAGGCCATACCCCAGCACATAATCTCCTGTGGAAATACATACTGAATTCCAGGGACCCAGCTGCATCAGTCTGCACCAGGAACTCAGCCCCCAAATACAGTACAACTTGGTTCTCCAAAAGGAGATGCCATTGAAACTCTCCAGAAACTGAAGCCAAACACGTAGATCCTCTTTCATCCCTGCTGACAGCCATCAACGATGGTGAGGCCTGCGTAGACCCACCATCACCTCACACAGCTATCTGAGGAAGGCCCTCCCTGATGCTACTGCCTTACAGGCAAAATCAAGGTGGTACACTACTTCCTGCAACTCCCTTAATGTAGCCTTTGACTTGCCTAACAGCTCCCTCAGCCTGCTCTGCAACTCGACCAGCTTCCTTCTGGAAGCCAATTGGATTGCTGAACCATGTCTATCCCTAAATAAATCAGGGTCATTGCTGGCCCTTCCATCTTTTCTTTGGCCAAGGGTACCCCTAATTCCTTGGTCATTTCCTGGAAGGCTACCATAAGCCTCTTGCACTCGGCGTTGCCCCTTTTCCCACAAAATGAAAAGTCATCTAGAGCACTGCTTGCATCATCCCTGTCCTACATCTGAGCACCCACTAAAAATGTACTGAAATGCTCAAAGGCAGCACCCGATATGGAACCGTCCATGGGCAGAGCCCTATCCATGTAAAAATAACCACCAATAGACCAAAATCCTTGGGGTGCACTGGGAGGAGATGAAATTCAGACTTAATGTTGCACTTAGCCAGCAGTACTCCCATATTGCATGTTCGCACCATGCGTCAAAGGACTATACCGGACACTGCATGCTCTTGGGGATTCCTGTCATTCACTGAATCCCCTTTGGGATAAAACAGATGATGAATCAAATGATATTCTTCAGAATCACCCCTAGTGGGGGCACCTGGAAATTGGGAACCAGTGGAACTTGAAATGGGTCCAAGACGCTGCCCTTTAAAACTTGCTTAGGAATTTTTGCCTGAACAATTTTTTCCATACCTTGCACTGACTTCAAATTCTTGGACAGCAATGCTGTTCTTTCCCCTATAACTGGGATAGGGAGCCCGAACTTAAACCCATCTAACAAATAACAAACTGCTTCCCTATCAGGGTAGTTCTTCAGCCATTCCTCCAGCAGTGCCAATAAAATTGGGCTGGGGCCCTTTAGGAAAACCTGTGGCCCCAGGAGGTGGGTTCTTTCTGCTTCCAAGTTCCCTTCCTCCTGCTCCTGCCTTTCACCACATACATAGTTTTGATGCAAGGACACCCCCCCCCCCTGCATGCAGAACATTGATGCTGGAACCTACATGGTCATCTATTGCACAATCCCTTTGCATTGAAATCCCAACAGACCAAGCGAGGTAGAACCACCTGGCCCTCAATGATGTGGGAAATTGCTCCCTTTGCACAAGGTGACTGCTGTAGAAGCAGTCACCCAGAACAGGGTGAGCTGGGGTTATAATACCCAGCTACAAGGTGTGCTAGACATCCCAGGGCATGTTTCAATTAATCACTGTATACATATGGAGCCCTTCATCATAGAGAAGCCATGCGTGTCCTGGGAAATCTGTGTAAATCCTGTGTATTAAATCCAAATATGGGAACAGAGAAAAGGCCTTGTTCGGCTGCACTCGCACTATCGTTCCTGAATAAATGAGGAAACCTAGCAGTCAGTTAACCCAACACCTATCGGGCTTGCATTTTCACATCTTCTATCACTCCCTTTCCTCTACCTTCTCTCCATCCTTCTTCTCCACTTCTCTATTCAGAAGCTCAAAAATGTTTACATATTTTTCCTTCTAGATCTTCTCCACCATTGCAGGGAGAAGGTGGTCTCCTAGTGGCAATGACTGGTCCCCTGAAGGGAGTGCATCCCTAACTACTGAATTACACCCTGTATTGGGGATGGGAGGAAAGGGGCTAACTGCTTCCTTGACCCCAGGCCCCATCACCTGCCTGGGCACTGACCACTACAGAATGTCCTGTTTTACCCACTACAATTCGCAAAGTGACACCACACAAGGAAAATGGTCTGACTGTGGAGCCTCATGGGGAAACATGCAAGCTTGGGCCACACCGTACCTAAACTGCATGCTTCTCTCAACATGTGCTGCTTTGTGATCTGATGTTGCCCACAACTGGAAGGAAATCTGCAGCATCCTAATCACTATCAATCATCTATGAAAGTGGGCTAGATTGCTGTAAAGGTCAGAAGAGCAGTGTGCCATCCTCTGAGACACAGAACACAGTGACTGAAAGCGGATGCGCTGAAGGAATATTGATAGAAATAGATCAGGAAGAGGTGGTACACCAAATGCCGGCAGAGGTGTGTTTGGTGGACAAGAGAGGGGAGGAGTTAGATTTAATATTGTGGGAGGAGATAAAAGAGGGGGAAAATGTGCGCGTATTCAGTCTGGCAACGAATGGAGAATTGGGAAGAACCATAAGTCGCGGGGTACAGACTGAGCCCATGCAGGACTTTGGAGAGGCGACCAGGCTCTTAAAGGACTTTCCTAACTTGCAGTTAGGAGGGGGATTACTGCCTGAAGCAACGCTAGCTGGGGCGAGGGGACGTGAGTTTGACCCTCTAGAATGGACTGTGGTCGTGTACCCCCGAAACCAGCATGGGGGATGGAGGGTGATCCGTCCTGGTCCCTCTTTTCTCCAGAAACTGCCCGAAGGGGACTGGGCTCGACACCCATGCTGTGGGACAGTCTGCGCGGTGCGGCGTGCCCCCCTGAGGCCTTTGACGGACAGGGAGTGCTTTGGTCCAGCTCCCTTTTGAAGGGTAGTAGAGCAACTCCTGAAGTTAGAGTGAAGAAATATAATCACCCGAGATAAGTTTGTTGGACCCGTTTGACACTGTTGACCTTACTGCTGTTAAGAATAAAGAAACTAATGTTGAAAAGTCAGAACAGCCTCTGACCCTTTTTCCCGCCTTCACAACGAGCGCGCCTCCGGCTGAAGAAGAACTTCGTTACTATTGCTTTGTCCATATCCATAACTTATAATGAATATACAACGTTCACAAATAAAAAGTAATGAAAATGGATAAATAAAAACAGGAACAAGTTTTTCTCTCTAATAACATGCTGGTTTCCTCTTATCATTGATCTTTCCTCTTCCACCACCAGCAGAATGTGAAACATCCAATTATTCAGTGACCAAAAAGCAAAAGCAAAAGGCCATGAGAATTGGCAACCCTGGAAGTACTTGTATTTTTAGAAGCAAGATACCTATTTTTATTGAGGTTGTTTTACATTTGACAGGAATAATTTATCTATATCTGCACCACATTGTTTTGTAATGTTATAAAATATCTGGAGATGGTTCTGTAATTCATCCTCTGTTTTTCCCTAAAATAATTAGCATTTTCAAATACACTGGGAGGCTCCTGGAATGAAAATAAGTTAATATTCTAGGAAGAGATAATTCACACATGGCTGTAAAATAAATGCAGTTTTTAAAAATTAAAATGTAAATTATACTATTAATGTGCAACTGATTTGGCCAAAGCTCAAACTAAATCAGGCTGCTTCAGGTTGATTTGGATCAAGTCTGAAAGGATTGGATTGGTCCCATGTGTGTCCAAATCAGATCTAGGGCTTTCTAGAGTCATTTGGTCTCTAAAAGAAAGCTAGACAGTTTGTCTTAAAAATGTTGCAACAAAGAATGCATGCATGCATGGACACACTCAATTCAAGGTGTTGTAATGAGGAGGCAGAATAGGGGAGCTTCCCAGTGAACACTGACAGCTTTACATATCTAATGCTGTTTAGAGGGACTATGTGATGTCACTGAAATTATATGTTCAGTTCTTTCATGCAACTCTTCAATATTTTGCTTTTCTTTAGCTGTTAGTTAAAAAAGCTACAGTGGCCATTCCTTAATCTTTGACACTTCACTTCTGTATCATTTGTTTTGTCCACTTGTATAGCTTAGTTTAATCTGTGTTTCACCTCTCTTGTTAATTTGTTTATTCCAATAGTAATCTGTTTATAGTGTGAATCTCTGCATGACACTTACCCTTTATTTTCATCCTCAGTCCACCCCACCCATCTAGCTGGGCTGGTCAAGAGTATCAACAGCATCCTCCAATGACAGTTTTTGAAAGTATTTCATTGGATTTAGTTACAGTATAGTTTTATGTTTACTATAGCTGTACTTTTGCTTCTTTCATCCTATCAGCACCGAATTTCAACTCTCCTTTCCTAATTATTCCCCATAGCAGTCCCATGTTTCTTTTGTTTTATTCTTGCTTATATGAACAGCGCTTGAGGTAGTGGCACCCTTCCTACTCCTATACTACACACACACACACACACACAACACACACACACACACACACACACACACACACACACACACACACACACACACACACACACACACACACACACACACACACACCTGGTCTTGTTCATTATGTTTATGCTTGACTTTGATTTCAGTCTATGTTGCTAAGAGCGTTTTCCCTCTACCCAGAGTAAATCACAATGGAAGAGAATGACATATAAATCATAGATATTTCTACAGCATAAAAAAGCAGCACACATATGAACAAATATGCCCCTTAAACCAAGATCTAAAGAACAGCACAAAATATATGAAAATATCTTTTTGGGGCAACCTATTGACTGTATGCTCTCTGACATCCAAACTGCCCACATCCCAAAGGGAAAAATGTGTATAGGTATAAAAATTACCTGTCCTAGCACTGTGAAACCTTATAGAGAGGGATTGGCCAGTTCCAAGAAAAACACTTTGTAGACCAATAGGTGTTGCCAAAAAGAAAAGAAAAGAATAGAAAAGTCCTTTAATTTACTCTGTCCCACTCCTGAAACTCATCTTGCCTTCTAGAAAAAGCCTAATCAAGACAATAGTGTTTTTGTTTAGGATCATTACGAGTAGCAGCAGGGATACAGAGGTGAACTTTATTGTATCTTACTATTGCAGGTTTGGTTGATCAGAACTGAGTACACACATACTGTTGCTTACTGAGAAACATTTGTCAGCTTTTCAAGCTGCCTTTTGGCTGCTTTAAATAATGTAATCAATGTGTCACGATATCCAAGTAGCCCCTGCTTGTTTCACCAAACTAGGAGCTCACACTACATGGCCCTCAGCTACCACCAGTTGATTACATCAACATTACCTATTATTAATAATTGAGGTCCAGGCTATATGTCATTTTAAAAGAACCAAATAGAAATTGTTTATTGATACACGTGCTGAAAGAACAAGCAATGTTGTTAACTCTTAAACAAACATTCTCCTTTATCCACTCTCAACTACCACTTTCCCGCCCAAATTCCAAAACTATCTCTCCTTGACTCTAACTTCCTAAGTCCATATCTAATTTTCTCTCTCCTAACTCTAATTCTAACTTTTATTGTGAGACACCCTGAGCAGACATAGTCTAGAAGGGCGGAATAAAAATCTAATAAATAAACAAATAAAATAACTCCCCCTCCTCCTGCTGAGTCTCTTACATCTCATGACTCTGCCCCTCCAGAACTCCCATTGGTCTATGCAGATAACATATGAATATTCATGACTTGGGGGGATGCCACACAGTGCCATCATGAAAACTGAATGGCATAGTTACAACATACTAGCACAGCTTGTATTAGAATAGAATTACCTGGCACTCATCCCACCGCTTGCATGCACATTGCTAGCCTCTCCAATTCTCTTCAATTGATAGTGATGTGATACAATGTTGTATTTTATTAGGTTGTTCCAATGTATGTGACACAGGCAATGAAAGAAATGGCCTTTCTCAAGGTTATATTCACATGATTTCCAATTAGGTAAAATCTCATCCAACATGCCCTGTGTGGAACACTCAGCATTGTTAGTAGCACATATCACAATAAAATCACATTTTTCTTTACAAATACTACATTTTTAACATTTAAATATCTAAGATAAATTTTGCCCTTTTTATCTCAAAAAAAGAGGTTAGTGTGAATTTCGGGGTCTTGTTATTGCAAAACATATAAGTGTGTCCTTAATATTAAATGCAAAAGTCATGAGCAAGATTATTAATTTTACTTAGATGTATTTATTTATGTATTTATGTATTTATTGATTTATTTGTATCTTTAAAATATTTATGTCCTATCTTTCTTTTTACAAACCAAGGTGAATAAAATAAGCATCATAAAGAATAAAATAAAAACATGCTAACAGAAGAAAAAAAAACAAATAATTTCAGCCTATTTTCAAAATGTAAAGATACATGCAACCTTTTGAAACTAGCTGTATAAAATCTGGCAGATTTACTCCCAAACTTAGTATCTGTCAAGTCTCTCCATTTTATTTACCTCAGTGCACAAGTATAAAAGTTCACAAGCACAGAAATTCCCAGTTTTCCAGTGCAAATCATACAAAGGCTTATAAATTGGTTTGGACCCAGGGCACAAATGAGATTGGATGGGAAACAAATTGTTCTGGGCTGAATCAGGGTCTACCTGGAAGCTCCAAATTAACCTCCAGATCAGACTGAAGGACCCATTCACAGCCTTACCATGAATATAATACCACCCACAGTGGGATTGCTCCATTAACAAATAGGGAGCAACATTGTTTCTAACAGAGAAAGGATTGGTGACAGGGATGGAGGACATTTTTGAATTATTTCTTCTATGTAGTCTCAACTTGTGGACAGAATGAAAGCAGAGCTTAGTAAAGTTACTTTTTTGGACTAGAAAGTGATTTTTTTGGCTCTGTAGAAAGTGATCTTTCCAAGCTCTGAATGGAGACTGGGGGTGGGGAGGGGAGGTGAGCATGCCTGTTAGGGACCCATACTGGTTTGTTCTTCCTGTTGTGCACTACGCATGTACTGAATCAGTGTCTTCCTTATCATCATTTACCGTTATGTCTCTTTTCTAAGCCTTTTCTGCCGCCTCATTCTAATAATTTGGCAGGTTGGATGTGCAAAGGAAGAGATATGCCAGTTCATTTTAACACTTTTTAAAACATAGCATTTTACATTCATAAAATAAAGTCATCAGAGATAAACTGAATTTTGCTTTCACAAATAATTATATGCCTTTTTAGTTGGACTAATAAATTTATCACCACAACATGGATCTTTGATAGGATTTGGTCTTACAGCCAGATATATACCTCTTCTATATGAAATGCCAATGGTTCCTACAAATGTTTACACGAAAAAAATTGCATTAATAGAATCAATAATCATGTTATAAAAGAGTTATGTACTCTGCATATGTGCTGAGATAGTGTCTTCCCTGTCATACAACTTGATGAGTTTCTTCTAAGCTCCATCTATCTCCTATTTTTAAAGAACTGGGCTGTCTGGATGTGCAATGGATGTGTTAAAGATCTAAGTAGTTATATGTTGGATCGTTGCTTCCCTACCTAAGGTCCCTAGATGTTCTTGGATTACAACTCTCAGAAATCCTGTGCAGCACATCTAGTGGTAAGGGCCTCTGGGAGTTTTAGTCCAAGAACATCTGGGGGCCCAAAGTTGGGAATCATTGTGTTAAATCATTTGGAAATATGGGCTTACTGAAAATGAAAGTTGAACTTCTGTATCCACTTACATAGAAGTGAGTCCTATCAAACTTATTGGTCCAAATCCTGTTGCTTAGTGTAGTAAATCACACTATAGTAATCCTATTGAATCAATGGGGGTTTAGTGAATCAGCTTCTCCATATGTTTCATAGATTCAATGGGCCTAATCTAACAGTGACTTACTATGCTAAAGACAGAGTTTAGAAGAAACTCCCAGCCATTTTCTCCCCCATCTCGTATTTCCAGTTTTTTGAATTAAAGAGATCCTTGGAATGCTGGCTGTACTTTTGATCTAATCTTTTTAGCCTGTGTCTCTCCCTGGAACATATGGTTCTCACATCTACTCCACTCTGTTTGTCTTCCAATACTTCCCTGTCAACTGTGCTGCTTCAGGATGCTTCAGGAATACCACTGACTGTAGAGCGCTGAATTCCTCTTCCACACCTGTCCCCCCAGTTTTGAGATCTTCTCCCTCTTCTGAAGCTTGCTCAGCAAGGTGAGGGATGACAGGAAGTATCACATATATAATTAAGTACATATAGAATCACAGCTTGACAGATTGTATTGGGGTGTAATAAGCTGGAAGCTATCTCACAATTTTGAGATAAAAATAAACTACCAGTTTATGTTAATAAGCATTTTAGTCTTCAAAAGTATCAGAAAATTTTGTTCTTACTTCAACAACAGTACACAATGTTTTTGAATTTTTTGTGCAGAAATAGCTATTTCAGGGAAGGAGACCTATAGACAATCCCAGCTCAGTAGTCCACTTGAGGTGAGGAGTTGGTTTTGCTTCAGATGCAAACTTTTAAAAGCATTTCACAAACTAACTTATCCACAGCAGCTTCCCATTCCCTGAAATCCAAGCCAAAACATAACACCAAGTGGTGAAAGGCCCTTATTAAGTCACAGCCATGGGGCAGGCAAGGGTTGGGATGGGGGAGTTTTCCCACAGGATTCCCAGCATTATTGCCAGGGCTTATGCAACAAGAGAGTGCATGAGTCACAGTGCCACTGCCTCAATCTCCATGGTATAATGATTCTAATGTCAGTCTTAAAAAAACAAAAGCCTAGAGAGGACCAGGGAGAAATCTGGTCAAGGCCATTACATCATTCGGAACATCTCTCCTTCTCCTCCTTCTCTCCCCCCCAGTGAGCAAGTAAGTCCTAGCCCCAGTTGGGGTAGGTAGGGAAGTTGATCACTCATTTGTTGTCTCAAGCCATTCAGTTGTAAAGCTGCCTTACACAAAAAACTCAAAACTATCTCTTCCTTCAGTGGTTGTGCTCTGAAATTTGTCTCCCTGCCTGGAGACCCAGAGAAGCATTGTAATTCCATGAGACTTTACCTGGTGCTCTGAAACCCAGCAATCCTAGTTGGCAGTTTATGTGCATCCTATTGAGTTGGTGGGTTTACTCTGGCTGGGACAAACAATTGGATTCAGACCTAAATATTTAATACTGTTGAAGAAATGTCCTTGAATTCACAATTTCAAATATAAGAAAAATATCAGTTTGCTGCTGCTGCTGTTTTATTATTCCCATGTAAAAGTAACAGATCATATAGTAGGGTTCCAGAAACTATGTGATGGGAGCAGGAGATTGTCAATATGGCAATAATGATATAGCTCAGCATCTCTGCCATTTGGACAGTTTGAGAAGAACTCTGGTCACAGGCAAGAGGCACTCAAACGCAATAGGAGACAAAAATGAGCTTCCCTTGTTTTAAAAAATGTAAGTTATGGAACATTGCCTCAATGATTAGGTCTACCTCTATCCCTTTTCTTCATTCTACTAATTTACTACATCTATAAGCTGCTTTCCAGCTTACACTACCAGTCCATGACTGCTGGAATCTTCCACCCAGCACTTTCGGTTGGATAATATCACTGGATTTGGCATTGTGTCAGAGTTTGGGGGAAATAATCTCTATGCCAAAAGAAGCATATAAGCTGCCACTTATACACTACACTTCTCAGCCAGCTTTGCGGAGGTCTGATTCCCTTGAGAATGGCAGTCAAATCCAATCCACATGAACAAGAATGATTTACTTGTGCTTATAGTGAAACAAACAAACCTTTGTCTCATACTTTCCCCTCCTCCACTGCCTGGTAGCCCCACCTAGTCATAAAAATGAACAATTTTCCTTTTGGTACAGAGCAACAAAGCAGTAGCCTATAATATTCCTTGACAGCCTTGTGAGTGGAAAGCAGTTATCTCCAGATATAGCATCTACCTCTCATAGTTTTTACAGAATTTGATAATAATCTTCTTAAACTTGTCCTGTCTCCTTGGGGGACCACTGCAGGCAGTGTCATCATACTGCAACACTGAAAGTGTCACTGTTAGAGAAAGGACTGGTTTTTTTGAGCTTAAGTATACTCAGTTTTAAAAGACCCAGCTTCTTTCTAAGAATTTCTTTTCTTGTTAGTAAATGTATAAAATAAATTATACACATATGTTTCAAAAATACAGTTTAACCATAATTCTGACCATAGCTTACTCAGATATTTTATCCTCATATTCAAGGATGGGACATTTTAGTCCCCTGGAGTCACATTTTGCTGTAAAATATAAATTGAACTAGAATAACAATGCAGGACTTCTGCAGCACTTTCTTTGGAATAGTCATAAATAGCATCCATATGTTTTAGCCAATTGCTGTGGCATGTCTAGGCTGATAGTAAACAGAACTAAAACTAAAGGTGGAAGCAATTACAACATTTATGCACCACAGCAAACAGTGGGATAGAAGGTTACAGTAAAAAAACAACAACCCACATTCATATTGTTGATAGACCAATCTACTGATTTCAGTTTCTCCAACATACAATTTTGACTGCTTTCTCTCATTTCTAGTAGTACCAGAGCAAAAATGAACCAAATACTCTTCCATCTGCCCTGGTCATATTCAAGAGGTACAACTGTTGTCAGAAAGGAGAGGGTTTTATTGCACCTCTCTTTACCATCACTTAAAAATAAAGAGACTAAGAAAAATGAGGGTGCAACTCTCATACAATGCCATAAACATGGCATGAACATACAGAGAGTCAAAGCCAATGTTTACCAAATAATCACTCAAAACTCTCTGACTGAACTGACTGATCTGTCCATTTCACTGTCTCCCATATTCAATTTTTCCCTTTAAAAAGTTATAAGTTATTGCTGTTGAATCTATGAAGAAATTATCAGTTTCTCACTTACTACAAAAGGTGTCAAACAAAATACTTCTTGCTTCATATAGAAAGTGAAAAAGCTAACAGATGTGGATTATGCAATTATTTCTGCACTGCGAACTTCATACAAACACTATATTTAGACGATGCTACATCCAGTTTGCATTCAGACTAGCGGACTATCAGTAAAGTCACCTAATTTAAAATGTATTTTTTTCTCCTACAACAAAATATTGTCAGGAAGCCTAGTAGCACTAATGATCTTCTAACACATTTTGGAGTTTAATTACTACCTAATTATCACTAGTCCAATCTATTTTAATTTCAGCAGTGAGAGGTTTTTTAACTTGTGGCAACACTAATAGTATACACATTGAACATAAAGATAATAAAAGCACAGGAGAAGCCGGTTAAAACAGATGGAAGATTGACAGGCTGATTGCAGCCTACAGAAGTGTCTGTCAAACATCAAGGGCAGTTGACAGCTCAACTGGGGTCACCCTGGCTAAAAACAAATGAAGGAAATCTTTACCTTCATTAGATCAAGAGTTCCCTCAATCATTGACATGTCTGTAACAAGGAGGTTTTCTTATAATGGTCTTGGCTCTTATTACTTTTTGGAAATTATTTATAACAATGGACTCAATGGCTGAGTCATGGAGGAAAATCAGTAAATATGCTTGCAAAACCTGGGTGATGATCAATTTGATGGTGACACATAATGCACATAAAATCTAAATAACCCTAGAAAATAAAGAAAAGTTGGTCTTACATATGCAATAAGAACTTTTCCTGATTGTCCATTCCTGTTGAAAATGATGAATGTGATATATATTTACATGAGGGACTTATACTTCAGTAAATTACATAGATTGTTTTCAATAGGAATGGGCAATCAGAAATTGTAGGTCCTTTATTTTTCCCAGTGTAGTGTAGTGGACAGAGTCACAGACTAGGACCATGGAGAGCAGAGTTCATCCCCACTTGGCCATGGAAACTCACTTAGGGAAGTGGAACTGGTAAAACCACTCCTTAAATATCTCACTTACCTTGAAAGCCTTATTAAGGTTGCCATAAATTGGTTCTGACTTGATGGCACAGAACACGAGCATATTTATATAATACACAATTGGTTAATTTCTCACAGAAGATGTGCTGGATATCTGTCCTAGAAAACAAGGAGGTTGAAATCTCATTGTGTAACTTATGTCCATATAAAGCTGATGATATCACCATTGGGGTGATTTTTCAGAAATAAAACATTTTGTGCTTTTGTCCAAAGGCTCCCAAGGCTCTCATGCGATTCTTTTCATCATAGAGAAGCCACAGAACTTGCAGGGCAGGAAAATGAAGTCTTTACTGAAAAATCACAGACAAGCAGGGTGGCTTTAACAAGGACTTGACTTTAACGGCTTTACTGAGGCTCCCAATGGCTTCCTGATGATAAAACATTTTCTTAAAAATTGCCCCACTGATGATGCATTATATGGGCTTAGTTGTACAAACATGATTTCAGCCACAACTTGGCACATGAGTGAAAAATGACCATAGACAAAATTATTCATCAGTCAGCTAAAAATCTAATTATGTTTAAGAAGAAAGCAATTTTTTGAAACTGCTACTATTAGTGATTAATTTGTGCATAAATATCAGTCACTACAGAAATAGCTTTACTAGTCCAGAATGATGGTTTAAAAAACAAAACAAAACAACTCATCTGTGATATTATTCCTTATTTCCAGCTAGTCCTTGTTTTAAGCTTTGGTGAAAAGGAAGCAGCTACATGAATTTTTGAAAACCCATTCTCACCGATCTGAGCAGAGCTCCTCTCTTTCTTTCCCCTAAATAATTAGCTAGTGCCACTAACAAAAATAATCAAGAAGTAATTTTCCAGTGGGAGGCAGGGGTGGGTGGGTTATAGAGTTCAATTTGTGAAAACCATCCCATTTTATCTTGTTTCTTCTGTTGTTGTTTTCCCATTATCCAGTCTGCCTTCTTTGTGTATTTAAGTATGCTTATATTATCCTTTCTTCATGTGTTTGTTTGTTTCTGTCTGTCTCTCACAATTTCAGTATCTGCAGCAGAGATATAGTGGGCCTTCATTCAGATCTGAGAGATAATTAGATTTCCCCTTTTCACGCACATGGGCACATGCTCCTCCAAAGACTGTATAAAATGGCTTGGCAATATTCCACTACTCCCTTTTTGTATGCAGGACTCACTCAGAGCAACAGGAAAGTACTTGGTTTTGTTTTACTCACATAGCTGCATTTTATTATTGATTGCTGAATTCAAGTGCTTTGTTCCTTATAGCATTGATAACAGGTTGTCTTTTCTGCATGTCATGCTAAATGAATTTTTAGCATGTATACATTACTGAATCAGCGACGTCTACGTTGGCTTGGGCACGTCATGAGAATGGCTGATGGTCAGATTCCAAAGGATCTCCTGTATGGAGAAATAGTGCAGGGAAATCGCCCCAGAGAGAGACCATAGCTGTGATACAAGGACATCTGCAAGTGGGATCTGAAGGCCTTGGAAATGGATCTCAACATATGGGAAACCCTGACATCTGAGCACTCAGCCTGGAGGCATGCGGTGCACCATGGCCTCTCCCAATTTGAAGAGACCCTTGTCCAGCAGGCCGAGGCAAAGAGGCAGTCACAAAAGCAGCAAAATCAGGGAGCTGAACAGGGGACAGATTGTATTTGTGTTCAGTATGGAAGGGATGGTCACTCTCAAATTGGCCTTCTCAGCCACACGATATGCTGTTCCAAGTCCTCCATACAGAGCACATTCCCATAGTCTTTCAAGACTGAAGGATGCCTAACTAGCTAAATAAATGTTCATGCAAACATAAGTCACTCTCACACACACACACACACACACACACACACACACACACACACACACACACACACACACACACACACACACACACACTGCTACTTACATAAACAAATTTCCCAACTCAACTTATTTGATCACATTAGGGACTCGGTAGAGCTCTACTGGAACAGAACCTGGTGGAATGGTGACTTATTAATAAAAATAAATGCAAAAATAGTGGGATGCAATAGGCAAACATCAGAACAATATTTTAGACATCAAACCTAAAAAAATTGCTCTTTCTCTAACCCTTTGTCCAAAAGTCTGCTGAAAGAGAACACAGTGGCCCAGAATGGCGAATTCTGAGTAGGACAACCAAACCAAGTTCAATCAAACCAAACACATGTGCTGCATCTGGATCAAATGGATCAAATAGATGCAGCAAGCCACAAACTCTCCTCAGGAATAACATTCCATGTAGAAAATTGGTATTGTGAAAAACAGTCTGTAATGGTGACTTCCGTGTAGGACAGCCCAACAAACCCATCCCATCCAACTAAAGGAGAGTGATGCAACCAGCCCCAAAACACCAGTGGGAAGGCCCTTCCATTACCTGTTCTGGGCAGAAAATCAATATTGCGAAAAACACTCCAGAAGAGTGACTTTTGCATAGGGCAATCCAATGATATTCGCCCATCCCATCTGACTAGAAGCAACTATGCAACAAGTCACAAAACAATATCAGTTCCTGGGGAATTGCTCCTGGCCCCCAAAATTAGAGACCCTAGAAAAGATCTAGCTTGGGCACAGATTGGAGTCAGGATGCATCACGTGGCCACTGGGAAATAAATTGCACCACACCACTCCACAAGCAATCCAAATTGCAACCTATTTCCCTATGAATGACTATGGCCACAAGTAGATCCAGCGTAAGTTCCTATCACGCAACACAGAAATACACTGGATTCACTCCACTCTTGCTCTCACTAGATATTCCATGCTGTTTTTCACAATATTAATTTTCATCCTTAAACAGTTATTTAGAATATGGTTCCTGAGAATGATTTGTCTTTTGCTGCATTTGTCTCATCTAGTCATACCTGTGGCATAAATTTAGTTTGATTATCCTACTTTGAAGTTATCCTTCTGAGCCACTGTTTTCCATTCCAGTGGTTTTTTGGGGCAATAAAGGGTTAATGAAAGTGTAGTAGTTTTTTTTAGTTTTGATGTGTGGAATATTGTTTTGATGATTTCCCATTGCATCCCACTATTTTTGGAATCAATTTTTATTAAGAAGTCCCCGTTTTGCCCTGCTCCTTTCTATTCCACTTGGGCTTTTACCTAATCCCATTGAAATACTTTAGTGCTAATCTGCAGGGAAACTTCACACTGAAACTCCCCAGTATGTTAATGCAGTGCTACTTACTGGTGAAGAAAATATATTCTGCATGCTATTAAACAGAGTGTTTAATTCTTTTGCTACATAATTTATGTGAAAGGTGTTCTATGCATCAATAAAGTGGCATGGTCATGCTGTTATCCTGTCCCTCACATCAAGCATGATCCCTGCTCCCACGGCCAACATGGTCATTTCTGTACAGATGTCTAGGCATGCAAGCTTCCACACAAGCTGGAACCCTGCACAATCAGGCTTGTTTGAAATTTTATAGTAGAGGTAGACAGCTTATGGCTCACCTGACATTTTAACATAACTAAGTTCTATTAATTACTATCTGAGCCCCAACCATCAACCTCACTCAAAATGGGGCACATGAGGTGGTTCCTCTCCTAACACCCCTGGGTGCTGGGTCCTCTATTCATGTCCCCAATCTTGAGCACCAAGATCTGCAAGGGAAATCTACTCAGGTTTATCAAAGGGATGCATAAAAACTCTTCAGGTTCACTCTTCTGGACTTCTTAATCTTGTCACATTGGTGTGGTTGGTTTATGCATTAATTTATAGCTCACTTTTCCTTCCATTAGCTCTAGATGGTGCATGTGGCAGACCTCCCTGGCCCTTCTTCAGAGGTGGGATTCAGCAGGTTCGCACCTATTCTATAGAACCGATTCCTAAATGTACTATTGGTTCTTAGAACCGTTTGCTGGCCTGAGATGAATGAAGGAGGAGGGGCCAGGTGACCAGCGACGAGCGGGGGGAGCGGGGCGCAATTAGCTGCCTCCCTTCCTGCGCCACACTGAGCCGTCTGAGGTGGGGTGTGGGTGAGAGAGATGAAGCCCTGGAAAGAGCAGAGGCATCAATGGGGGAAAGGAGGGGGAGGATGAGTCCTTGATGTCACTGGAGGAAAGCCGGTGGCCTCTAGGCAGAGAGGGGGGGTGATTGACAAGGCATGAGGGCAGGACACAGAGGGAAAAAGTTTTGGGGTGAGATCGCTTCAGTCAAACACACAACCGTCCTCATTTTACTATGATTTTTTTCAAGTTAAAGGTACTACTTAAGACTGTTGCTTATGTGGTACCTTTTTTTAAAATCTCAGAGAATATCCAATGCATGAAGTGGTGACGGTCTCACTGATCCACGCAAGCAAGGTATGCAATAGAAAAGTCACTCACACCACAAAGAGATCAAGCCTCCAAGCCTCATTTAGAATAACAAAGAACTCTTCCTCCTGCCCCAAAACTGACAATTTCAGGAGACAAATGGCACACAAATAGAAGGAGGAAGACAGCTATCAGTATTTTAACACTACTAAGATTTACTCTTCTTGAAGGCCATATATCCAGTGCCAAGAAAGGAAAACACATAAACATATCAATAGATAAGGGGAATCTAAACTTTTCTCTCCAGACATTCAGGCACATCTTGACCACAGGTCAACATGGGGAGGGGGGCCGCGGAGGGACTCCGAGGGGGAGGGACCATCATGAGAAGGCAGCATTCTCCAGAAAAAGACATACATGAGAGCATACTAATCAAGCATTTGTTGATATTGGTTGTTGTGGGTTTTTCGGGCTCTTTGGCCGTGTTCTGAAGGTTGCTCTTCCTGACGTTTCTCCAGTCTCTGTGGCCGGCATCTTCAGAAGACTGGAGTGTTGAGACTGGCTTTCAAGCTTCCATTTCTGAGATTACTGAAGACGTCCCCCCACCCCAAACACTCATAAATTTTCCTGAACCTAACCTATTACAACCCCTTGCCTGCCCCTCCCTTTACCTGGAACTGGAATGTAACTGTGCTATGTACTCCCTTGTATCATATAATGCCAATAAAGGTTTCTAAGAATGGGAAAATGCTTCTTTTCGTTCATAGGATTTTTAAAAAATATAAGAGACATGTAATTTTGCATATGATGAAATACAGATATGTAGAATGGTACACAACCTTTCCAAGGTGCTATATTGACCAAAATGAGTACAGGCCATGCCATTTCTGTGTGGAAAAAAATCCCGAGTGTAAAAGGAGAAAGGAAGGCCATCCCCCAAACATCATCAGGATTGATTCCATTCTTTGCAGGAGGGGAAAAGGGACGATCCACGTGTGGCGGTTTGTGTGTATGCACGTGTGAATTGAAACAGGTGTATTCTCCACACTTAAACCATCTTGATCTCAAGGGGACTTCTCCTGCATAAATACAGAGAGATCCGGGTTGTGCATAGATTAAATATCATTTATAGACCGGAAGATTACGGGGGAGGGGGAGAGTTTTTGGAGTGAGTCAAATCGAGTTTAACTTCCATATGATAAATCCGGAATTCTTTCCGGGGGAACACCCCGAGTTCTATTGAAGTTCTGTAAACCGCCTGGCAGGCACAGGGCAGGAGAAATAGTTATCTTCTTGACTTCCCCAGGAAAGCAGCTCCAACAGATCTTCTTCAACCCAAAGCAACACCCCCTGTTTGTTTCCTGAATTTAGCTGCAATCCTCACAGTAGCTGGCGGTGGGAAAATCCATATTTCTAATAACAACATATTGCTGCGAGTGATCCCTCCTGTAATAATAATAATATGAAGCATTTGGAGATGGGCTGGTCTGGAATTGACAGTTGAGACCCATAAAGTTGACAAAATACCTGTCCCTGGTAGAAACGAAAAATTTTAGCACCTGTTTGTTGGCATGGTTCAATACAGCTGTGGGCATTGTGGGACTCTCTTTGGGACCCAGCTTAGGAAGATTGTCATGTTGAGTATCTGCGCGTTCAGATTTACCCCTGCATCCTGAGTGTATGCTGGAGGCTGAAGTAAACCAGAGCTGCCCTCTCCAATGAATAGGAAACAGTTATTTGGATCCATACTATCTGTGTGTTTGGTAGTGGGAAGGGAGACGACCTTTTGTGCTCTTTATTACCTTTTTCCATCCTGACCCTGTGCCTTGCCTGCTCCTGCTTGACCGCTCCAGGGTCGGAGTGCCCTGCTCTTCCCTATTATTATGCCATGCCTTTCATTCTCCATCCAACACTGCTTCTCTTTGTTGCTCTCAGAGGATAGTTTAAACATGTGTGCCAGTTTCCATGAACTCGCCCCCCCACCAGCTTCTCATCCCTTGGCCGCCTTTTGTTTCTGAGACACTGTCACTGGACTGGTGTCTCCGTGTCCGTCTGTCTCACTCATGGGAAAAGTCATTTCCCTGCTCCCTCTTTCTCTCCCTCTGGGCACGGTGCCACCTAATTCGACCAGTTCCTCTGGCTGGGCACCTAAGGCTGCCCCTCTTTGCCACTCCCTGAGGTGTTTCGGGAGGGGGGAGCTTCATCCTTGAATTACCCCTTTTATGGCATGCCGGGGGGGGGAGAGAGATCGGCATGGAAGCAGGGAATAGTGGGGTGCGGGGGGGACAGGCATCCGAAACAGGGAGGGCAGCAGGGGGAGGAGCATGGCGTGTGTGAGAGAGAAAGCTCGGCAGCCCCTTCCATGCTCAGGCACAGCTGCAAGTGCCCAGTGCAGAGCCTGCACTCTGGGCATTGTGTGTGTGTATGTGTGTGTGTGTGTGGGGGGGGGGGAGAGGGAGTTCTGACTCTGGACAGCCGGAGCTCAGTGACACCGAAGGTCTCTGTAGGTGCCACAGTCAAAAGCACCTATCTGCCATGGTGGGTACTGTATGAGAACCAGGTTGGATGGGATGTACCGTGAGTCTGGTGTGCTGTGAAGACAACTCGCCAGCCATGCCACCTGTGCCATGGTGCCATGAAGGGAAAGAGGGAACTGAAAGGAAAAAGTGGCCACCGAGGGTGAGTGGGGGAGGTGGAGCCTGCCAGGGCTCTGCGGGAAGCCATAATCACCACCAGTGTCGCCACCAACACCAACACCCCTCAAAGCGACTGGCAAGGAGAAGCGGTGGGTGAGGGGTGGAGGGGAAAGATGGAGGAGGAGGAGACCTCAGAGGAGTCAGTAACTGAAGGACCGATTGAGGTGGTGGGGTTGAGGTGGAGTGGCGACAGATTGAAAAGAGACCATACCTTCCAAGCCAGAAGGAAGCGGGGGGGGAAGAACTCCACAACAGGTGCACAAAGGCAGCCTCCAGGTAACAGCAAACAGGGCTGTCAGTCATTTTAGAAGCAGGAAAGGGGAGGGGAGCAATTTTTGCTGGTGAGTTATAGGGTGAAATAGGAGGTAAAGGGAAGGAGAGATGTGTCAGTTCTCTGTCAAACTTGGTCATAAGCACCCACTGTGAGGTGTTTGTTTGTTTGTTTGTTTGTTTGTGTGTGTGTGTGTGTGTGTGTGTGTTTGGCAGATGCCCACGGTGAGGGTAACAACAGCATTATGCCCAAACAGATACACTTATCCAGATTCTTCATTGTGTGAGAAATAGTTGTGATGATAGGCAGTAGGGAGATCACTGTGGAAGAAACCCTTATCGGATCCCACTGTCCTGGTTATTTATTTATTTATTTATTTATTTATTTATTTATTTATTTATTTATTTATTTATTTATTTATTTATTTATTTATCTATCTATCATTAGGACATAGAACCTGTTGTTAATTTATTTGAATCCCACCACTGCCCTTCTTGACACACCCACAATGCTATTAGGTAGGTCAGACTGACCGTGGCTTAGTAAAGATCTGAGCCAGACTTCCCCAACTTTTAGTTTAATATTTTAACCACTACATGGCCCCAGCCCAAGTGAGCAAAAATACAGCTCTACTATAGATAGCAGCAAGATTGGACAGCTGAGAGGATAAGGCCATGCACACAACTATTTAGCATGTGTGCCCCCCATTAAGTGTCCCTAGGTTCCTTAAGGCCTTCATACTTCAGGGGGTGAAAGAACAGGTAGAGTAACTGCTGTTCTGGGATTGCTGCAAAATGCTTAAAAAAACCTGTGCTTTATCCGAGCAAGGAATATCTCCTCATTTTCAGGACAACATATACTTTCCTGTGCCCATTTTGCCCTTTTAATTGAATGTGTTTCAGATGCTTACATTTAAATACTTTATTTCTTTACTGAATACTTCTGTTGTTTGGAGTAGAACATTTTTATAATTGTTGGCAATTTTTTTTTAAAAAATGAGAACTCACGTTATGCAATTGGTGAAACATTATCTTCCTTTATGAACAGTGGTACCTAGTTCTGTTTTGACAATGTTCCACAAATGATTTTCATATTTCCTTCAAAGAGGAACAATTAATTTTGCTCTCATCACCAGCAAATATAAGCATAAGAATACTAATTATGCCTTATGATTGGTTAATGAGGAAATCACATAGCACTGCTTTTATGAGAAAAGATTCTGTTGCCAATGATAATGAAGTTTGAGTCCCTGCCATGCTGTTCTTAATGAGACAGTCTAATTACCTTGCTTAACCCTTAAAGTTTAGCTTTTTCCACATGATTAATTGTTAGATGTGTAATGAATGAATACTTGTTACTCATATGCAAAATCATTTTTCCTGATGATTACATATTATTTTTTAAAAAACAAAAATCAAATCAGAGTACATGATTTTCTATCTTGAAAAATGCTGCGTTTCTCACAAAGAATTTTCTAATCCATTATTTATCCTATGTTAAGCAATATGATTGAGTGGCAGTCATGGACATCCATCATCAAGGAATAATATCTCAAGGATAGCCATTGATCCTATTTTATGAAGTGCTAACTTATGATCTTCTCTCTGAAGCCATTTCCATGGTGGAGGTAGCCCTGTAAGTCTCTTGAAATTTTGTGTCTCCTTATAGACTAACAAGTGAAATAAGCCTTGTGTACTGTGTTTCACTTAATGCATCTTATAAAGTGGGCTACAGTCCACAAAGGTTTATAACCAAATAAACATGATATGTGCCTGATTGTCAACTGCACAACTAAGATGCATCCCATCAATCAGCACAATTAGCTGTGGCAATTTACATAAACTTTATGCTAATGCCAATGGGATTCCACCCATAGAATTTGAAAAGAGAAAACAAGGTTTCTGGAGCTGCTTATCTACAATTAGCACCTGAGCAGTAGACTGAGCAAACATACAGGTCACCTCGACATAGTCTTCACTCCTTTGGTGAGAAGTATTGCAATGTAGTAATTATGACATGTATATTTCATGTAGATCTGCACTCTCTTTTGTCCTATTTGGGTGAGAAGATTTCCTCCTGTATGGCTACACATCAAGCTGCATTATACTGGGCAAAACATCACATCATAAAAGTGACTCTGTTTTGACATCATGTTCATGCCTGATTGACTGATATTCCTTGCACAGTGTGCAGGCTGTTTTGTATCCTACCCACATCTACAGCTTGATGCAACATTGCCACAGAACAAACCCACAAAGTCAGGCAGGTGATACAGATTTATTTATATATTTCTGAGATATATTTTTAGAATCTCTATATTTAGGAGTATCTAGTTAATAGGTCCTGATTAATTGAAAGGTAAACACTATCAAGTAAGAAGGCTTGCAATTTAAATACTGCTTCAATTATCGTGTCCTAAAGTGTCCTGGGGCCTTTAGTTTGGTGAGGTAGTTGGAAATCTCTGCTAGAGCTCTCTAATGCACTCTTTTGAAATAAAACACTAGAGCTTCCAAACAGAGCATGCTAAATACCTCACCAAACTACAGATCACATATTTCCATAGGTTGGTGCTCTGACAATTAAAGGGTATAAAACTGCTTGTAGCATAGATATACTTCATTTCTGGCACTGCACACATAGTGACTGAAATTCAGTAGTAAGTCACAAGTAGAGTAGAACCATTGAATCAGTGGTGGTTTGGTGAGTCAACTCCATTCATTCCATTAATTTACTGGGCTTACTCTAGTTGTGATTTAATACTGGATTTCAGCCAATAAACCTATTGTTTTTAGCTAACAAAGAGAAGCTTTTGCAAGAAGATAATTTTCCTTCAACAATTTAAAACATTAATATATAAATAAACATGCAAAGAATATATAACATGTAGATATTTTAATATCCCATATTCATACAAAAAGATTAATTAAACTGTATCCTCAGCAGATAGAATTCATTTACAAAGCAGTATTTAGTAGCTAATCCACAAAGAGCAAAGCCATATATTTACTCAAATTGATTATCTTTTCCTTTTATATACTGAGAAAGGGGTTAGGGAGGGAAAAAGAAAAAGAAAAAAGCTAACTAATGATTATGCAATCATTGAGCAAATGACCAATAATCATTGCTATTCAAGTTTTTTTTTTTATTCTTGCCATCAATAAATGACAGAGAAGGTAGTTCAAGCATGTATCTTTTCCATCTACTTTCATGAAAACAAAGATATTGTGTTAGTTCAGTCCTTAGAGGGATGTATTTTCGATCAATGTATTTAAAGTATGTGTTCAGTACATAAATTCACGGAGTACATTCTGAGTATATTTAAAGAAGAGATTGTTAAGAACAACAATGCTTTTATTATGTCTATAGAAAGGTGAAGCACAGCGGGGTAATGTTTCTATTTATCTTTGTCTTGTCTGATGATCTGGTTCGTTTGTTAGCCAACTTGGGACCCAACGGTAGCAGACTTTATGAAGTCTTGAAAACAAATATCTTGCAACAAGCAACCTGTTTCTATCTAGCAGCAATGGAAATCATTTTTGCTAAGATAAAGGGAATGTTCTGGGATTTACCAACCCAGGGAAAAGCCTTTGGCTCAAAGACAGAAAATAGCATGCAGATATTCATGAACAAAGTCCAGGGTCAATCATTGACATAGCTTAGTAGGACTGGGAAAAACTCCAATATGAAACCTTATAGAGCTGCTGTCAGCTTGTGCAGGTCAAGCCTTCCATGCCTGGTGTTGATGGGAATTGTAGTCAAACATATTTAGAAAGCACAGGGATGGGAAAGGCTGTATAGGTTACGTATGGTGATCAAGAGACAGTTTAAAGCAGGTTCCTACAAAACTTAAAAAATCTATAAAGAGTTCTGGAACTAAAATGCAGGGCCATTTATTTCTGGATATATTCCAGAAAACATATAGTAAGTATACATATGTGTAACAAGCTAAAAACATAGCAATATCAGAAGTACCCACAAGGTCTACTGCCCATGAAACAAGCGAGTTTCTAGCTTGGTCTGGCAATTTGCTTGCTTCTGCTTCTGAACACATGATCACTGTATCTCAACAGCACTGTAACCCCTCCCACATAATTTTTAGGAGTTCCAACGCATGTGACTAATCCCCATGGATAGTGGAGAGGCTCACTCATTTCAGACTGTCTACATATATGTATTTAGGGTGGCCAGCTCTATTTATTGAAATAATGCCTTTTCAAGGTATGTATTTCTTCAAGACATTCAAATTACTTACCTGCAAATTTTTGTCCTCTCCTTGGTTTACAGAATCACCTCATTGGTGAAAATTATTAAAATGTTAAAACAGCCTAGCAACAGATTTCTGAAGTGTAAACTAGCCATTGAACAATGCTTTCTTTGGATGTGTATATGTTTGAGGAGGACAGATTAGAGACTATTTATGTCAGAGCAGACTGAAGTGTAGTATGCTCATGGAAATTTGCCTTGGGCATTTTAGGGTCACTGGCAAATACTGTTGAGGAAATACATCTTGCAGAAAGCAGTACACATGTTTATTCCAAGAGGCTTAATGATCTTGCCTGTCATTGTATGTGATGCAGTCTTAATTATCTTTCAAAGTAATGTAATATGTAGATCCATGTAGGAACTCTCTATCCTATCCATCTAGAGCAAGTTTACACATTACATCAAGTGCACAGCCTCTCTAATTACCAGGCTGCCTATCTGGACAATTGATCATTCTGAATGCATTAGCATGACAGAGCTATTAAGTCCAGTGAGAGTTCTAGCACCTAAAAAACAATAGATAATGACAGAGTAGCTCTTTTGTTTATTTCTCAAAAGCACTGAAATCCAAATGCTCCTATACAGATGGTTCCAAGACCTACTTCCTTAGATACTATTGCAAATAACCCAGTAGATGGATCTACCCGCTTTAGCAGCTATTTTCACTCATAATGCCATCTGTGTGGTCCAGGACTCAGTGCAGTAACAGAGTATCTACGGCTGCTAACATCATTCTGCTTTCATGAAACAAATGATGATCACAACTTACAATTTTCCTTTCCAAGCATGAGACTGAGAATATATGAAATGGACACTGAAATGTCTGTATCAGCATTGCTTAGCAACTTGTATACTTATTGACCTGTAGATTGTTTTTCAGATGTCCTCCAGTAGCAGGCACAGCTGATTTGCCAAAGAAAAGGGCCTTTTGGACAGTATTCCATAGTCGGCTCACCTCTTGTGCCTCTTCAGCACCTGGTTGGAACCCTCTCCATAAGTGATGCAGGAAGGTGCTGTGACGAGTTACTTGCTGCCTGGTATTGTTGCTGCTGCTCTCTTTGGATTGCTTTTGTTTTACTTTCACTGTCATGTGAGCTGTCCTAGGAAAGCTTTGGAAAAATGGGGTGCATGCATATAAAATAAATAAATGAAATATGCATTAAACTCTAATATTTCAAATTCTTCCAGTTTAGGTCCTATGGGTGGACTCTGGGTAACTTTGTAGCTATTCTCCCTATGGATCTCTGTACGTCTACCATGTAGGGGGAAAAAAAAAAGAATTTTACCAGAAATTTGAAACTCTGCAACAAGTATAACATTATTTCACATTAAATACAAGATAAATGTATTTTTTTTTAAATCAAACAGAAGCAACAGACACTATTAAATTGGATCCAGTTTCTGGTTTTCTTTATGTCACATTGGGGATATTTTCAAATAATCCCAGGGTATGGACCTATCACATAAAGTTGACATGTGGGAAGGTCAAAGGCTCCAGAAAAGCCTGTCTGAAGAGCTGTGTTTTCAAGGACACAGTTTAAACATTCCCAATGATTGGGCAAGGCAAATTTTGGGCAGGAGATTATTCTTGGCAACCAGTGAGAAGGCCCAGCATTTGGTCTTCTCTTTCTGGGCCTCTCTTGGGGTCAGTGTTCTCGATTGCCTGGCCTGGGAAAATTGGGTGGGATGGGCAGATCTCATTGGAAGGGTGCATTCTGCCAGCTATCAGGGTTGCAAAACATTTAGGGCTTGGCATATCATCATCATTACCTTATAGCTGCCATGGAAATGAACAGGTAACCAGTGTAAGGTGGACAGAATAGGGGAGATGTGATGGTATTTCTTTACTCTACTTAATAGTCTGGCTGCCATATTCTGAACCTGCTAAAGTTTCCATAGCAGCCTCATAGGCAGCCCCATGTAGACAGCATTACATGAGTCTAATCTCAAAACTATCAACACATGGACCCAGCATGGTGAGGGACCCAGTGTCTAGGTAGGGACACAGCTGGGCAATCCGCCTCAGGTGGAAAAAGGCAGAGCGGACCACAGACACTATTTGGGACTCTACTGATGATGCTGGGTCCAGAAGTAAGCCCAGGCTGCAAACCTCATCCTTAGCAGAGAGAGTAGCCCCCCCCCCAAAAAAAGAGAGGAATGTCCCCAATTGAAAAACACTAGGAGCACCAATCCACAAGATTTCTGTCTTGTCCAGGTTCAGCCTCAGTCTATTATCCCTCATCCACCCCAGCACAACATCCAGACAGTGCTCAAGGGATGGGACAGTATCCTCTGCAGATGGCTGGAAGGAGAAATAGAGCTGGGCGTCATCCGCATATTGATGACACGAAGCTCCAAAACTCTCGATGACCTCCCCCAACTGTCTCATGTAGATATTGTACAACACTGGGGGGCTACACAATGGGACTACACAATTAATAGTCAAAAGGATTGCCCTTTCCTCCAAGATGGACTGGACTCAGGACAAAGCCAGACCACCAACCCCTAACCAAAAGAGCCTCCCCAGGATGATACCATGGTCAATGGTATCAAAGGCCACTGAGAGGTCAAGGAGGACCAGCAAGAACACTTGACCACTTTTGGCCCCATGTGGACAGCATTACATGAGTAAGGTCATCTTGCAGGGTGACCAGTGCCATCTCCATGCCATGATGTGGCCTGAATCCAGACTGGAATGGATCAAGGGTATTGATCTCCTCCAGGAGTGCCTGTAGCTAGCTGATCAGCCATCACCCTCTCCATTAGATTGCTTAAGAAAGCCACATTGGCGACAGGTCTCTAGATGTTAATATTGTTCGCCACCAATTTTTTTTTTTTTAACGATTGGGCCTAATGAGTGTTTCTTTGAGGGCTTGTGGAACTCTGCCTTCAAGGAGAGACCCATTAATAATAGCAGTAGCCCATTCTATTGTTACTGTCCTGGCAGCTTTTATGAGCCAGGCTGGGCAAGGATCTAGGGAGGTTGCAGTGGCCCCACAGTGATCAAGTATCCTGTCAACCTCTACTGACATCACAAACTGAAATTGTGTTAAACTCACCAGATAAGATGGCGCAGTGGACATGTCAGCTTTATTTACTGAAGGAAAAAGGTGGTCAAGGTCGTGGCAGATGGCCTCCACTCTCTGTTTAAAGAACGCCACAAACTGGTCACAGGAATTAATACTGGGAGGCCTATCTCTGTGACCAATCCCAGAAGAATCACATACGTACTGTACAAAATAGTTTGGCCTGATGGTCTTGTGCTTCACTTATCTGGGGAGCAAAGTATGTTCTCCTTGTGGCCTTCACCTTAGCTAAATAGAAACTCAACCCAATTATTGTGGCTTTTAAATTAGATTCCCTCCAGATGTTCTTCAGCCTCCTCCTGTTCTGCTTCATCACCCAGAGTTGTTGATTGTATCAATAGGCTGGGTGGGCTCAGCAATGGAGGGGGCATTTGGGTGAGATTGTGTCAGCAACCCTAGTAGCAACAACATATCATACTACAACCAGAGCTTTGACAGGCACACCAACCAGATCAGCTGCTATCCCCCCCGTGGCGTGTGTGTGTGTGTGACACTGAGAGGCTGCATTTTATCAGGGGATCATGACAAGGGAACCAGCACAAGGCCAGTCACCTTTATTCAGATATTATCCCTTAAGAGGAGCTGGGTTGACAGAGATGGGATGCTAGGAGAGTGGCGTCTCACCCCATCTGCTATCTTTCTGTAAGGAACTTAAAAACCTTAATTGTTAACTCAGCAGGTGATGCAGCTACTACTACTGCTGGTATAATTTAAGACAGATTCCATCATAGTGATATGTTTGGGCATTGAAACAGTCCTTTAAATGGGATTATTTTGTGACCCTCCCCTGTAGTTTAAGGCAAAAGGGTGGAGTACTCAATGGGAAAAAGATGGCTTATAAATGAGACAAATATTAAATGAATGAATGAATGAGTGAGTGAATTGTATGAAGAGGAGAAATAAGGGATGCATCTAGTTTGTCAGTTTCATTACCAAGAGCCTCTCATATCTCCATGTATGCAGTTAGGTATGCGTGCTACCTGACATTCTTTTATTAGTCTCCTCACTAACAATAACCTGAGCCTTATGGGTCTCTAAAATGTTGCTATATCTTTTTAAAAGACCAGTTAAAGCTATTAAAATGCAGTGGTGTAACTGCAGAACAATCAGTATCATAACTGATAAACCATTACTAATGTATCCTTAATTTTGAGTGGTTGTTATTCTAATTCATTGGTACTGAGAAAACAGGGAATTGCAATATAATTATAGCTGAGATTAATATGGCCTTGGCCTGTGATTTTAAACTGATTCACAAATGGATATTACCCATGAATGTACTTTTGCTTTATTACATTTCTCCTACATTTGCCACTAGAGCTTGCTGTGATGCTAGCAGATAAAATCTAATCTGCTAGTCTGAAGGGTAAAAGGAAATGTGAAAGAGATCTTTGCACCCTCTCTATTCCCTCCCCCTATTATAAAGACATATATGAAGCAACAGGAAGACAGTATGGATATGTCATGAGTTGTGACAGCTCTCTATTCCAATGCCTATTGCAATTAATGCATAGAAAGAAAGAAAAAAAAAACCAAATCAGAACAGGACCTGAGAATGATGTTGTATCACGAAGACTCTGCAGAGGACTCTAAGCTATGAAAGCTCATGTTCTGTTTGAAACAACCTTTCCTAGCCATGTTAAGCTCAAAGAACAGATGCATATAAAGGAAACGCCACATTTCTAGTGGTAACAGAATTCTGAACCAGTTCAAAGAAAAAATTTATTTTTTATATAAATGATTTATTCTCTTCTTCCTTGGATAATACTGGAAAGAATGCTACAGAAGGACTTCTGGATCACATTTATATCTATGGTTGTCTTTAGTTATTCACATTCTCAGGAGAGTTTGGAAATAATGGGGATGGGAGTTGGACTATAGCTCCTTGACTCCAACAGCAAGCATGTCAAGTGGCATGTTTCCCATCTCCGGCCGTGAGAGTTCACAGCTTTTCCTGAAAGAGGTTGAACCTTCATAAGAACTGAAACCAAATGCTTGCAAAGTCTTGAGCCTTTTTCAAGCATAACAATGGGGTTGATAACTTTGGATCTCCAGCAACAGAGGCTGGTCCATGATGGTAAGCGAGGCACTGCCTTCTGCTCATGACCAGAAAAAGTGTCAGAGGCCTGCTGTTCCCATCCAACTGAGAATCTCATCCAGGTATAATAATATGGAAGCCTACCAAATCAGCATTAGGGACGATTGCTTTCAGTTATATGCGCAATGTTAAGGAGTTATATACTTTTCTCTCACACACAACGTCAGCATCACATGCTACCCATGCTATTTTTTCTTACCAATAAGGTACAGAAAAAGATGCAAGGAGTACCTGTAAATTAATGTACTTACCATTTTACTAAAAATAATTTGTTTTCTTATTTAGCTTTATTTATGAACATGACATGTTTATAAAGAGAAACAGAAGCTAGAAGACAGAATGTGTCTGTGAGATTCATGGCTCTCCTTATGCATGTCATGTGGTAATTACAAAACGTTTCCTCTCTTTGAAGAGCACACGTCTAATTGTACAACAAAACATTGTCATATAATAATTAATACAAGATGAACCAGTTTTTCCCAGCTTGGATACTTCCAGTTATGTAGACTACTGTCTCTATTAGTCCCAGGCTACATGGCCGATGGATGGTGTCAAAGAGAGTTAACTTTTTCTCCCCGTTTTAAAAAAAAAAGATATTTCAGACTTTGTCTGGCTGTATTATGAGGTGGTTGTACTAGGCAAGAGGTCACCAAAGAATGTCAGATTCACCCTCTTGCCCTTAAAGGGCCTGTGACATACTTCAGAACTGGGAATGTTCACATCTTATTGCTAAGCTCTTAAGGGGTCTTCGGAGCCAGGAACTATAGAACAGCATTGTTTGGTTTCCCTGGTCACCCATCTCATACTGTCTGATTGTGAAGACACATCAAACTGTCTGTGACCACTTCAGAAACAGCAATAGCTGGGGTAAAAATCCTCCATGCTACTACTGATGGGGAGTTCCTTTGCTATAATGGGTGATGCTTCCTCTTTTGCAGCAATGAAGGAGGTGACTCACTATCCTCCATTGTGATGTGGAGGCTATCTCTTCTGCTGCCACAATGTGGGATTCAGCATCTCCTTTGCTGTTGTGGCAGAGGGTGAGGGTCACATCCTGCATTGTCAAGGTGATGTTTGCTGCTCCTTCTCCTGTACAATGGGGAGGGGCATCTCCTTCTGTGTTTTGGTGATGGGCATACTTCCTTTGTAGTGATTTGAGGCAGCATTGAATGACAATGTCACTATGTAAGATGGTGGATGCATACACACCATCCCTAGATCAGACTGCAAGTGGGGAATGTACAATCTTTAGGGTTCTGCCCCAGCTTTCCCAAGATATAGTTATCTTCTCAAGATATATTCCATATACAAGATTCTTAAGTTTGTTTCTGTTCTTTTTCTTAAATTGAAAGTTGCCATCTATGATTCACCCTTCACAAAGAAGAAACAGAGTGGCCAGATGACCTATGAATGGTAAAAACTGGGCCTCAGGTGGACATTAGCTGCACTCTGCTGTACTTTTTTCTCTTGCTGAGCTGATGCCTGTGTGATCCTATGTAAGCAGGAAAAGTTCTCCTACACAAACTATTGTAACAGTGCAGTCCAGCTTGTCACCAGATCATGTCAGCAGCTATCCAGGGGCATAAAGCCAGCTCAAGGTATCAACTTGGCATTGTTTAGCCATTGCAGCTGAATGGCACAAGGCCAGAAGTAGATGAAAAAAGAATAATGATGAGAGTAGGAGGCAAACATCTCTGAGCAATGTAGATTCATAACTCCTATCCATCCTTCTACAACTGAGACCATCCTTATTGTGGTGTAATGCTGTTCACCAAGAACATGCATGCAGACAACAAAGGCAACTCCATATCAGTATTCTGATAGATAAGGTATATTATTATTATTTAAATAGATTTAAACTAGATTCACACTTCACTCTTAAAACTGAAAATGAATACATACTTAGGGTGTATGAGCAAAGTGTGCCACCAATGTTAAATTAGTAACCACATTGAATCAATAATGAAACACAGCAATTCTGTTAACATTGACAAAATACTTGTACATAAAATACTCAACTTTCCACTGGAGTCTATTTCAAAAATACAAGAATCAACTGTTTGCTCCTCCTCAAAATATTTACTTGTAAATGAGTACTAATGATTTCAGACTGCAAGAGTGGCAGACATCTATAGCAATGACTAATGCCAAGATTCAGTATGACCTTCTCAGAAGCTCTGGGTAATTTTGATGCATCATTCAATCACTCTTGAATGATGCAGCCTGCCCTCCCTATTCAGCTCAGAAAGGTTTGACAAGAAGAGGGCACATCCTGAGTTATTTTATTAATTTATTTTTCATGATACATTTATGGCTCTTTCATATTTTTCTAGAAATTCTAATGGAAAGGAAGGAAGGAAGGAAGGAAGGAAGGAAGGAAGGAAGGAAGGAAGGAAGGAAGGAAGGAAGGAAGGAAGGAAGGAAGGAAACTATAAAAGATTCATGCCCATCAGAGACACTAGAAATGTTGGACTAAAACAACCATCACTACCCTACAGGATCATGGGAGTTGTTATTTAGCATACATAGATGGCAGCGTCTTGATAATCCTGTTTTACATACTAGCACCTCTAGAAGTCTCAACTTTATGGTTATATTCAGCTAAAAATGGGGAAAAGATGTATCTCACATATATGTTAAGATCTTTGTTCTTCTTTTTCTACAGATCTTCCTGCCAATGAGCACTGTTTAAGGCCTCTGTTGTGATGGACATTGGGATTCTATAAATTATAGTCCAAAGGTAAGTTTTCCAAACTCTGCTTCATGGAATGTACACAAGTCCATAAGCTGCCTCAGCGGACTAAAAATGCCTCACCCCCAATTTTTTTTATGGGATCGCTCTAGTTAAAAGCCACCCATAACCAATGGGAATGCTATGATGTTTGAAAGAGCATGGAATTTTTGGAATGGTCTGACCCACTTTGACTGAACCATTCATATAAACCATTGAAGCTATCTCATCCTTTTATTATACCTGTGGACCATTGCTCACCACATCCTTAGCAGTGTCTATACCAAAGGTATGCCAAGTAAAAACCAGCTTTACCTACTTTATATGCCAAAGACCACCAACAAGCATGACAAGCTGATTTCAGTTCACATGCTCTCACCTTCTGCCTTGACAGGAAATGAATTTGCTGCCAGAATCAATTATTGTTATGAGCTCAAGGCCATTCCCTCAGGATGGTTCAGTTTCTACCATCCTGAGGGAATTTCCACTTTTAAGGATATGCTACCCATGGGCCAAGAATAACTTTATGAATACTGCATATAACATCTGAATTTCTTGCTTCAGTTTCATCTGACACTTGCGACTTGTACAGTACTTTGAATCCTGCTGCTTTTCACATCTCCTCCACATTTATAAGCATTGCCTGTAGAAATGCATCCTCCTCTTCCCAATTAAATCTTTCTCTTAAAGGAAATGAAACACTGCATCACATTTTAAAGGGAAGTAACTATTTTTAAAATGTGCATAGCACAATCACATTATCTTGTGAACAAAAGTTGTTTGTAGGTATGTTGCCGTGACACCAGATACATTTCAAGAAAGGTAGTTCAGATATAGAATAAAGTAACCTCCAGAAAGGAATATCACTTTTTCTGTAGCTGCAGTTTAAAAAGGATTGAGACGAATGGAAAACAAATCATGGATGTGCAAAAATACATGCACAGACACTATGGAAAAGTGCACCTGCAATAAGGCTATGGCCACTGCAAAGGTCTTAGGTTCTTTGACAGACTTTGGCAGAGTCATCTTTCAGACTACAGCTCTCAGAATTCTCTAGCCAATATGGAAACTGCTGTTGCCGTCCCATGAAGCTGCAGTCCCATAAAATAATCCTGCTGCATTTATCACTTCCAAGTAGCATACATCCTGCCCACCCTTTTGTTGTCCAAGGTCAATAGCATAAACGATCAACTGAAGCTTGCAGATTTGTAATCTTGGACTACCAGAATTCCCCAGGCAGACTGGACAGAACCACAGATCTGCATATACCTATTTAGCAGCCAGGGCACTTTAAAGAGTCTCATTTGAATGAGAGTCAAGATTTCTCATCACACTGCAGCTGAAGTCCTACTTGTGCAGGTACATTCATGTAAGGCCAATATTGTCATCAGAAAGGGCAGTTTTTGTGGAAAGTGAACACTTCCTGCTTCTATCCCACAGCTCCCATGGCTTCCATGTAATGTCTTTCATCATATGGAAGCTGTGGAAGCCTCAGAACAGGAGGCAGAAAAATTTTAACTACAAAAATTTGATGCCTGAGTGTGACATTACTGGTGGCTGTGATTTTCAGTAATCAAAGACTTCCTCCTCGTATTCTATGGCTCCCACAGCTTCCAAATGATGACAAGGATTACATAAGGGTCATTGGAATTGCAGGATAGAAATAGGAAGTGTTCATTTGCAAAACACCATCTCAGTTGACAATGTCCTTATCTAGTAGCTTTACCCACTGCCAGGATATTTGTATTATCAGCAGCAACCCCAGCATGCATTGTTCGAAGTAGCTTGATACCTACTCACTTATCAGTAATTCCTTCAGTCTAGAGTCTCCATAGTGAAACTGAGGGATTTTCCAAATGGAGCATTTGTTCTGCCAGAAGCACCAGGTTCTGAAGGCATCATAATGGAAACTTTACTAATGTCCACCTGACATTAACTCTTATTTTGCTATGTACCAGTGGGGTTTATTTTTCTTTCAAAAGTCCCCACATCTTTTTCTGCCTCCCAAACCATTTGGTCATTTTTTGGTACAGTGGTGCCTTGACTTACGACCATAATCCGTTCCAGAAGATGGACGTAACTCAAAATGGTCATAAGTCGAAGCATGCATTCCCATAGAAATGCATGGGAATGCGATTAATCCATTCCAGCCCCCACCAAGTACCCCAAAAAACTAAAATAAAAATAAAACACTGCAAGCCCCATAGGAACACGCTGGGGCTGCAAAATAATAATAATAATAAATAACAGAGCAAGTCCCATGCTGGGACTGCAAAAAAATCACCTAAAAACAAACAACAACACAACACAGAAATATAACCCCCCCTGCCCAAGACCACCCTGCAAAACCCACCCAGAACAGTTTTTAAAAATCAAAAACCTTAGCAGGCTTCCTTCAGCGCCACCTCCAGGAGCCAGGATTGGGGGCCTCTCTGCCCCTGTGCCCCCACAGGAGAGGCAAGGACCACCGAGGCCCGATGCCGCCACTGGAGCCAGTGCCAGTGCTGGAGCAGGAGGCAGTGCTGGGCACCCCTGGTGGGTGAGCCACCTGCTACTCAGGTGCGGTTTGTCCAGGAGCTTTGCCCATCTTGTGGGGTGAGCCACAGCTCGCCAGCACTCCTCTCCTGACCGTGGGGCCCAGGTGCTTTTCCTGCTCCTTGCAAAGGCCCTCCCTGTCAGGTGGGGTCCTCTTCAGGGGGAAGAGAAGGGCTCCGGGTGGAGCTGCCAAAGGGTCGATGCGCTTCTGTTCACTTTCTGCCTGGGGTTGTTTGCGTGGGAAGAAGTGGGCCAGCCCTCTCTCCTCACCGCGGAATCCCAGTTCCTGCCCTCAGCACAGCAACTCTCGCCTGAACCCTGAACCTTTCCAAGGGTTGGCTCCTCTCTTCTTTTTTGGTGCTGAAAAGCTGCCTGCCTGCCACTCTGGCTGCTCAAGAGCACCCAGCCAGCACTAGCATCCAGGGTGATGGGCCAACCCGCTCCATCTTCTGGCACCCAGAGGCACTGAGTGCCCCCCCCAACCTGGTGGATGTGGCTGCCGGAGCAAGAGTCAATGTCAGGCACCACTGGTGGGTGAGCCACCTGCTGCTCAGGAGCTGCCCACCAGCAGAGAAGGGGAGCCACCCCCATGGGGCCAAGGGCTGAGCATGGCCCCGCCATGCCAGGGACAGCGGCGTGGGAGGACCCTTCTTCCAGGAGCCGGAATCGGGAGCCCCTCCGCCCCCACACTGAGGCTGAGGACTGGGACCCAGCAGCAGCAGTGGCATCGGCCCCACAGAGGGTGGCGAGGAGCGCCAAGGGACACCATCGCTGCCACCTCCCCCCACCGCTGCATCCCTTACCCTAACCATTGGGGTGAAAGAGCTACAAAGAAGCAACCTCTTTGCCACCAATGGTTAGTACATTTTTATTTCCCGCCCCTTTCCCCTGCCTTTTTCTGTTCATAAGTGGAAGCTCTGGCTGCACGTTGAAGCAAAATTTAGCAGCTTGAAATGGTTGTAAGTAGGAACGGTCGTAATTCGATGCACTACTGTACTGCTTTATCCCAAGGGAGGATTGGTATTATGGTGCTTTTCAAGCATTGGTGTTTTTAAGATATCTTTATTTCTAACAAGCTATGTCTCTTCTGGAGCTTTGCTACTTCAGCCAGGCACATAAATGGGCCAATAGGCACTGATCCAGAAAGAGATCCTTCACAGCAGGGGAGTAAGTGATCCTACATGGAAAGCAATGCATTTTCTCTGCCTTCAAGCTGTGTTGTGCCTTTCCTTATCCCATTACACTGCTCCCAAAGGCTTCCCCAGAATCTGGAGGAAGAGTAGGAAGTTAATTGCGCCAAGATGGCCATAGCACTGCTACTACTGATGACACCATCCTAACTGCATGGTTTAAGTTGTGTAACTGGATTTCACCTTTAATGTTACCAAGTAATAAAGGAAGTGAAATAACACCACATCTGAAAGTTTCCTGAGTCCAACTGCAGGCTTCATGAACATATCTGGTCCTTTTTTTGATATTTTTGTATTGTTCCAATCATATCTCTCACTTTAAAGTCTACTGAATTTTGGAGAACATGGAAGCTTGGGCACATTTATAGCATTTCAGTTGATCCTAACAACTATTGATCCTGAGAGTTGTAAATGCACAACCAGAAATCATTGCCTGACACTGAAAACAAGAGTAATTCTAAATGCCTATCTAGAGCACAGTGGCCAACCAGATACTGCACCTTTTTCACTGTTACTGAGCACCATCTATTCATTTCATAAGCATGCAGTCACAGGAAAAGTTATTTTTCTGGACTGTATTTCCTAGAACATCCCAGCTAGGATGAGGTGTTCTGAGAAGTGTAGTTCAAAATCTTGCCTCTGAAAGCCAGGTGCCCCAGATTCTGAGACAGAACATCTAACCATCATGATTATTAGTCACTGATAGACTTCTCCTCTGCGAATTTCCTCAGTTCCCTTTAAAATCATTTAGTTTAGTGACCAGCACTAGATCTTGTATTTGTGAATTGCGGGCAGTTGGTTTTCTTTATCTGATGGGCTAAAGTAAGTTTTAATTATCATCCCTTTCATTAAAGCTATATTTTAAGCAACTTTTTTTATTAATTCTTTTGTTTCCCTTCAGAATAGCCAATTGCCTTATTTTCTTTGATCTTCAGGAAAGAAGATTCTTTTAATTACTGTATCTTCCTATGTTCAGGTCACTCATACCTGACTTATGGCTACTTTTTCATCATGAGAGGAATGTTTCCAAATTAAACTCTACACTGAAGCATTTTGTCCTGACAAAACTAAGGCCTGCCTTCCTTTTAAATAAGAGATCTGCCTTGGGAACATTTGCCATTTAGACTTTACAGGCAAACTGCAACATATGTGCCATTAATTAGCTGTTTTTCTGTAAAGAGAAGAATACTTAATTATAAAGGTAAAAGCCTTTTGTTCTCTGTTGGGAACAAACACTATTAAATGACTCTACCCATTCTGTTACCATTGTATATCAGCATATGACATGACCTTCCCTTATTATCAAATCCGTAATTAATGTTGCTCTCTGATTAATGTTATTCACAACTGGAGAAAGGCTGTGCCGAAACATTTCTATTCCTTTACGTCTACCTTTTTCTCCTTACAGTTTTCATTTCAGGTTTCACTTTTTCCTCTAGCTGTCTCTCTTAAGGTCAAACTACATGTTGCTTTAAAGTTGCCAGCTACATCTGCTTCCGCCCTCCTTTTTATAGTTATGGGGGTACAGATTTTGTTATGGATTCCCACACCCCATGAGAATTGACTATATTTGGTCTGCTTTCAGTGATCTTTATGAGAAGTGTCTTAGGAATATTCTTACCTAATACATTTCTCTTAAAGATCTCGTTGAGAGTCTGTTGCAATCTACTACACATACCTACTACACAAATACAGTTTTTTTCCCTTGCCTTAAAGGGCTAGTCGAGAAACAGTGGCAGTGATGGATTCAGCTGTGGACAATTTCATGACCAGTCCCTTAAGACAAAAGACTTTTTAAATAAGTGGTGCAGCACATTTCCATTGACTTAATGGAGGCTTAAAATTAAAATTAAAATAAAATAAATCACTTCCTCTATGCCTCCAGCAAGGAGCAAAGGACATGTTTAATTAGCCAATATCCTGAAGTGGCTCTATGAAGCCACTTTACAATATTGCCAAATCAAAAATAGAAGGCCTTTGGTTTTTCCCCAGTGATCACATGCTCTGGAAATGGACCAAAAGAAGTGGCCCTACTCCACAAAAAACACAGAAGCTCCTCAAAATAAACATCTGGTGGAGGAGTAGAAAAACTCACTCTCATCAAATTACTCCACACATGCACACACCTTGTGGAAACACCCAATTTAAATCTTGTAAAACTTGTTGGACTTTATTTAAACATGATTTTTTAAAACTAGGTTCTTAGCTAGAATTAGATCTATCATCTTTCCTATCACTTTTTAAATAAACAAAAGGTTCATTTTCTTAGAAAGAAATGTGGATTTGAATCTTTCAGAGAGGTAGAGGTGTGCTCAGGTACTTATTCAGAGCTTCAAAGGGCTGAGCCCACAAGTTAACAATGTTCCTGTAAGTCTGAGTGCTTTTAGTTGTTGTTTAGTCATTTAGTCATGTCCGACTCGTCGTGACCCCTTGGACCAGAGCATGCCAGGCCCTCCTGTCTTTCACTGCCTCCCAGAGTTGGGTCAAATTCATTTTTTTAAAAAAAGCTTTTTATTTTTAACAAGGGGTGATAAAAAAGAAAAAGGGGATTGAGGTTAAGAGGGAAGAGGAGAAACAGTAACATACTAACATCCATTCTATACATATTGCCATATCAAAATTTCAGATTACTCTTTTTACTATTTTCTGCCTTCCAGATTTAAGTTCTCATTTCAATGTAAGCTCTATTACAATAAAAAAATCAACTTTTTGCTTTTTCACAGTTTGATTACCCTCCTGCTTTCATCTTATCATTTAATTTTAATTCTATGTTACTCCAACACTATCTGATAACTGCAGCCATGTATACAATACATCCCATCGTTCAGTTTCCTTTTGAATTGAACAGTCTTTCAGCCCATCTGACAGAATATCCATTTTTGTCACTTCCCATATTTTCACAATAAGATTCTCTTGTTTCAGTATCTCTGCTTTCTTGAGATTTGTAACATAATTCTTTTTAATTTTGGAAGCTGCATAGGTCACTGGATAACTCTCTATCCCATCTATGTTACCTGGTGTCATGCCCAATAAAGACGGTTCTAAAGTTTGTGCAGCTTCCTTTAAGTTTTGTTTGGCATTTAATGTCTCCTCTTTCATCACTTTCATCAGATCTTCTATTTTGCTAAGATCTTCATTCACTTGCTGAAACTCTGTTATTATTGTCCTTTGCATAGTAATCTGCCATTCCTTTTCTATTACTTGTACCACTGTTCCAAAACTTTGGGATTGAACAGACCAAGTCTCCATTTGTTGTCTTAAATTTTTGGAGGCCATCTCAGGCTTTCCAGTGAATGGGCTTTGTATAGATGATACTATGCCCTTAACCACAATGATCGCCCCTTAGATATCCTTCAACAGTTTCCACCATTTTATCAACAACTCAAACCCCTAATCGTAAACCTCCCCTTAGATCTCCCTCCAATCTTTTCCAAATAATATAAAAACCAACTTTTAACCCAGCAAATTCAAAATCAAATAGAACCATGGAACAATTATTTCTTCTTCTCCAGAGTTTAGCAAGCTACTATTATCAGACTCACACGCAGTCCGACAAACAAAACAACAACCATTCTGTTATTAACAGTTCACAGAGTCCAGGAAAAGGCAAAGAGAAACCTGTCCCAGCCAAACGGCTTTCACAAAACTCAAGTCTCTTAAAGCCTGTCCGATGGCATTACCATCTGGGATTCTTTTCCAGAAACATAAGATTTATTTTTCCATCTCACTCTCTCGGCTTTGAAATCAGGCTGCTATATTAAGAGTTCACTTGGGGAGGAGAGTCATTTTCGCTTTTGAAGCAGACTGATAAGATAGGTTCGCCGCGGCTTTTCTTCTTTCAGCCAAATATTTTCGTTCTTATTTTCAGCTTAATGGGGCTGTTTCATAAATCAAAGGCTTCAGCTTACTTAGTTGTTATATATTTTAAGCTTATATTGGTTGTTCTCCTCTCCCCTGGTAAAAGGTTACTCACAGCTCTGTGCCAAATATGGCTCCCGCTCCGATCCGTGCTGGGTGATTTCTTCAGAAGGAAGAAGTCTGGGTTTGCATCCCATTCTTCTCCTTCTGCTGCTCACTATCTGCTTCAGAGAGAATTCTCCTAGACTCTCCTTCGATCCCCATTTCAAAAGAGGGATCCTGGACCGGACGGTTCCAGTTTTTCCAGAGAGAGCTCTTCTCTGGAGCTACTGGCAGCACCGCAACAAAGCCCCGCCTCTTGAGTTGGGTCAAATTCACGTTGGTAGCTTCGGTGACACTGTCTGACCATCTCATTCTCTGTCGTCCCCTTCTCCTCTTGCCTTCACAATTGTTGCTTAGTCTCCAACAATTCATTTCATGACAAACTATGGGAAAGATGCTTCACCATTTTTACTTCACAGGTGAGCTTAGAATTATGCTATCACTTTATTACCATGTCAAATGTAAGTAAAACCGTAGAAGTGGAATACAGGAAAGAAAAGTCATCCTGGGCAATAGAAAACTGGCTAATTAAAAAGTTCATGTGTAACAAAAAAGCTAGAAGAGAGTGCAAAATCCTTGTGCGAGTAGGCTACAGATTCAAAATTATTTCAACATGGTAAAGCTCGAGGATTATCACAACAATGAGAAATTAAACAACAACCACCAAGGGTGGAGCTTTACATGTAGGACAGGAGATCTAAATTCAGAAGCCTAAGGTGAAGAATTAAAACGTGGCAGCATTTTTTGAAGCCAAAGCTGTGGCTTACTGCGAATAAAAGACTGTGGTGTCAAGCTGTGACACAAAAAGTCAATGTTATTTGAGGTTGTTTCAACAGGAACATCATTACTAATGCCCCAGACCACTTTGACTCAGCACTAGTTAACGGCTCTTCGATGTTCATTGCTTTGTACCACCATCTGAGCAGAATATTGACAAATTGAAAATAAGAGAGCTGTGAAGATGATGAAGTGTGCAGCAGAAAAAGGAAAGGCTGAGAAAAAGCAATTGAGTATAGGTAGCCAAGAGAAAAGAAGATGGTACTGATATTTTAAAATATTTTAAAAGGCCTCAAAAGAAGCAAAATAGTTATTTGCTTTAGCTACTGTGATCTGGGGAAGTAGCAATGATTTTAAATTAGAGATGGACTATTGTTACTCCTTGTTTCTCCTTTCTATTATTTATTTCATTATTCATTTCATGTGCTTTTAAAAAATAAAATCAAGCTTGGTGTTGAGGTTTAATATTTTTGACTGAACTGGGTGTAGTTTATAGAATTTCATTCTGAAATCTTTCCTGTTTTCACCCAGTCTGCCATATTTATATATCTGTGTATTCATCAAACCTTCGTTTATTAAAACAGAAAATCTTAAGAACTAGACCATTTTCAGAGCTTAGGAAATTGCTGTTTAAAAGTAATTCATTGTGTAACTGTTTGCAGAGTCCTTCCCCTGCCCACCTCAGTAATTTGCTGCTGTCAATGGTGTATCTTTAATAAAATGAACAGGTCACATTTTTCATTCAGAAGAGCCACGTGGCGCAGTGGTTAAACTGCTGTACTGCAGCCAAAACTGTGCTCACGACCTGGGGTTCAATCCCAGGTAGTCAGCTCAAGATTGACTCAGCCTTCTATCCTTCCGAGATCGGTAAAATGAGTACCCAGCTTGCTGGGGAGGCCATGTGTAGTCTGCTTAATTAATTTGTAAATCACCCAGAGAGTGCTTGAAGCACTATGGGGTGGTATATAAGCAGCACGCTTAGTAAGCAAATGGCATAAAACTTTTTAAAAATTATTCAACACTGTCTTTAAAATGTCCTTTGAAGACAATGCTTACAGAGGTAGCTCTGTTAGTCTGTTGTTGCAAAAACAAAGAATTGAGCTAGAAAGCTATACATTGCAGGTTGTATTGGCCAATTTGTCTATATTCAACGATGCAAAAATCAGCTACCTATGATTTTAACTTATCTTTCATGTTCAGGTCCAAAGTGAACATGGCAGCACCTCCAGAAAAGTTCAGTGTGGAAGAGCATAGGACCATAATCAAGTTCCTGTTTCTCCAAGGGAAAGGTGCAAAGCAGATCCATGATGAAATGTCACAAACTATGGGTGACAGTGGCCCTTCCTATGCAACAGTTAAACATTGGGTTGTCAATTTTTAAAACTGGCCATTTCGGTGTTGAAAGTGAGAAACCCAGTGGAAGGCCTGTTTCTGTCTCTGTGCCTGCAAATGTGAAAGCGACCCATGACGTGATCATGGAGGACCGCCGAATAGCAGCCAAATGTATTGCTATATATCTGAGAACATCACGTGCCATTATCCACAACGACTTGGAAATGAGAAAGCTGGCAGCAAAGTGGATCCCCAAACTTTTGACAACCAAACAAAAGAGGAAACGTGTGGAGTCATCGGTGGCTGTTTTGGAACAATTTGCAAGAAATGAGTCAGATTTCCTGGGCAAACTGGCAACTGGTGATGAGACATGGATTTAGTGTTATGATCCTGAGACAAAGGAACAGTCTAAGGAATGAAGGCACAGTGGTTCCCCCAGGCCAACGAAGTTCTGAGTGCAAAGGTTGGTGCAGAAGCAAATGGCAACATATTTTGGGGATAAGAAGGGAGTTGTGTTGGTGGACTACCTCCGAAAGGTTTCAACCATCAATGCAAAACATTACTGTGCTTTATTGATGAAGTTGAGGTAAAACAACAAGGAAAAACGTTGAGGAAAGCTCTCCAAAGGTGTCATCCTGTTGCATGACAACACCTTGTCACACACTGCAGGTGAAACAATGGCAAAACTGATGTCCTTAGGCTTTCAAGTGATGCCCCATCCACCCTATTCTCCTGACCTGGCTCCTTCTGACTATTATCTGTTCCCCAAACTCAAAACAAAACAAAACAAAAAACACCTAAAGAGACAACAATTTGGGAGTATTCTGGAGACAACTAATGCTGCAAATGAGTGGTTACACCAGCAGTCGGAAGAATTTTATTTGCAGGGATTTAAGAAGCTGCAGGACAGATGTCGCAAGTGCATTGACTTCCTGGGGAAATATGTAGAATAGTGTGGCAGTTACAGCTTCCTAGCTCAATTTTTTCTGGAGAAGGTTCAGTACTTATCAATACCCCTCATATAGTCCACATCTCCAGGCTATGCAAAAAAAAAAATGTTAATTTCCAAGGCACTTCAAAATTCTTTGTTGGTCTTGTTGCAACAGAATTTTTTTACTTGCTATCCACACAAAAAAATAGAAAAGACTTCCCACTTTTTACCCTGGAAAAAAAGAAAACTCACTACTGGTGATTATATAACTTATTTCCCCATTGGGCTGTAGCATGTTAGGGACCAGAAAATATATTGGATTGCCACCTTGAAAAACAGGGAGGGAGCAGGGACAAAAACAGAAAGCTAGTGATTATCAAGAAGAAAATCTTTAAAGCCAATTATGTGTGCATATCACAGCAGGAGCTTCTCTCACCTCTAGGAATATGCAGATTACTTTGCCTTTTAAGGTCTTCAGCCCTTAAGCCTCATAGAATACCTTTGAGATCTGATTTCTCAAACAGAAAAGAGGGTGTTAACCATATCTATGCAACACCAACATATTTTCAACTGTAATGGCAGCCTATCTCTGTCTGTTTATGTCCCAAGATGTTGGTCCTGGGTGAGATCTGATCACAGATTCTTCCATATCCTACAATATCCTCCCCTGCTTGTCCTTGCAAAACACAATATTAGAATACCAACATCAGGTATTTATGGTATGTTTATTTATTTAACTTCTCTCTTATAGGACTCAAGGTTCTACATGAATTAGAAAACCCAGACACAACTAAAATAAATACAATAAATTACATTCTTAAAACAGCATTAAATAAATCAGCCATTCTTAACTGGAGCATTTGGAAAGGGGCATAGATTCAACTGTTCATGTTATATCCTTGTCTGCACACTGCCAAAGGCTTTGCTTGTTTGACAGGGGCCATGGAACCTGAGAAGAACTCCTAAAAGGGATGTGGTCAAAATGGTTGAGAATGGCTGAAATAAATGACCACAGCACTGAGTTTACATAAATTAAAAGCCATTTTGATACACAAGCAAAAATAAGTGCAACCCTCACCATTGGAAGACTCGTGGTGTAATCAGACAACGAAAAAGCATTATATCTGATCAAACTGCAAAGGGTTATTTTGCTGGGAACAATCTGTCTTCAAGTGACCCTTCCATTCCCTACAGGAGTCACTCTCTACCAGTCCCGAAGGAGACTGGCCATGGGGCTGGACCAAAAAAGGTCCCGCTTGGGCACAGTTCAGGAACAGGCTGGTCTGCAATCTCATGTATGTCATGTGATCACTGGGAAATATCTTGCATCAGACTATGCCACAAGAAGTCCAAAGTTTCTGTGTCTGATCACACCCACATTCTCATCAGTCGATCAGTTACTAAAAGCCAGACTTAAAAAAAAAACACCAGTATTTGCCTGCCAATGGAAGGACAGCAGGGAGGCTACCAGCCCAGACCCCCCTTAGATAGGTGTGACATAGCCACCAGGAATGCCCATTATCATGTCCTCATGTGTTTGTGAGGGTGGAAAGAAGGAAAATCCTTGAAAAGATATACTCTTCAGATAAGGGAGAAATGAAATGCTTAAAGGAATGTACCAGTGGCTATGAATTCAAAGGTCTCATGATCCCCCACCATAGATAGCCTCAGATTGACCATGTTCTATGCCAACTTTCTCATTGATTTAAAAAGGAAGGAAGGACAGGAGAGAGAAAGTGTGCGCGCGAGAGAGCAGTCTCAGGAGAGAAGAAAACAACAGAATGCTATTTCTCTCTGATTTTTACTATGTTGCCATGAATACAGAAAGGTTCTGGATTTTTAAGAGGCTTTGAGATAAGCTCTCTCCACAACAATATCATTTCTCTGCTATATTGTTCAGCAATTTTAATTTTGTTTTCCTAGGATCCCGTTTTTGAGGTTGAAGTTTTTAAATTAAATTTTTTCACTTACCTTAACAAACAAGCTAAACCTTTAGCGTTGGAGTGGGTACACATATAATTGCACAGCAGAATATATAAATACAAATTCCTGCCATAGTTAATTCAGTTGTGACATGCAGCATAAGTAAAGCTTTCTCATTTTGGTTTGTGATGAAAAATAAATCCAAATAAACTGAGCAATCAATCTTAGCACTAGTACACCACCCTACCCCCAAGGCCAATCTGTCATTATCCCATGCTTACGGTTCTGCCAGGATGTCAGACTAAATCTCACAGCTGTTTTTTCAGAAAACCAAATAAAGATTTGTTCAGGTAGAGCCATTTCTTCCTTCCTGCTTTAATTAATTTCAAAGTAAAGATCAATATTTTTCTTTCTTATAACAGAGGTCTGTGCATCACACAGTGGAGAAATTAAAACGCCGCAAATGATTTTCAAAGTCACTAATCAAAATAGAGGAGGAAAAATCAAACTGTATCACACACCCAGTCGAATGGTAACAGAAATATTTCACCATTATTCTAACAATAACAGATTAGTCATCACACTGCAGAAAGGATGGAGGAGTTGAACTGGAAAGTTAGAACAGGTTAGGTATTCATCATACTCTTCTGGAAAAGCCACAAATATCTTACAGTGGTCAAAGACAATCAACAATGAATGATCACTTTTTAAGGAAAAAAACACACACCTTAATACCTTCCTCTAATATTCGAGGTAGAGGTGAATTTAAGTATGGTGTCTTGTAGAGAAGTCCTGTGTTACTGCCATTTTAAGGATATCCCTAACTACTTTTTCTTGGGAGCTCATAAAAAGAAAGGGAAAAATAAATAAAACAGGGTGCCTAGCTCTCCAACTGCTGCTGACATGACTGAAAGTCCTTGTATCCTCCTCCCACCATTCAACCAGTGACTTTGCCTTTCTGATTACAGTTCCCCATTCATAGGAATGGAATCTTCACAGAGAACCAAAATCATGCAAAAGACTCTACAGAACTACTGGGCAGAGTGACATCAAAGGAGCACAGGGTGGGTCGGAACTGATCTGTCTGCCATTTATTTGTTCTGCATTTCCCAAGTGATAACTAAGAAGCTAGAGCTTCCAAAATGTAGAGTACTAAATGGATAGGCTTACATTTTAGTGTGAATAGCAGAACCACATGGAATGGCTTCCTTTGCACTGAGAATTTGTTTCATAGTTCTTTCAATCTTAGCCATTGTAATTCTCCTTTTTTTCTTCTTCTTTTCCTTCCTTGATTTTCCTTTTCCGGAGTTGTGAGCAAAAATCAGAATAGCAAAAAGTATTTGCAACTTTTCAAGTAGCTAAAAAGGATTTGCTGTTTTTCAATCAATATTCATTCTCTTTTGCAAGTTCCCAACTGTTATTTCCAAGTGATATCCTCTTCTAATCAGCAGGGAAGCTTGAGACATAGTTATGCATTTAAAAAATAATTAGTGAAAGTGGAAGTGGGGGGAATGGTTTTTACACCCATATGGATCTGCTGTTTAAGCAGATTTATATAAATTCAATATAGAAGCAAACTGGCAAATTGTAGTAAACTCACTATGAGTCACAACAAACAACCACTGAGTGCAAAATATTGAATTAAATGGGACATGATTCAATGAAAATATTATTCAGAGCAGGCAATTACTGAGTGAAGATATTATCCACTGCAGACAATTACTCAGTAAAAATATTACTGAGAGGGCGCAAATATTCAATCAAACATTTGACAGGGACAGCAATTATTCAATAAACATTCATAATTGTACCCAATGGAGCACACTTGTCATAAACAGTGCAAATAATTAGCAGATTCAAAGGATACTACAGTGATCATCCAGATTTTAGACAGTTTATGCAGCAACTAGATGCCAGGGGACTTTCTCAACCTATCTTGTTATAGACCTTTTAAAGAGTAATAAAATTCAAAAATTCATCATTTTCTGGCAAGTACAAGGGACAACTCTGGTGCATAGATATGGAATGGCCAAAAGAAGAGTAGAATAAAACTTACCATGCTTCCAAACATACATGCTTGCAGGGGATCTTCTAGGTGAGGAGCATACAGAGGGAGGGAGGAGCAATGAATATGTGTCCTGTTAACAGACCATGGCCAGACCTGCCATTAGTCAAAGTGAGGCAACTGCCTCAAGCAACATGTTTCTTATGAGCCTCATGGACATTTCAATTTCTTGGAAAACAGAGGTATATGTGCCACATATCTTGCATCCTCTGATTTGCCCTGTTGTCTTTCTGTGGTAGAAATTTATTTTCCATTTTTCAGTGTTGAAGTAAGTTTCATCTGGCTTTGGTGCATGAAGTAAAGGGAATGCTATCCTATCCTTTGTCCTGAGCTTGGAAGTAAACTATTTCAAATGCTCAGTTACTTGTAACTAATTATCTTCCCAGTAAAAAGGTATAACTGTGTTACATTATGATCATAATTTATAGGCAGCTTCTTTTTGCAGTGTATTAATAACTTTATGTTAGTTGAGAAGCAGAAGAGGAATATTATGTGATTCAGGTGCTGACTTGTACTGTTCTTTTGTGCCCTGTTGTGTACTAGTATGAAGCAAATAGTCTGCAAGTGTTTGACCGTAGGTTACTGGGCGCCAGGGGGTGCCGGTTCCTCCAGCCTTGCTTCCTCAGGCAATAGGGTGTGGATACTGTACGCACACGGGTTCCAATTTAGGGGTCGTTCCAAGCCAGCCTTCTGTACATCAGGCGAGTCTAGCAACAGGAACAGGAGGGACGGTGGTGCCGGCTGCAGTAGACAAGGGTTATAATTCGGTGGCAAGGTGTGCCCTCCCTGAGGGTGATCAGTTCTTACCTTTAGGAGATCATCTCACCATGAAAACCCAGGTGGCGTCAGTGATCCACTCTGTCTATTTCCATCTGTGGCGGATTGCCCAGCTGCATCCCTATCTTGATGTTGGGGCGCTCACCCCTCTGGTCCATGCGCTTGTAATCTCAAGATTAGACTACTGTAATGCACTCTAGGTGGAGCTACCTTTGGATTGATGCAGATGCTTCAAATGGTGCAGAATACGGCGGCCAGACTTCGCTCTGGGGTGAGAAAATATCAGCATATTTCCCCCACTCTGGCTGCCTTGTATTGGCTGCCCGTTTGTTTCTGCATTGATTTCAAGGTGTTAATGATGACATATAAAGCCCTAACCGTTTTAGGACCTCGATACCTAGCGGAAAGCCTTCTGCCACCTAGATCTACCTGAATCACTCATTTTAGCCAGGATGGGTGGCTGAGGGGCCTAATGCCTAGGGATGCCCGGTGAGAAAGAACAAGAAACTGGGCCGAGAAACTCAGCAGTGGCCCCTTGCCTCTGGAATAGTCCACCCGCAGAAATCTGCCTGGCTCCCTCGCTGGGTGTTTTTAAGAGCAAACTTAAGACCTGGCTCTTTAGGCAGGCCTTCCCTCCTGTCATCACCTAATCTATTCTTTTCCATCTTGGATTACATTAATACTGTTGTTTTTATTTTAAATTGCTTTTACTTTTATGTATTGTTGTTAACCGGCCAGAGCAGACTTCAGTCTAGATGGGCAGGGAATAAATTTAATAAATAAATAAATATTTACTAAAAAAAAAACATTACAACTATAACACACAAAAAGGCTGAAATTTTGTTTGCAATGCAAATCAAATCATAACTAGGTATACAAAGTGGCCCTGCTGTGTTTTCAATCTTTATTAGGGATGGGTGGGGGGAAAACATTTGGTTTGCTTTTATTCTGGATTTTTTTTTTTTGAAGTGTCCTCTTTCATTTTCAGGTCCTTTCAGGTACCTGGTATTTCAGTAAACTCAAAAAGGTTGGCTTTTCTTCTTTGGGCCTCTGGTAGTGAATTGAGCTAAGCCCTACAGAATCCCTAAAAGAACTCCGAAAGAACCAGGGCTGAGGCAACAGATAAATCTTCTCTCAAATCAGGCAATACAAACAAGGCTACCTCATAAAGAAAAAAAAATCACCATCAGACCTATGCAGTAGGCACTGTACTTCGCATCATGTTCTAGTCTTCATCAGCAGCAGGAAGTGTAGGTAATAAAAAAGAAGCATCACCAGATTCAACAGACTTCATTGTCATTAATCACTGGACCTGCGATCTTCCAAATGTGGAAATCCAGATAAGCTACAATAGTTCTGTTACCTTTTCTTTCTGAATCTTTAATCTATTGTATTTCAGAGTTTCTCTATTGTAATGCCATGAAAGTCCAAAAATGACTCTTTTCTTGCTTCTCTCCCGCCCTGCCCACCCCCACCCCACCCCCAATTTAGGTTAACCTGAAAGCCTCATGTCTAGTTTTTATATTCCTGTGCTTTTTTAAAAAGGCCAGCATGAACAATATCTTAACTATCCTAAAATAAGCCAAACTGAACTTTATAACTGAAGTTATGATTGGGGGGGGGGGAATATGTTCACTTAAATAACAAATGGAGATGAGTTAATTTTGTTGCACATACTATACTCAAAATTCTCCCACAAAATGAGCTTGCTTCTTTGTAGTACTTAGGGTTTGTGGAGATCTTTGAAATGGGCTGAAAATGTTCTCCAATCCAGTGTGAGGGTAGGAAACATTGCTCCTAGTCTCATATGGGTTTGAACAAGCAGTAGCATCTGACTGGCTGTGGTATCAACATTGTCCGCATGACTACTGGTTGGTTCAATCCCATACATAGGAAAAAGAAACCCTTTTTTTAAAAGTAACTAGTGAAAAGGGAAAAAGCAAAATAATATTTCCACCCTCTCTTTTTTGCCAATCACTTTCATCTCTCTACTGCAGGCCCTGCACCATGTCTCATCCTGTCCCAGAAGACTCCCCAACTTCAAGAAGCTGCTTTTCAGAGCAGCATTTGCTGATGATTTGAGTGGCTGGGGGAGATCAGGAAAATGTGGGTGCCCCATATTGAGCACTAGGAATCACTTCCTGCTGAATCAAAGCCACCACTGGATACCACCCACATTCTCGAACAACAGAAAGATTAATGAGCTTCCTAAGTTGTAAGTTTAGCAATGAGTGAATTACAACAGAATGTTTTCTGCAAAGGCAGAGTGTACTTTTCTTACTTTGCCATGGAGAAAAATTATTTAAAAATTCTTTGTGTGCTCGTATTTACCTGTCATTGAAACATGTTTTTGTTGTTAGTCGCGATCTTCTCAGCACTTTAGCATAGTATCTGAATATTTAGTAAGGAGAAAGACTCTTAATAAGTTGGGGCAATGATATTTCTGTCTTTTGCCAAAACTGCTTCTTTGTAGAGAAACTTTGAAGCTGGAAGAAGCTGCTCAAACTCGATTCTGATGGAAGCCATAAAGGGGATGGGGATAGGCAGCTTACGCAGGTGCATTGGCTCCAACAGTAACACATATAATGAAGACAATGTTTGATAGTTCTGTTGTTGTTGTTTAGTTAAGTTGTGTCCGACTCTTCGTGACCCCATGGACCAGAGCATGCCAGGCCTTTCTGTCTTCCACTGCCTCCCGGAGTTGGGTCAAATTGATAGTTCTGGGGAAAGTACAAAAAGGAAGTCTAAGTACAATATGTGCATGTATCATGATCTGAAGTCACAGATGAATGCATTCTTCTGCTCTTCCCTCAATTAATGCAATGGGGGCATTGTGTGGTGTTTCAGTTAAAAAGTGGAGCATGCAGACAAGTGTTTGGAAGCATGCTGTGCATGCACATTTATTGATGTGAGAACAGAGCAGTTGTATAAGCCTGGTGCCCATCCCAGACAGGTTGGTCTGCTTGTTTCAGTACCAAGTCAGTCATCCATGATCACACTGTAGGAATACCTGACTGCACCAGGGGAAAAACCAGGAAGTTCCCATGTTTAATCACAAGTACAACTGCCAGAAATCATGTTGCCTCTATACAAATCTATGTGATGTGACATAGATTTGTGTACAGTTCTCTGCACAGTTTTATACTGTACTTGCCAAAGAACATTGGGAAGGGAGAAAATGAGCAGAAAAGGGCACCCAATATGATCAAATGGCTTGAGGAACTCCCCTTTAATGTCTGGCTGAGCTTAGATCAGAGGTTCGCAAATTGCTGCTGTCCGCATATTGTTGCCAACTAACAACATTGGGAGGGTTACTTTTTTCCACTCCTGGCTTAGACAAAAACAGAATAAATGGTAATCCTTGGAGAGGTGTATAAAATGACCCAAGATGTGGACAGGGAGAGAGTTTTTTCCTCCCTTTTTCATAGTTTGTGTGAATTGGATGCATTTCGTCACATGTTTGAACCTTCTTCCTCAAAGAGGCTAGGGTTGCTGTGCCTTCTCTCCCACCATTTTTCTGCTAACAAGCAAAAACCATTTTATCCAGGTAGGGAAATGATCTCACTTGTGGAAGAAGACTGCTGCTTTCAATTGGACGCTCTTTGATTTCTCCTTTTCCTGATGTTCTTTTCAATTTTTAAAAGAAATATGTTCTTATTCATGTTTTAATTCTATTTGTTTTATTTAAGGTAAACCACCTTGAGTCCCATTCATGGAAGAAAGTGAGAAATAAATCAGAAGAGTGAATAAATAAATGGATATGAATATAAGCTATTGTTCTTTCCATTAATATTAAGTTTAATTTCTTGCTAATTTTATTGGGAGTGCTCTTCTATTATTTACAGTTTTAGTCTTTTCCATCCTATTTGAACTCCCCCACCCACCCGCAAGGCATTCTATGACTTGCCTATGGTGCTACCTTTTCCAAATTTTGTATAGAGGTTGGGAAATCCATGACTTTTATAGGCAATTAAAAACGCGGACCCATACAACATAGCTGCTATGTAAAGTATAACTTATTTTTAATCTAGATTCTTTACAGTAGGTGCCAACAGAGCGAAAGATAAACCTCTAGAAGGTAGGAGGATACTCCCAAGTCTTGACAGAATGAACCTGTCCTACAGTTTTGCATACTACAGCTCTAGGGAGATTCAACTGTGTAAGATTAAAAATAATACTACAGATCCTGTAAACTAAGATCTCTTCCTTCCCTTGGCAACTACATCCTCCTGAGGTTATAATGAAGGAAGACTTCATCTAAGTTACTGCAGGTTCAGTGCAAATCCATTAATTTCCACTGAACACCCAAGGCATATGCGAGAAAGCCAAGTGAGATATTTTTAGAAACAAAAAAGACTTCCTCCCAGATGTTCCAGGTGCTCAGGGCAATCCAAAGCATTCTAAGGTGGGAGAGGAAGAAACAGGCAGGGGGCAATCTGCTTTGGCAACGTCCCCAAATCCTCCTGTAAACTGCAGAAAGTATTAAGATGTTTAATACCTAAGAATTGTATTCTTGTAACAGACATTCAAAAACATACTTGCTAGATGTCACTGAAAATTTAATTGCCAGCATCTAAACTGAACTCTCATGTCTTCAGTCTGTGAAGCAAAGAAATCATATACTAGAAGAACAGTTCAGTACCAATCATAATAACCAGACAGATTTTCATTCTTCAGTGCCCCACAATGTTTCCTCATAGGGCAGGCCAATGAATATTAATTATAATATAGAAGTCTTTTATAGAAAATAAGTGCCAGTACTAACCTTTCTACTACAGTCTCCCTCATTAAAAACATATGAAAACTGATTATCTTGTTAGCTGACAAGCCTCACTAGAAGTACATGTAGAAATGGCTGATTACATTTCCAAGTTACTCACAAGGAGTAAAGAACAGCAATTGCTTCATTAGAAGGTTTACATTTATTCCAATGGTTTTTGTGCGGTGTTTTGGAGAATTAAATTGAAAAAAATACAAAAGAGTAGCCTACTGAAATGTATGTTGGGCAACTACACAAAATAGGAACAACGTACATTATAAAATCAAATATGTTTTATGTCTTAGTCATAGACTAAGTCATATTTGTTGATGAATAGTTTGGAGTCTAAAGCAGCCTTCTGTGGATGTGATGCCAAGAAAATGGAAATTTCAGAATCTGAACTGACTGTCAAACTGTCTATCAAAATCATGACTTTTCAGTTAAAACGGAAACGTATGCCTCATTTTGTATTCAGCAGTACAGAGAAAGATTTACAGCTACAGAAATAGCAGCTGGCTTTAAAACTCTTTATTACTTCCACTTGTTTTTATATGAGCTTTCTGTGTCCCTTTATATTTTGATGTGCTAAGCAATTAAGTGAGAGATGTTCATTTGGATAAAAAAGTGTCCAGACAGGACAGAGCAGAGACATCTGTGTACTTTGGGATCAGCTACATTTCAGAAAGCTCCTGGTTGTCCTGAAGTTGGTTCATATGCCTGCCACAGTTTGATCTGCCATCTTGGGGTTAAAAAGCTGAAACAGAAGTTTAAAAAACAAACTTGGCACCAGTAGCTATAACAAAATATGAAAAATCCCAAGTAGGAGACCCACAGCTGAAGCCCAGTGAAAAGCCAAAACTTGCCCTGGAAACTCCATTTCCTAATTTCCTGGAGGGAGCTCAGACTGACCTCACTGGACTCTGTATATTCCTATCCACCCAAATGAGCAACCATTTCACTTCCAGACATGGCATAGGGTGGGTGTGACGGCCTCCTCTCACGTCACAAAGGAGGTGTCACGTCACTCTTACATACACACACTTTGTTCACGCTGCCACCAACCATTCCCTCATAAATATCTTCAGACAAAAATATGATTTTTTAAAAATAAAAACGTATGTTTATTAGTGAGAACAAAAGGAATGGTAAATCACTGTATCAACGAAATAATAAGGCAATCAATATAAAGTATCACACACACTCTCTTTCAGACCTTCTCTCAAAATATAGCACAGTACTACACGACAGGTATAAGCCCTAAGTCCCTATCAGGTCCCTATCCAAACCCTATCTTAGATCCTCTCTTAGACCCTATCTGACTCACACCTCATTCACTCCCCCCTTAAATACCATGGCTGCACCCTCTGAAGTCCCACCTCCCATCATGCTATAGGCAGATGAACTCCAGCTACAGCAATGACAGGCGGATGACATCATCGCTACCGTAACAGTGGGTGTTATCATTTTCTACTTTCCCACTAGGTTTTAATCCTGGCTGATGGCTGGCATAAAGTAGATTAAGGAAAGAGTAGGAGCCAAGAAAAGAGTAGAGTGCATCGCTCCTGGGGGAGCAGAGGAGTTGAGAGACAAGGATCAGGCAGAAGAAAGGAGGCTGGTAGGAGTGTATACTAAAGTTCCACCATATTCCTAAAATTCATGGTGCTGCCCTGATCCTAGGTCATGGCCTTCTGTTTTCCCCATTTACAGTTCCATCTCCCCAGTTTACAGCTGCAACATTGGCTTAAATTCTGTTGAAACATCTGGAAAATAAATGACCCTTTGACTTTAAATATCAATCTTATCAGCATCAGAGAAGGCTGGTCCATAGACTAGACTGTACGTCATTTAATGAACTGTGTCTTACCCGCAAGATATTCTGGACAGATTATGTATTGTTACCTAAACGATATTTCAGCAGCCTGCTATTTTTTTCCACCACTTGGCTTAAAAAAAAACAAAACACTTTGGAAGCAATGTTGAGTTGCTCTCTAAATGTTATTTAAATTAATTAACAGCGTGGCTCCAAGGGCATGTTTATGCTGCTGGGTAGCTGCAAGTGAAAATTTTATTGGCATCCTTCATTTCAGGGTCAATGACAAACCCTATTGCTGAGGTAGAGATGATTCAAATTCAGAAAGTCAAAGGACACAAAATACATGCAAGCAAACAAATTCCCTTCAATTATCCCCCAAACTTTGGGAAACTTCCTTGTTACTGATACTGAGGATGGTACGCAGTAATTCTGACTTGTGGTGAAGTGAGATCTCCACTAAAGCAGTATGTTTTCCTCATGTTTTTCCTTTAACACCCCTGCCTGTTTCTCCCAGATTCCAAAGACCACCACTTTTGCTTTTACAATTCTGGCTCCCCTAACCAAACCAACAGGTTTTCTGGAGAGAGAGAGAGAGAGAGAGAGAGAAAATATTTATTTTAATTTGCAGTGGCAGATCCTATTAAAAAAAACATAGTTCCTTTAGCAAAACATCTCATTTATAATCCTGTCAGGTGCCTATCTAATGAATTTAGTTAGGAACATTCTTCTTAAGCCAACTTCTGAAGCAGACATTAGAAATTGGACATGCTTGAAATTAGCTTGTGTGCCAGCTGCTGTCTAGAGAGCAGACAATCCTTATTTTGGATACTAAAATTACAAATAATAACTCCCTCACATACATATCAATTTACTGTATAGCCAAAATCATTTTATGTATTGAAAAGGGTGACAGATGCCAATTTTGCCACCTATATTACTTTGTAAATGGTGGCAACGTAATTGCATTTTCATTTGGGTTTTCTTCAGAAGAAAACGATTGTTCATTATCAACATTCCCATTTATAATGCTGTCCAAAATTTTATATATTTCAATTGTCTTAGATATTGATTACTCTGGTTTTGTTTATATTTTTTTTAGGCAATGACTGAGTTTCAAAGGGCCAAATGTAAAATATCTATGCATGCTTTGGGGTTTCTGGACAAATACCAGGATTCAAAGGTATCAGTAGAAATAATTCAGCATTAGGGTGGGTGGGTGCGAGGACAAAATGAATGATACCTATGGATTGTTGACTTAACTCTAGTTTTTACACTGCTCGATTATTATTGTATGTTTACAGTGTGTATAACTTATGAAAACTGTAGAAAAAGCAGCACCATGGCATTCTCTTGAGCCTCCTCCACAGAATGGAAGTTGAAGGCACTCTTTCCAGTGGCTCTGTTCCTACCTCCTGGACTGGTTGTAGAGGGTGGCACTGAGAGACTTCTCTTCAGCCCCCTTGCAGTTAAGCTGCGAGGTACCACAGGAATCCACTCTGTCTCCCATGCTGTTTGATATCCATATGAAGGCACTGGGAGATATCATTCAATGTTTGGGACTTCGTACCATTAGGATGCAGAAAACACCCAGCTCTATTTCTCCTTGTCATTGGCATCAGCTGAGTTTCTGCATGTGCTGAATTATCATCTGAAGGCTGGAACAGGCTGGATGAAGGCCAGTAAACTCAAGCTGAATCCTGGCAAGATGGAGGTTCTGTGCCTCAGTGACTCCCATGACTGGGGTCAGGCACATAACATGTTCCTGATGGGTTGCACTCTGTCTGAAGGAGCAGGTACATAGCCTGGCGGTACTCCTTAAACCATCTTTGCCACTGGAGGCTCAGGTGAGACAGTAGCTTGGAGTGCCTGGGACCATCTTAGATTGGTCCATCAACTACAGTTATCCCTGGACAGGAATAACCTGGCTTCAGTAGTCCATTCAGTGCTAAACTCCTAGTTAGACTACCATAATGCAAAATGTGCACAATGTGACAGCTAGACTGGTAGCAGCAACCTCTTTCAGAGCCCATATGACACACATTTTGAAATAATTACACTGGCTGCCAATACACTTGTGGTCCAGGTTCAAAGTGTTGATGGAGATCTACGTATAAAGCTCTAAGTGACTTGGGACCCAGATATCTGAGGCATCAAATATATATTATTTTTAAATGGGTTTTTAGTATGGCTTTATTGTTTATTTAAAATATAATAATTAATTTTTAGAAATATTTTTATATTCACTGTTTTCAGCTTTTAAATATCGTCTTTTGATCATTGTAAGCCACGTTGGTTCCTTTTAAGAAGAAAGGCAGGGTAAAATATATATTAAATTAAAAAAATTAATTAATTAATATGTTCCCCCTAAAAGTCTCAGATGACTACTTCATTTTGGAACCAGGTTATTCACCAACGCCTTTGAGGATTATCGCTCTAATAGACTGTGGAGGCTCCTCTACTGGAGTTGTTTTCCTTATATGTAGTTTTAAATGGTTTTAAAGTACGGAATTGTTTTATCTTTCTCTTATTGTTTTACCCCACCCTGAGAAAATAAATGAAGGCAGGCAGGCAGGCAGGCAGGCAGGAAGGAAGGAAGGATTGACTGATTGATTGATTTAGGATTCGGTGGGGCAAGCAGTCGTCCATGCCTATCAGAGACAGAACCCAGATTACTATCCCAGCTCAAAGCTAAAAGGCAAAGTGAAGTGATTTGAGCTGGAATTATTACAAAAGTCAAGTTCATCTATGCAGTAGATACTTAACCTTTGCTTTGCTTAACCAAATGAAAAAGAAGAGCAAAACACACACCATGCCTCCTCCCCCCTCTCAGATTAGCAATGCTGTGTTTCAGTTCAGGCCAAGGAATGTAGGACCTTGTAATTAGCATGGAGGTTAATCTATTAAGATTAAGTGTGCAGGTTAATCTATCAAGATGAATGAAAATCCGACCGCTTAATTGTGCTTCTGCAGTATATCAGGTGCTGCTTATTCTAATTATAATTAATGTTGTTGTTACTATAGCACCTTCAGTGTGCCTGGTATTTTGCAGTGTTTCAGAATTTTCAAAGAAAAGTTCCTGTCCCCAAAGAATTTACAGTTTTCCAACTTGCATGTATTTACCTATAAGTAATTACACTGTGTTTAATGGTGCTTATTTTCACCGAAAACATGGGGTTGATAGTGGCTCAAAAATCAGTGCTGAACAGCATTTTCCTTGGGCAAACTGTAAGTTGCCTAAGGCTGCTTTGAACAGTTTATTCACCCCTGTGATTGTAGAATCTTGTAGGAATGGCCGAGGGCATGTATGTCATGTATTCAGTATCAATATGTTCCATAAGTTGATAAGTAAATATTATTAAAAGAAATAAAACTCTGCTTAGTTTACTAAATTAATGAAGCTTATCTCTATTGAACTGAAATATCAGTGATGTTCTCAGTCTAATGTAACCTGTTTGATTATAAATACAGCTTAAGTAGGAACTGTCCTGCTGGTAGTGACTCAGTGCTGACAATTTAGTTGAAGACACATCTACATGGGATTTTTCTGGAGGAAAGGATATACTTAATCAGCACACCAGGTCTCTGTTTGCCCAAGGTCTTTTCTACTGATAGCAATATCAATTTTTTTCAACCATCTGACCAATTCCAATAGAATTAGAGGTTCTGAATATCCATCACTGTTCATGTTGAATAATCTCTAACCAAGACAATCAGAAATGATCTAGCTTGAAAGTATTGATATTGTAACAAAGCTTATCCTTTGTAACTCTTTCATGTTCTGACTATGTGGCCCTATTATTTTTAATGATGTCTTTATACTGTGTCACTTTCCAATTTTTTCCACTTCTGAAAATCTTATGAGAGAGCCAGTGGGGGAATGATTGGACTCACTAGACTGCAACATCTGTCCTACACTTCTGAAAACAGTTTATTGAAAAACATTGCTCTGTAGACAGTTTTCAGAACTCTTTCCTTATTCCGAGTTAATAAACACTTTTGTAAACAACATTTCCAGGCGAATGGATATTTTGAGAGAGAAAAAATCCCCAGTATATGATTAATAGATTGTTGGATTGGATCAGTATGTTTACCTGACTATTTGGTGAATGGATGTCCTGGTGCTAGCTTCCTAGCAAGATACAACGTGTGGCCTTTTCTGTTTTTCAGTCCCAGATAATGCCAGTTTTTCAGGATTAGGAGTGATGCAGAACATAAATGAACAGATGCATACCCATCTGTTGTGACCCATGAGGTGGTAGTGATGAAAGTGATGATGATGCTAGCAGTAGCAGTAGTAGTAGTAAGTTGCCAAGTCAGTTCCTCTGACTTCTGTGACTCTTTCATAGGTGTTCTAGGTTAAAAAAAATATTCAGAAGTGGTTTAGCATCACTCTTTCTGGTATTGCATAGCTTGTCCAAGGCTACACAGTCTGCCTCTGTCTCCTGGGAGTAGGAAACCGAGGTCCCAACTCTGTGTTCCCGCTCACTGAGCTATCCACACAGCTGTGCTATAGAACTGCAGAAAGAGAGAGAAAGAGATCCTTGGCATTTGCAGGTACATACTTGTCCTACATACTTGACAAATATCCAAACATTCGCAAGTATTTTCTTACTTAAGATGGGAAGACCATGAAGTTCAAAAAATCTGACTGGGGAAGAAAATGAAACAGATTTTCTGAGTCCTTTTAGGCACTAGGCATGTAAAGAATACAGTAGGATTTCCATATCTGTGGGGAATTGATTCCAAGTGCCCCTACAGACATTGAAAAGCGTGGAAAGTAGTGAACACATGCCACCATAACAACAATAATTACAGTGGGGCCTCAACTTGCGACCATTTTGAGATATGACCAGCTCCAGCTGCAAAAATTTTCTTCGAGTTGCGGCTAGAACTTCCATTTACAACCAAAAATAGGCAGGGGGAAAAGGCGGGGAATTCAAATTGCTAACTGTTGGTAGGCAGAGAGGCTGCTTCTTTGTCGCTCTTTCGCCCCCGCAGTTAGAGTGAGTGCAATTGGAGGAGGCTTCAGACTATCTGGTAAAGTAAGGTGCTGCTTTCTGCTTTTTAAAAACTGTTCTGGGTGGGTTTTGCAGCATGGCTTTGGGCTGGGGGGGTTATGTTTCTGTGCTGTGATGGGTCTTGGGGATTTGTTTTTTGTTTTTCCCCACATTTCTGATGGGTCTTGGGGGGTTTGCTTCCTTTTTGGGTTCCCCCCATTTCCAAGGGGTCTTGGGGGGTTTGGTTGCTTTTTGGGTTTTTTCCCCATTTCCAATGGGTCTTTCATGCTTTGCTTGCTTTTTGCTTTGTTTTTTTTTGCATTTCCAATGTGTCTTGTATGCTTTGCTGTTTTTTTGCTTTGCTTTTTTTGCATTTCTGATGAGGCTTGCATGCTTCGCTTGCTTTTTGCTTTGCTTTTTTGCATTTTCAATGGGTCTTGCATGCTTTGCTTGCTTTTCTCCCCCCCCCCAGCTGGAATGGATTAATCACGTTTCCAGTGGGTCTTGCAGTTTTTTTGGGGGGGGTGATTTTTTTTCTTCGGCTGGAACAGATTAATGGCATTTCCATGCATTCCTATGGGAAATGGTGCTTCAACTTACAACCATTTTGAGTTATGACAGGAGTTCCGGAACCAATTAAGTTTGTAAGTTGAGGCACCACTGTATTTAAAGAAAAAAGTACCTTCCACCCTCTTCAAGTTCAGCTGCTCCTGCAAGTCCTGCCGCTGCCATTGGCTCATCTAAGCAGAAAACCCTTCCAAACCTACGTGGCAGTGGCAACTCCCTTTTAAACCTCTGAACCCAGAGAATGAAGAAGACTCACTTTTCTGCATGCATGCTCTTGCCCAAAATCTGCTGCTGGTGGTGGGGAAAGCACTGCAGATTAGCTGGGGGAGATGGAGAATGGATGGGGAGGGGGTGGGAAGCAGGTGATGGAGGCAGGGGAAGTGCGAGAGCTGGTTGGATCTTTCTTCTCCTCCTCCTCCCCCGTGTGCATTGGAGCTCTGTGCTTCTCCCTGGGAAACACAGACCTGGCCTTGGAGCTGCTGCCACTGCCACCCTTTTTGATCCAATTTATCCAGTTCCTGATGCAATAATGACTTTCTCCATCAGTAGAAGACAGGAGTGGAGCACCCATGCCTAACCCTGTCTTGCCTTGGCAGAAGGCCCAAAGCAGTGGACACCAGGAGAGAGGAAAGGAACATGTGTATTTTTTTTCTCAGCAAGGCCTCTGTAAATTGTGTAATCTGCCCCTCGACTGGGGGATTCTGGGAGTTGCAGTCCAAAAAAAAAAGGATAAGCTTTCAAAGCTCCACTTATGCACTGCAATTTAGACTCCTTCGCCCCTTTCACTTCTGCAGCAAAAACTAACAGATGACTCTTGTGGCATTAGATTGGAAAAGATGTCAACTCAATATGGGGTACAAAATGGTGTCCAACACAGCTGTCTTTGTTTTTGTTTGTTAATTGTATTTCCTTTTACCTATATGATACACTCTGTTGGAATGTTTCTCCAGATAGAGTGGTTTCCAACCTTGTGTAACCCAGTTCTTGGACTGCAACTCCCAGAAACCCCAGCCAGCACAGCTAGAAGTGAAGGATTCTGGGAGTTGCAGTCCAGGAACACCTGGGTTACCCAAGGTAGGGAGCCACTGCTCTAAAGGAACCTCATGGCTATGGAGGTAAAATATCTTTCCTTTATGAAGTTTTGAGGAGCAATACAATGGGATTTGCCTTCTTTGTATTATTAGAAAAAACTAATGAACATTAGTTCTCCACAAGACAGTAGAATTGATTATGTTGTATATCAGGTACAAATGCATGCTAACATTCTTGTTAGAATTTATATGCCATCCTTGTGTCTTATCTGGAGTATGGAATATAAAAGAATTGCTCATATAACTGTTACTGAATGTCTCTGCGTAACATTTGAGGGTTTAAATCCACCTATTTAAAATGCATTCCTTGAATGGATGGGATTTGGTAGTGACAACTAATTTAATTCCAGTTAAATGTGGTGGGTGTTCGTCAGACAGGATTAATACTGATATTAGCCTGATATTCAGAATAATTATTTTCCTGTTTATTCAGAGATTTGGAGTTGGGGGGGGGGGAGAGAAACCAGCTTCTTAAATGCTTTCTCTCACCCTTTTGTTAACAGTTCTAGTTGGGAAAAACGCTTGATATTTTTAGAAAAGTTTTGGCAAAGATCAGGAAGTTCTGCAAAAATGGCATTTCATTTGGAAAGTGGCCTGCGTTTCATTACTCATGCCACCTCTTCATTGTGATTCTTTAACAGGAATTTTGGCAGGCTCTGTCATTTGGAGTTCAATTGTGCTGGTGACCCAGGAACTGAAATGATGCTCTCATCCAGACACTGTCACCTTAGAGCAAATTAAATGATCTTTCCCCTCTTTTTATGTTTTTAGTAAAGGAAACATCAAAAAGTGCAACTGTGAGAAAGTCAATGGGGACATAAACTTTTGACAAGGATGACTCATCTGCTGTGTGCCTAAGCACTGCCATCATGTTGCAAATTCAGAAAAAAATATAGTGACAGAAAGTCATTTTTGTTGTTTCCTCCACGTTGCTTGGATATTTAATGGCCCTTAGAATTTCAGTATCCTCTGGGAAATGTTTTTAGTTGGTACATATCTTGCTTCCATGCTTAGGTGCTTTGTTTGTAAAAATGATTTCTTTACATAATTTAAGATACATTTCAATTATATAGTTCTGTTTACTTCTCCACAATGCCTTTTATAAAAGTCCTACAGAGAAAAGAAATATGAATATGAGGTCAGGATCCACATTGAGAAAGATAAATATAAACGTCAGTATCCTATTGCTAGTCTGAGCTAGAGGACAGACCCATTACATCACTTGCTGAATCAACATTCATGCAAAAACCCCTGGGTCAATGAGTTTATTCCAATTTTGACTAGCAGTAGCATATCTGCCAAAATACTGTATAGGGACAATGACATGCCACTGCTTCTCCAGTGAACTCAGAACACAGCTCAGATTCATTCACTGAGGAAAGTTTGGATGAAGGATAGTGATGGGTTAAAAAAAAAACCCAGCATGTAGTTTTGTGTGAACTGAAAGAATATTTGAACCTAGTTAATCACATTCAAAACTGGAAGTTTACTTATTCCTGTATTTTGATTCTCTAATACTGGATGGTAGTTATTATAGAACTTCAGGCTAAATCCAATTGTAACCCTGATTACAAATTATAATTCAAACAAAATCCATGAATGGATGAGGTTTACATAGATGCTGACTTAACAGGTCTTGTTAGTGAAATTTAGTGACTCAAAATATTTTGGTTTTGTGTGATTCACCAGGTAGAAAAATGGGACCCAGCAATAGCTGCCCTATGCTGACTGGCATTAAGATCAAAGATCCAGTTCCTAAAGTCTTGAATTGAGGAACTTTTTCATCAGAAGGTTGTTTGGTGACATTGTTGTGCCCATCCACCAGACTTTAGTTGTTCTTACCAGCAGCACTTTGTCAGGGAGGAGTCCTCCAAGCTGTTGAGTCTATGCCAATATCTAAAATAAGCCAGATCAATTCTAGCGGCAATTGAGGGTATGTCTAACTCAGCTCTGAGATGAGCAGAGGGAGTTCTTGGGGTCAATCCCAGAATCAGCCTCATGAATTTGTTCTGCAGGATTTCTAATTTGGGCTTGGCTGCATCTCCCCATAGTTCTGTCCCGTAGAGCATTTGTGCTATAATTTTGGCAAAAAACACCTTGAGAATAGGATTTACCAGCTGGCCGCCTCTGCCATAAAAAAAAAAAAAAATCTTTTTAATTGCCCTATTGATCTGGTGCTCAATAAGATGGTAGCATTTAAATGCTGTCTCTATGAGAGTTTTTCACAAAACTGAAGGCCCAAATATTTAAATGAGTATACCTGCTCAATAGCATGCCCATCCAGTGACCAGTTATGCTTAGGGGCTCTCTTCCCAAAGACCATAATCTTTGTTTTGGTATTGGACAGCATTCCTTTGAGACCAATTTTATTCAAAAATAGCAAAACCAGATCATTAGCATAAAGCAGTATTGAAATCTTCCTACAACCAATGGTTGGAGGGAAGAATGAGGGGGAAGCCATTTGAGGGATCTGGCTGTTTATATAAAAGGTGGAGAGAAAAGATGCTAAAATACAACCTTGTTTCACTCCCTCCCCCCGCTAATGTGAACCTGTTGTGATAGCGCTCCCTGTAAGCCTATACACACTTGCATCGTATTTTCTTTATGTAGTTGCTGTATGAGCCACAGGAGTCTCTTGTCGATGTTTGTTTTTCCCAATTTACAACACAGGCATTCTCTATCAGGTCAAGGCTGATGAAAAACATAGAGATATTTGTTTGGAGGTTTGGTATATTTACTAATTACATGGTGTAAAACAAAGGCTTGATCTATTGTACTACTGCCTTTTCTGAAGCCCGCCTGTTCTTTGAAGATGATAGAATGTTTGTTGTCCAATCTACAAGCCTATTCAAGAGGTATCTAGCATAAAGCTTAGAGGCCACATTGAGAAGACTGATGGGTCTAAAGTTACAAGGATCTAGTGGATCGGCTTTCTTAAAAATTGGCACAACAATGCTTGTTTGCCAGCCTGTGGGAAGGTTGCCTGTGCTGTTAATGTAGGTGAATAGACTAGCAAAAATGGGACACCACCACTCAATGTCTATAACAAAAAGCTCTGCAGGGATCATATTTTCACCAGGAGCCTTGCCATTCCAGAGAGTTTGAATCAGTTCCCCAGTTTCTGTGGGGAAACAGGTACCCTATCAGGGGTATTAGAGAGGGTCTCATGTGTAATACTTGTATGAATGCTACCCCCAAAAATGTGATTGAAGTGGGAGACCCATACTTCTGGTGTGATGGAGTTGGCAATCTCAAAGGCTTTCTGTGAGAAGCCTCTTTCTATCTGCTTCCAGAATTTGGGGTCATTACCCTCAATGAGGGCCTGGCCCAAAGATTTCCAATTATCTGAGTAGAAAGCCTTCTTTTTTCCTCTAAGTAAAGATTTATATTCTCTCTGTAGATGTTGTAGGAAAGCTGTAGCTTCATCGGTGCCAATATGTTTCACCTGTTTTGCTGCTCTGCTCAGCTCTTTTTTCTTGGTCTTACATTCCCTGTCAAACCAGGACTATTGAGCTGCAGATGTTCTTTCTGGGTGTATAATGGTTAGGTGTGGTCTAAGTGCAAGAATTATATCCTGGCAGACCTTGCAAATGTTCTGGGTCCCCAGAAGAGCATGTTGTCATAGCTCTTGGAGTTTATTAATGCTTAACACCTGCCTTATACTGTCATTAGTTTTAATAGACAATTTAAGCCTTTTCTCACCTAAAACATGGCCCAGCATTTTGTGGTCTGTTAATACCCCTGATTGATTTTGTCGGAATCTTAAAAATACTCTAAGGGGGAGATGGTCACTTTCTGGCCTGTCATCAATTGCTAGGGAGTGTACACAGGGGAGAATGGCAGAAGATCCTATAACATAGTCTACCACACTAGCACCCTTATCTGTTAGATAAGTGTAGCAGCCATTTAAGGTGTCCAGGTGAGATCCATTTAGGCATACAAGATGGAATTTGTAAATCAATTGAAAAAGGAATTTGTCATAGTTTTTGATTACCTTGTCTTGGGAGGTTTGGGAGGTGCTTTTATCCTCTTCAAGCTCCAAGCCAAGGGCTTTTTCATCATACAAACACTGTTTCCCATTCTAGCATTAAAATCACCACAAATTATAAAAAAATATTTGGGATATTCAGAAAATAATGTGTCAAGAAGGTCCTCAAATTTACTGCTTCTGAAGCAGTACCAACTGTTCTCAGAGGAAGATAGATGTTGACACAGATCAAAGGACCTGGTTTGCAGCCATGTATTGTTAGAACTTGTCAATAGCTAGAGTTTAATTCAGCTATCTCTGTTCCCTTCAAGCCAGTAGTACAGGAAATTGCAATAGCCAGGCTCCCATTTCCTCGGCCTGAAAGTGAATTTTTTTGAGCTGGGAATTCCCATGTACTATATCCCTGTAAACCTAAAGAGTCTTTCTCCAGAAGCCAAGTCTCTTGCAGGCAAATTATGTCAAATGACTGAAGGTACTGTATGAAATCTGTGTCAACCAATTTATTCTTCCGTCCTGCAATATTCCAATATAGAAAGTTTAGACACTGACTATGTATCTTATCTGATGTTAGTCAGTCTTGGGAGAGGGCTGCTAGAGGGGCATATCTATTGTCCAAGTGCCATTCAGAGTTAGATCTACTGGAAGTTCTGATGTTACTGGGTAGGTGGCTCTTTCCCTTAGAAGTTTGATAAATTCTATGACTACTGGAAGACTTGTTGAGACTCATCCTTGAAGCCTCTCTTATTTGTGTTCTCTGGTTGTTACATACGTTTATGAAATCACGAAGTTGATTAATCAATATATTATTGGGGGCAGATACAAAAGGTATCTTCTTTCCCTCTATAGTTCAAGTTAGGATCAGGGAGTGCAACACCAGCATGGCAGGGGACATTTCCCCTGCACCTGGAGTATTCATAATTAGAAGAGAGCTCAATAGTTCTATCTGATTTTCCATGTGGTCTTGGAATCCTTTTAAATTTACATCATATCCGAATTCATCAGCCATTACCCTCCCATCAGAAGTATCCATGTGATTTGTGGCATACAGCTGTCTGTTTGGTCTTTGTAAGTTTCGTTTTGCAGTTGACTTGTTAGGCCTACGGTGTGTTATTTGCGTTCCCCATTTGAATTGTACTGCTATATCTTCAAACTTACATATTAAGCTCCAAAAATGATAGGCATGTCCATTTTCTTTAAATGACAGATGCACCCTCCCCCTCCACATTTCAGGCTTTATAGAATATATACATGAGCAATGCATATACATTAAAGAATCCCAATCTTTACCCAGAATGTCCAAAATATCCTGTGTTACATCAATATTATTTGACCATGTATTATTTGACCTTCTTAAAGGCCGGTTGTATATGGTAATATGACTCACAATGTTGGGTGGTAAAACTGTAGACTGTGGTTCCTCTTTTCCGGAGTCTACTTCCGTAAGAAGTCGTAGGTAGGTATTGTCCGGCAGTATGTTGTTCCTATCTGTAGGGATGTGGGCCATTTACATCTGGGATAATATCTTGCCATTCATCAATTACTATGAAGTCTACATTTGAAAGGGTTAAATTCAGGTCATCAGCAGATTCTCTTGTGTTACAATTATCAGCCCGAGTTTCTGGAACCTTTTCAGAGTTTGTGGCCAACCCTAATGTCCTCCAACTGCTTTATAAGATGCTATTCTTTTCAAATTAGGAAAGGATTGTTCTTGTTTGTTTCTAATGTGTGAGTCTCACTTCCTAACTGGTGGAAGTTTGGGTCTGGCTTAGGAACTGTTCGGGGAGGGGGTGCTGCTGTCAAAATCCCTGTTTTTATAAGGGTGGCTATGAGTTGGAGTGTTGCTTTCAGGTTGAATATCTCTTGATGTAGTGCATGTAGTTTATTGAAGATGCTTTGAGTTGATTTTGCAGATAGGAAGCACTGGACATGTAACTGAGTGTAGATAATTTTGATGTCTTCATTATCAGGCCCATAAGATCTGCCCATTTGTTCCCCTGTGGATATATTCTTTGGATCGGTGTTTGTCAAGCAAGTCCATTGATAAAATTGATGACCTTTCCTGTAATCCTGGGTCCACTAACCAATTGCCAATCAAGTAGCCAGAAAGGTCTTCAGCCACATCATTTCTTTGGGAATATCAGATGATCATATTCAAATCTTGATTGTCTAAGATAGATGGAGTACTTGAGGGAAATTCCCTTGAAAACCTTTGCCCAGCAGAATTGGAAAAGTCCTGTTGACTACAGGAGGTTAAAGGCATGCAGAAGTCTACTATAGCTCTTTGACTTTTACTTCTGAGAGCATTGTTAGTCCCAGCACTAGTTTTCTGGCTTCTAGTGAAGACCATTGGTAGAGTTTATATGTGCTGCTGAATCACACCTGCAACCAGGAGAGTTAGCGCCTTCTGCAAATCCTAGTGCAGATCCAAGTGTGATTTCTTTATTTCTTTATTACCTTGCTTTCTGTGATATCTCCTTATCAGACAGCTCAGGCAACTCCCAATATTTGACTTCTAAATATCTTCTAAATAACCCACGGTATTACAACGTGATTCTTGTATGCCCTTGAATTTCCTCGAAACAATCTCAGTCTTTTTCAAACACTGTGTTGCTGGTCAACTCCCCTGGTGAAACTCCAATGCTTCTTGCTCTCTTTGGTTCCAGCTACCACCGGGAAGCAAAGTTCTTTTAATGAATCAACCTGAGCAGTTGAATACTTTGTAAATATTAAAATATAAAGATTAAAAAGCTTCGTGGTGCAGTGGTTAAACTGCTGTACTGCAGCCAAAACTGTGCTCACGACCTGGGGTTCAATCCCAGGTAGCCGGCTCATGGTTGACTCAGCCTTCTATCCTTCCAAGGTCAGTAAAATGAGTACCCAGCTCGGTGGGGGGCGGGTCACGTGTAGCCTGCATAATTAACTTGTAAACTGCCCAGAGGGTGCTTGAAGTGCTATGGAGTGGTATATAAGCAGCACGCTTTGCTTTGCTTTAAAAAGGGAGCAGAGCTTGATACAAACGCTGTTCCTCCCTCTGACTGGAACCAAAACCACCCTAAAAACAAGGTGGATTGACTCCTTAACTAAGCCACAGACATGAGTTTACAAGAGCTGAGCAGGGCTGTTGAGGACAGGATATGTTGGAGTTCTGTCATTCATGGAATCAACATAAGACAAAGGTGACTTGATGGCATGTAACAACAGCAACAATATTCATTCAGTGGGTCTGCTTAGGACTAACAATTGGATTTCACTCTTAGTTCCCTTCATAGCTGATTTCATACCACATCTTTAGAGAAGCACTTGCTGTTTCAAATGGTGCTGTAATTGCTCATGGAGATATTATCAGTGACATCTGATATGCAGATGGCACAGTATTACTAGCTCATAATGGAACTGGTCTGTAAAGACTACTCAACAAAGTTAATGAAGTAAGTAATACACACTCTAAAAAGGAATGTTAAGAAACCCCGGTTTCTGGCCATCAGTAAAAAATCAACAGTTCAAGAAATACAGTTAAAATCCAAAATGAAAATGTAGAGCATGTTCACAAATGTAATTGCTTTGAAATTCAATATAATGAACATTGGAACCACAGCCATATTATAAAAGAACAGAGAGGATCTGAAGTGTCTTTAGAGAAGACGCCCAAACTGCCATGATGACATATAACTCTGGTGAGACAGGAGGAGGAAGAGGAAGGAAGAAGAGGAAGAGGAAGCAAATAGGTGAAGATAGCTGCCAAAGGTCAAAAGCTCCTACTTCCCAGTGGAGTGTTGCATAGGATTTTATACTTACATTCTGGGAGAAGCCAGGACAGTGGTGGGAGAATCCACCCATTTGCTAGCCAGAAGTGCTCCGTCATCTTTCTCATTAGTCCTAGGTTTTCTTATGTGAATGTTTAACCCATTCGCTTTATTGCTCCAGAGTGTAGTTGTGCTGTCTCTCTTTCAGGTTCCTTTGAAAGCCCAGAAGATCAGAACAGCCAGGTTGGATAAGACCAAATCTGATTTGGACGTTCCTTCCTAATATATATTATTTTCACTTATGGCTATCTGCACCAGCTTCTCATTGTTATTGAAACAATACAGTGTTTCTATTATGTTCTTATTACCATGGCTTCACTAATCAAGGAAATATCAAGTGAGAGGATTTCTGTCTCTCTTATGAACACAAATGGCATCTGGGACTAGGCATCCAATTACCATCAGATCATGTTTCTCAGTCTTCATCTTCACCCAATTTCTCATCAGCATTTGACAGGCTGTTTAAGTGTAATGTTTCTCTGCAGTGTTTTACTAATCAAAATCAAAACATACCAAGCCACAATCTTATTTTTCCCCAAAACTGGCTTTCACTGTAAATATTCTTCTAAGTCAACTGAGGTCTTCTTGAATAAGAATCTGGTGTCATCTTTGGATGTATATTGTCCTATTAATTAATAATTTCAAGGCTGGGTTGGCAATGTTACTTACCCATTCCAGGGGACCAGATTCATTGTCTGGGTGATCACAAATGAATAACAAGAAAAGAATCACATAGCCCTGATGTGAAACATAACAATTCTCCCTGTGATATATCCCATTCAGAAGGTGAATATTTCTATAATGCTTAGCATTCCAGAAGGAAGCTGCATTAATTTTACTCTTTGGAAAACTTGTTTAGGATTGAATCCCAGTTGTGAATGCCTTTGATGGATTGAAAGTATCTTAATTGAACTAATATTTAGATTTGTTAAAATTATTTTTAAAAGAGAAAATCATTAGTTCCATTAAGATATAGCAGTTGCTCAGCAGATTCAAAAGCTCAGAAAAGAAATATGTTGCAGTTTCACCATCTTTTAAAATTAGGATTTCTTTTTTTTGCCCTAAGCCTTTTCAACACAGGATATCTGAATCTAAAGTGGCATAGAATAATTTTAACCATGATAATCCAATAGAGAATGAAATATATGAAAAATCTAATTAAAATTGCCACTCATTTTAACAAACGATCAAGTCTGCTGTCATTCTTTTGTCTAATAATGGCATGTGTGACAGCACCCTGACAATCATCCTAAAACAGAAAGGAAGCCATCAAATGAGATTACAAGAAAGTGAATGCTGGAAACTGACAGTCCCAGGGTCCTCTGCTCCAGTCCTTTGCCAATGCAGAAAATGCACAACTACAAGGATTCCTGAGATATGGTATTCCAACATCCCTTCTGAAAACTCTAATGAAGGTGAGGTCAACAACATCTGAAGAAGCCCACTCCACTCTCAAGCACTTTTTACGATCAGGAGTTCCTTTGTAAAGTTCAGTCTGAATATTCTTTCTTGTACTATGAATTCATCAGATCAGGTCCTGCCCTCTGAAGAGGAGAAAAATAGTTTGCTCTATCTTCTGCATGACAGGCCTTCATACATTTGAAGATGGCTATCAGATCACTTCTCAATCTTCTCTTCCCCAGACTTATAGTCCTCAGTTATCTCAACTGTTCCTTATATGGCAGACCTGGGCAAATTGTGGCCTGAGGGCCACATACAGCCTGCGAGCCACTCCTTTCCGGCCTGCAGGCAGTTTTGAACATCAAAACCATTTATAGCTTTTTGTCTAAAGTTGACTAAAAGGTAAAGGTTCCCCTTGAGAATTTTTGTCCAGTCGTGTTCGACTCTAGGGGGTGGTGCTCATCCCCGTTTCCAAGCCATAGAGCCAGTGTTTTGTCCGAAGACAATCTTCTGTGGTCACATGGCCAGTGCGACTTAGACACGGAACGCTGTTACCTTCCCACCGAGGTGGTCCCTATTAATCTACTCGCATTTGCATGCTTTCAAACCGCCAGGTTGGCGGGAGCTGGGACAAGTGACGGGCGCTCACTCTGTCACGTGGATTCAATCTTATGACTGCTTGGTCTTCTGATCCTGCAGCACAGGCTTCAGCGGTTTAGCCCACAGTGCTATCACATCCCTATCTTTAACATACCGCAACATGCTTATCTTTAACATACCGCAAAAAACCTCTTCAGTATTTGTGAAGATTAACAAGTTTAAAATAAAAACAATCATAACATCACTGTTTCATTTTATTTTTAAGTAAAGTTGGTTCGGCCCCCTAACACAGTTCAGATTTTTCATGTGCCCCCCCAATAGAAATTAATTGCCCACCCTGTTATATGGTTTCTAGACTCTTCACTATCTTTCTGATCTTCTTCTAATCATGTTCTAGCATGTTGCTTGTGAGCTGGGTAGGGGCCCATGCATATTGTGTAGTGAAATTAAACAGAGTTTTAAAAAGGGAGGCAGCCCAAACAAAGAGTATAACTTTCAAACTAGGTTTCAGATTGGAATCAAATTTCACTGATGGTTACTAAACAATGTGGATTTGTCCTACCAAATTTGGGGAGCACTGGTTAAGGACTTTTGAAATTATGATGTTCTGGGGGGAAAAGGCACTCCCATAAATTAAAAACAAACAAACCCCTAGCTACGCCAACTGTCTGGGGTCTGTGTGTGATTAGCACTAAGGCATTTCCTCATCCATCAAAGAAAAGCTGTGCGACAAAATTAAACAGCTACCAATCATTATGAAAAAGAGGGAGTCCAAACATAAAATAAAGACATCCAGATTAGATTTTGGATTGGAGTGAATATGGCAGACTGTAACTTCACAGGTTTGTGTGCATTATGCCAAATTTAGGAGGGTTTGGGCAAGTTATTTGAACATTGTAATGTTTGAAACTAGATCTAGTTCTTTCTAGGAGCACCAGTTCCTTCAGCTGCCTCCTCCCCCAAGTCTATTGGATGTGAATTTTTGCTGAAAGGCTCAAAGGGAGAGGTTACTGATGGGGGGGCTGTCCAAATGGGGGGGAAAAGTATTTTCAAACTGGGTTTTGTATCACTAGCAAATCTGGTAGACTGCTACTGCTCAGTAAGACTTTCTATGTGCCATATTTGGAGAGATTTAGATATGTCCTTTGCAAGTTGTAATTGTTTAAAAATAGTTTCTTCTATGAGGCATCCTTCAATACCAGCACAGAATTCTGCACTGGATTTGAACCTTTCCTACACAGAAAAGGAAGCAAGCATTACTGGTGGGTGGGTGGAGTTCAAAGAAAGAAACAAAAAAAAAACCTGTTTATGGAACTCCATCAAATTTGTCAGCATGTCTGGCTAGACCCTCAGTCATTTGATGGAAGTTTGGGCAAGTACTTTTGAAGTTATAATTTTGGAATATAGATCCCATCTGCCATGAATTGTTGCTGTCCAGATGGTGATGCAGGTGTGTGTATAGAGGCAGAACCTGACAGATATGCATTCTATGTATTTCTGAATGCTGCATAATCATTAACATCACCCCTGCATTGGAATTTAACATTAATACCCCCGTATTGCAGGTAGGCAAATGGACAACTGAGACACAGGCAGCTGGTTACTCCCTGGATAACATTTTGTTAACTGCTGTGAAGCACCTCCAAAATCCTGTGAAGCACCCTACTGTCTCTCTTTCTAAATGCTGTCCAAATCTGGTCACCAAATTTTAGGAAGGTTTAACCCTTCAGAAAATCTCCAGTTTTTTAATGTGGTGTGTTCCTATTGTGCCCACAATTCAAAATGCCCAACACTGTCTTGCAGTGTCATGCCCATGTTGCCAGTCAGGATGTCAAGCTTTACATACCAAGGTTCCCGCCTTGTGCATTCTACAATTCACAAAGTGATACCAAGCAAGGAACATCCCAGAACCTGATTCCTTTTATCATCCATTAACCTTTTCTCACCCAAACACAAACCAATTGTCATGGCTTTTATTTGACAAGTTTTCTAAGTGTTTATTGATTATCTTGTTTGCAATCTTAGTAGACAACTGTATATGGGAACCTGGGCAATGTAGGTAATACATATTAATTATATATAATTGCACCCAGACAGCATTTCTGCAAGTATGGACAGTTAGGACAATGCTTGATCTGAGCTACCCTTGATGCACAAAATATAGAAGAATATTAGCTTCTTAGCTTCATCAAGTTTAGATCAATCCCCTTCATGGATTGCTGCCTTGTCTTGGCGATGTGGCTTGAGTAACTCAGAGAAGCTATAGGCTATGCTGTGCAGGGACACCCAAGACGGACAGGTCATAGTGGAGAGTTATGACTAAACGCGATCCACCTGGAGCAGGAACTGGCAAGCCACTCCAGTATCTTTGCCAGAAAACCCCAGAAACAAAAGGCTAAAAGATATGACGCTGAAAAATGAGCCCCTCAGGTTGGAAGGCATCCAACATGCTACTGAGGAAGAGCAGAGGACAAGTACAAGCAGTTCCAGAGCTAATGAAGTGATTGAGCCAAAGCCAAAAGGACGCTCAGCTATGGACATGCCTGGAAGTGAAAGGAAAATCCAATGCTGCAAAGAAAAATACTGCATACGAACCTGGAATGTAAGATCTATGAACCTTGGTAAGCTGAATGTGGTCAAACAGGAGATGGCAAGAATAAACATTGACATCCTGGGTGTCAGTGAACTAAAATGGATGGGAATGGGTGGATTCAATTCAGACAATTATATCTACCACAGTGGGCAAGAATCCCATAGACAAAATGGAGTAGCCCTCATAGTCAACAAAAGAGTGGGAAAAGCTATACTGGGATGCAATCTCAAAAATTACAGAATGATTTCAATACAAATCTGATGCAGACCTTTCAACATCACAGTAATCCAAGTTATGCACCAACCACCAATGCTGAAGAGGCTGAAACTGACCAATTCTATGAAGACTTACGACACCTTCTAGAACTGACACCAAAGAAAGATGTTTTTCTCATTATAGGGGACTGGAATGATAACGTAGGGAGTCAAGAGATAAAAGGAACAACAGGTAAGTTTGGCCTTGGAGTTCAAAATGAAGCAGGGCAAAGGCTAATAGAGTTTTGTCAAGAGAACAAGCTGATCATCGCAAACACTCTTTTCCAATAACACAAGAGGTGACTCTATATATGGATATCACCAGATGGGTAATACCGAAATCAGATTGATTTGGCAGGTTCTTAAAGAAATGGGAGTGCCTGATCACCTTATCTGTCTCCTGAGAAATCTATATGTGGGACAGGAAGCAACAATTAGAACTGGATATGGAACAACTGATTGGTTCAAAATTGGGAAAGGAGTACGACAAGGCTCTATATTGTCCCCCTGGTTATTTAACTTATTTGCAAGATACATCATGCGAAAGGCTGGACACGATCAATCCCAAGCCAGAATTAAGACTGCTGGAAGAAATATCAACAGCCTCAGATATGCAGATGATACCACTCTGATGGCAGAAAGTGAGGAGGAATTAAAGAACCTCCTAATTGTTGGCTAGTTAGCAATCTTGATGTAAATTTCAAGCTATGGGAGGAACGGCCTCCATCACAGACTAACTTGTTTGTTTGTTTGCATGCTAACTAATCAGATGGGTTTGTTTTTGCCGGGCTAGATGAACTCTGCCCATGTTTCTGCCCTTCTCCTCCTCATGCTTTGTGAGAGACTCCATTTTGTCTCAGAGCCTTTTTCACCTTGGAATATGCTAAAAGTCTAGGCTGGATCTCTGAACCCTAGAGGTCCTACCAACCACATGGACTGAGGAAAGAAACCTTATTTTTACTATTTTCCTTTCTATCAACTTTAAGCCTAATGAACGCCTGTTTTAGAAATGGACTTCTAAGTGAGCGAAATACACAAAACATTTTATACTTAAAGATTGCCTCCAAAGTCTTATTTTATAAAGTGCTTGGCTTTGGTAAGGGTGGATACCAATAACAATTGGGTAAAGAAGGGGATTTCTACAGCTAAGGAGCTGGCCTTCTGCTGTGCATTTTACTGGAACATAAGCAAGTTCCTAGAACTCCCATGAGGGTGAAAGAGGAGAGCGCAAAAATGGTCTGAAGCTCAACATCAAAAAGACTAAGATCATGGCCACTGGTCCCATCACCTCAGGGCAAATAGAAGGGAAAGATATGGAGGCAGTGACAGATTTTACTTTCTTGGGCTCCATGATGACTGGAGATGGGGACAGCAGCCACAAAATTAAAAGACGCCTGCTTCTTGGGAGGAAAGTGATGACAAACCTAGGCAGCATCTTAAAAAGCAAGAGACATCACCTTGCTGACAAAGACCCCAGTAGCTATGTATGGAAGTGAGAGCTGGACCATAAAGAAGGCTGACCGCTGAAGAATTGATGCTTTTGAATTGTGGTGCTGGAGGAGACTCTTGAGAGTCCCCTGGACTGCAAGGAGAACAAACCTATCAATTCTAAAGGAAATCAACCCTGAGTGCTCCCTGGAAGGACAGATCCTGAAGCTGAGGCTCCAGTACTTTGGCCATCTCATGAGAAGAGAAGACTTCTTGGAAAAAACCTCATGTTGGGAAATTGTGAAGGCAAGAGAAGAAGGGGACGACAGAGGATGAGATAGTTGGACAATGTCAATGAAGCTACCAAAATGAATTTGACCCAACTCCGTGAGGCAGTGGAAGACGGGAGGGTCTGGTGTGCTTTGGTCCATGGAGTCACAAAGAGTCAGACATGACTTAACTAAAGAACGAAAAAGAGCAAGATCCCTAGATTTTTCATAGGTGTTGCTGCCAAGCCAGATGTCACTCATGCCATATTTCTGCATCTGATTTTTCTTCTGCCTAAATGTAGAACTTTAAATTCATTCCTGTTCACCATCATTTTGTTTGCTTGGACCAGTTTTCTAATTTGTCAAGTTCATCTTGAATTCCAGTTCTGTATTCTGAGGCATTAGCTACTTTTCTCAGTTCATAACATCTGGAAATTGAATATTTCCATACACACCCCACTCCAGTGAAATCACCATTCTGATAATAGCTCCTGTCCTCTTTCACCCTACATTATTATGGTCTACCTTGTGTTGGATATCCAGTGTGGTGTAATGGATAGAGTGACAAACAAGGAGTCAGGAGGCCTGATTTTGCATCCCCCGCTCAGCCATGGAAACTCACTGGAGGTGTGGAACTGATAAAGCCACTCCTTAAATATCTCACTTACCTTGAAAGCCCTATTAGGGTCACTACAATTCATTTCTGACTTGATGACACATAACAACTGCTACAACCTTGGGCTGAAGGACCCAGTTGTGTCCTTTAGGCTACCCAATTGCATACTGGAAGCAGATGTCATGATTTGGGGAATGGACTGTCTATTCGAGGCAGATGGTATACAGTATTTAGGTGACATCATGGACTATTTCAAGCCTTGCTGTTCAGTCTTCCATGCCTATATAACAGAGGAGGGCATCAATGTACCATTGCACCATTTTGTGAATGATGGGGTAGGTATGGTAGCCTTGCCAGGCTGCCATTGAAGGGCCTGTCAAAGCTGCTAGATTAGCCCATGTTCCTGCAGCTGTCATTGTGGTGTTGATTTTGCTGCTGGGACCACAGCCTTGTCAGATGAGGCATAATATTCACTGGCCAACAGAACCATCTAACTGCCTTGTTCAAAAGGCAGAAGAAATGAATGGGCAGTTTTCTTTAGCAATGCTAAAAAAAGAAGAATAAAAGCTTTTTAAAAATATGGTTGCTTTGAAAACTGCTTTCTGTTCAGAAAGCATTTGTCATTAATAATAGGAGGTCTGGGATAGAGCTGACCAATCTCCTTAACCTGAGATTCCTTTGAAATAAAGCCTTCAAAATACAGAAGAGTAATTAGTTCCCCACAGTGCTATTTTGATTAAGCCTGACGAATAATTCCATTTTGGCTTTCTCATAAAACAATAGCTTATTCAGCAGCCTTTAGAATAAAAACTTGGTTCTACCATCAGCAATTCTATGGCTTTAAGTGTCATATCTGAGGGTAAATTAAAAAACTTGTGCCTGTTATTTTGTTCTCCAAAATAAAAGCATTATATTAAAGTAGCAAATAATATCTTACTTTTTACCTTAAACATATGATCATGAAATTGAGAAGATGAAACATCATAGTGGCCATTAGCCAAACAGATTTAAAAAAAGGATTGCTTATTGCTGTTTGTCACTATCCTCTTCAATGGTTGATTTATTACTTCTGTTATATTGCATTTATATGCGTGTGTGAATAATTTAACTCACAGTTTTGTACTTCGCCTTGGAATCTTCTTCTGAAGGCATGTTAAGAAGTATTTTAAGCAAATTATTATTTTGCATAAAAACCAGTATCTGAAAATACTGAAAAATGTCCCAGCAGAATTCCAAAGACAAAGAAAGGCAGGGGAAAGAAACATCTCAGAAATGTTACACTGAGCTTCACAGATATGTGTTTCTATTTAAATAAAGAAAGCTAAATAATAATCTGTCCTCTGTTATACAAGGTGGAACACATTGCTTTTTTACTCAAATTCTGAAGGACATGCTTTGCGCTTTACCTGGAGATGTGTTCTTTTTACTTTGCTTGGAACTATCCTTGTTACAGAAAATGGAATAGAATTGAGTTGCTCGCCATTAACATTCATACAGAGTCACATTACTGATAGTGCTCTAAAGGTTAGCGATCACACTAAGGGAATGGCTTGCAGAACTGAGAAGAGCAGGGACTAACTTATGTCTGATTGGTCAATTTATAGTATCAAAGCATTCATAGCATGTTTCTCTGCTTCATGTATTGATCCAAATCATGTTTTTCAATGTGCCCATGGGAAACCATTTTTTTTATCGTGGACACTGTATTGTTATTACAAACAGATGTCACCAGTAGTGTAATGCAAGTTCTACACGAGATAGCAATTTTAAGAATGAATGAAGAGTTTTACATTCTAAACTACAAACAGTATTATAAATTCATGCTCAAGGAGACCATTCTGTAAAGTATCAGATTCATTTTTTTGTTATACTGTAGTGTTATCTAACACAGAAACACGCTTCCTTGAATTTCATCATGTTTAATAGGACCTAAGCATGTTTACTTTGTACTGTATGAGACCTTTTTTCTGAAATTAAAATTACAACATTTTGTAATGTTTTAACATTTAGTAATAATGCTTATAGTACAACACATAACCAGAATTAATGTTTGTGTTTTTATTTAGCTGACTAAGGAGCCTCTCCCTCCCTCTTCCCCTCCTGTGGGGAAATTGTATGCCTTTAAAATGTATATATCTATGGCAGTAGCAAATGAATATTATAAATGTATATAAATGTATATATCTGTATGCTAGTAGCAGACATCATGCCCTAGCTGCAAGACACGTACATAACTGCTAACTTCCAGTAACGGATAAATCATTGACCTGCTGTCCATTGTCTCTGGGTAATGTAGTTGAAGTGTATACCTCAGGAATGTTTACATTGTCTGTATATTTGAAGTTCTCTGTGTCTGTTTACTATTAACTGTCTGCTTACCAGCCTGTCTGTTTACCAACCACTCTGTTTACTGATGCCTGTGTATTCAGGAAATTAGTTACCTCTGTATTGATTAACTAGAGCAAATGTAGTAGGGGGATACAATAAAAGAAGAGGAGGCGGGGGAACAAGAGATGCCGCCTCTGAACAGCTGCCATACACTCGAGTGTCCCGTCTTTTCTTCTCCCCCCTTGCTGGTCAAGGAGAAAGATCCCTGCCCTGAGGCTTCATCTGCAAGACCCCTACTTCCCCTCATCTTGCAGATCCCGACAAAATGGTGCCCTCTCTGAGGTAATTCACCTATCATCCTACTCATCACGCCCGGTGTGGAAGGGCTACAGCGCGCGCACGCATCCTCTGGATCCCGATGAGTAGGACTGAGGTCAACTTTCGACAATTCGCACTCATCTCGCCTGGCACAGGCCCCAAGACGCGTCAATCATCCGCAAGGATCCCTCGGGTGAGTGGAATTTGTCAAGTAAGACACCTAGAACCTACACTTTTAGCAACATGGGAACTTCTTTATCAAATCTTCAGGAACAATTTGTAGTGTGTACTTGCCTCCAAGACACACGTAACATATTTTTCGATCCAGAATTCGAGGCTAATCTGATTAAACAACTCCCTCAAATTCTGCCTCCGCTCCCTTCAGCCTCTTTGGCTTGCCTGGAGCAACATGAGAACAACTCCTTGGACCAGCCTGATGAATTAAAAGCATTGGCACCTCAGGCAACTGAGATTGATAACCATCCTTCAATGGATACAACAGGTGCTTGTGCAGAAACTGGTGTCATTTCTGCCCCTCCTGTCATTGAGGGAGCAGCAGAAGCACAGAGAGATGTGCCAGCTGTTTCTGCTAGTTGTGAACTGCCCCCATCTCAAGGCATCCGCAAACTGCAAAGCAGTAACCAGGACAATGGGATGGACTCTTTATCTGCCCCATGGCTTAATGACTGCAAGGCCTTGATAGAAGATTCCTTTTCACCAGCAAAAGGACTCATTTGCCTTCAAGAATGGCAGGATTTAACATTTAAGCGTGCAGAAATTAATGCTGGTGCATCCCCTGATGGTCCTCTAATGTTTATGGGAGGAGCTGCATTTTCTACTGCTGTTCAGCAAGGCTCCGCGACAACAGCTCTAACTCAAGCAGCAGGAGTATCTATAAATGCATTCCAATCAGCAAATCAAACTGCATGCCTGACTCCCTTCCTTGCTGGTCTGAAAGAATCAGCAGCTACCTCAGTATCTCCGCCGGTTCAGCCAAAGTTGCACTATGTCCCAGCGAATTGGGACCCAGGCCCAGATTTCTTTGATATCATAGACTGGGGGTACAAAAGCAGCTTTACAAGCATTAGATACATCATATAAGGAAGGGGAGGAAAAAGAGAATCTAAGGGGGGTGGCTGCTACACACCAACATGAAGCTTGTTTTGAACTGCTTTTTCCATGTGCATAATCCTGTTTGGATGAAAAATTCTACTCAGCTGGACATGGCAGTTATACAGATCACCAAAGAATGCCTCCCACCTGGACAGTAGAGAGACTAATGCTGCATATTGGGGTGGGAGGAGGCGATCCAGAAAGTTTTCCCCCATCACCTTCCAATCTGGAGAAAGCATTGTTTACACTCAAGCCACTTGTAAGGATCCAAATGATGTCCTGCACACTCTAGGTTCCATGTTCTTAGAACTACAAATCACATCACACCTTGCATTGCTGTGAGCATATGGGACTTCATACAAGCCTGCATTCCTGTCTCTGCCTTCCCGGAGTAACAGTGTCACATCCCTGAGAAAATGTTTGTTCCAAATGCTGTAAATTGTCAAAAATGTTTGTTATTCTTTCTGCAGGATAAAGTTGATAAGAATTTTAGAGAAGCAATTCTTAGTTTTATGCTCAGAATTAACTGCAGTTTTAGCCTTTGAGTTTTTCCTAATATGAATGTAATTTTGTTGAAGACACTGCATGTTTCTTCTTTTACATGTCACAGTTTTCCTTGAAAATTATTTTCTAATGTAATATGAAAACTTTGTCTGTTTATCCCTGAGACAGAGAAGTATATTATTCCCTACAATTAGGCCCCACAGTAGGCAATTTTGTACACTGTGATGCTGATACATCTGATATGCTTGCCTGTAGAAACACATTTTCAGTCCAGGGGAAATTTAAGGGCACTAGCAGACAACGTTTTTTAATTCAGTCAGTTGTACAGTTTAAGAACTTTGCCCCGAAGCCAGGCAGATGCATACAAGCACCATTCTTTACTACTCATCCCTCAAAATAAGTTTCTGTTCTGTTGCCAAGCTCTATATGTATCTCTCCAGTCAAGTGTCATACAAGAAATTCATGGTGTGTGTGTCTTCAGTGGGGAAGTTGTCTGTGTCACATATTTCTATGCAAAAGTTCTGTATACCTTAAAGTTTTTTGTTTTTGCCTCTTAGCAGTATATTGTGCTTATATATCTGAATAATATGTTTTCAATATGTTTCCTTTTCCTGAAAATTATTAAGTACTCTTATTATGCAAACATTATTGTAATTGTAATTTTAGCTATCCAATATTGTGTTTTCTTTAATCTACGCTGTAATGTTGATGTCATCAGAATATGCCATCTAATTCTCTTGCCAAGATTCCAGGTTTCATTCCATCTGAACAATGTTTTAAAGTTGTAAAGAAAGAGTTTTGGCTCTCAGTGCAACAAGGAAGCCGGTTTGGCTATTTGAATGCCTATTGCAGTAGCCTGGAACATGCTATTCAGCCCTCTGCTGAAGATGAGCCTGACTTCATGCCTGTCTTCAACAAAATAAATAAAAAACGGTTGGGATGTGGGGAAATTGTATGCCTTTAAAATGTATATATCTATGGCAGTAGCAAATGAATATTATAAATGTATATAAATGTATATATCTGTATGCTAGTAGCAGACATCATGCCCTAGCTGCAAGACACGTACATAACTGCTAACTTCCAGTAACGGATAAATCATTGACCTGCTGTCCATTGTCTCTGGGTAATGTAGTTGAAGTGTATACCTCAGGAATGTTTACATTGTCTGTATATTTGAAGTTCTCTGTGTCTGTTTACTATTAACTGTCTGCTTACCAGCCTGTCTGTTTACCAACCACTCTGTTTACTGATGCCTGTGTATTCAGGAAATTAGTTACCTCTGTATTGATTAACTAGAGCAAATGTAGTAGGGGGATACAATAAAAGAAGAGGAGGCGGGGGAACAAGAGATGCCGCCTCTGAACAGCTGCCATACACTCGAGTGTCCCGTCTTTTCTTCTCCCCCCTTGCTGGTCAAGGAGAAAGATCCCTGCCCTGAGGCTTCATCTGCAAGACCCCTACTTCCCCTCATCTTGCAGATCCCGACACCCTCCCTCCCTATATTCACGAATGGGGGAATAAGAACACAATGAAAGTTCCTTTGTGAATGCAGGGAAAGTTTTTCCTAGTGTTGTTTAAGTGAAAATGACATCATTATCTTTCCTGCTAGCACACCAGTGTATGCTACGCAAAGCATGATATAGTGGTAGAAAGCTATAACAGGACATCATAAACTTGTCATTCATGGAAAACATGGAATCTTGAGAAAGTCTTCAGAAAAATAGAGAGGTGATTACACTATGTGAAAACGTAATACATTCAGTGAGGATCACTAATATCTTTCAACAACCAGAGGTTTTAAGTCATTTCTATTAATTTCACAATGAAGTATTTTCTAGTAGTCTTTATAAAGTGACAGGCAATGAATGAACACTTCCCACTACTAGCTGAAATGCTGAAGTAGAGAGATCCTTAAGTAATACTATCTTCTCTGGCAGAAGAACATCCTGTAGCATGTACAATATCGGAACTTTAAAATACAAAGTATAAGGAGCAACCAAACACCATTATTATTATTTTCTAAAAACTGCTGCCACATACCCAGGTTATATTGTAAGGACTATAACCTTCAACAGACAAACAGTTCACTGAACAGGACACCCTTAGCTTTTAACTCCCCCTCCCCCTTATAGCCCTATGAATTTCCTGACAGTCTGTTCCATAGGGTTGGAGAACCTTCTGAAACAGGGTGAGAAAATGATCAAGAAGCTGCCTGGGGACAGGAAGCTTAGCATTTCCCTCCTAAACTCACTTTCACTCAAATAGTGTCTAGTGGCTCTAAACCTCTTTCACAACCAGGAGGTAAATTTCCATAAATGGAAGGACTCGGTCATTAGCAGAAGTACACCTTTGGGTACAAAGAACCGGGCTGAAAATATAAAGGCATCTCAATGCTCTTAGCCAGCCATGGCCAGACTTAATCTGTATCACATACTTGGTTACCTATCTGAAATGGCTTGTAGCTGAAGCCATCTGTGCTAACAAATAACTAATTTCTAACACTGCTTGGTATGTTGGGGAAAGTCCCTTTATGCATCACAGCTTCCAGAATATCTCAGCTGGCATTTTGAGAACTGTCAAAAAGAAGAAGAAGATGAAGAAGAAGAAGAAAAGAAAACTCTTAATCTTGTTTCACAGTACTCTCCTTCTTTAATCTTCAGAGATCAGTTCACATACACTACTAATGTCCACAGGGTTGGGCGTTTATGCTTTATTCTTGTATAAGTGAATGGGTGACTGAGACTCACACCATCTTCAAAACCATTGAAACCTATGAACAATTATTTCTTCAGAAGTCCGTTGTAACTCTCAGTTGACACAGGTACTCAACCAGCAGAATCAGAATGCTGGCAGATATGATTGCCAGGTCAACAGCATCCTCTTCCCCCAGTTTTTAGGGCCAAACCATGGGACCAGGAGACAGACCCTTATGATGCCACAGGGGAAGGCCAGACAAAGATTGGGTGGGAGCAGAACCACTTCTGGATCACCTGATTGCAGAAGGCAGCACAGGAGAAAGCTGATAAATGGGCTCAGGATCCAGGTAAAATTCAACCAACTGGATAAGGGGGATTTCATAAGCCAGAATTGTTGGTAACTTGATAAATAGCAAAATGTGTCCAGTTATTGCCTCAGTTGTCACCACTCCTTCCAGGGTTCGCATCCTGCACAAGCTGTGTTACCCCTCCCAGGATTTTTCAGAGTTGTTAAGGGCTGCAAGTAGAGAGTGTACAGTTTGACTACCCCTGCATCCTTGCATCTGTCCTTGACCATACAACGTTGATACACCCTGTGGTTTAGGTGCTAAAGGAAATGAAACTGTCAAGATGGGCAGAGATGCAGAGGAGATGAATTGACTTGCTTCAGTCTATTTGAACACCCAAAAGAAAAGTTGGGGTGTGTTTTACCTGAACTCTCCATCAGACCATTTGAGTTTTGGGGGCAAAGCAAATCTGTGCTTGATTACCTATCTGTGGCCAGAAATTGAGCATTACAACCCAGAGTAGCCCTGGCTCAGCTCATCCAAGATTATCCTAAAGTGCTGCTTAGGTCCCTGTTGTCTGTGTTCCCTTGGTCTGAAAATGTGTGACTTACTGAAGCTCTCATATTATTCCTTTTTATCAAGAAAGAAGAACATGTGGCATTTCGTTTCTTACTAGCTCTGCTGGTTAGGACTGATGGGAGTTGCAGTCCAACAGCATCAGAAGGGCCAGAAGTTGTTTCTTTGTTCTGCTCTGGAAAAGTCTTGAATTAATTTATTGGATCATTCAAGACAAACTACAGGTTGACTCAACTACCAATTGTTGCCATTTCTCACTGATTATTGAATTGAAAAGTTTTTTTTCCTTGTGATTCTTCAATGAATAAGATGCTGCAGCAATGACTCAGATGCTAGACTTTGCGGTGGTGGTGATGAATGGGATTTTTACTGCTCATCATGCCCAGAAGGCAACACCTGAAAAGTTACTTAATCAAGACTTTGCTTCTGTTTGTGGTTGATGGCTCTGTGCAACAATTTCCTTTTGGGCTTTATAATTGTCTGAAGGGGAAGAAATGTGGTTTACATCATTATTTTCAAGAAACTGTATAGGAACTACTCTTGAATGTGCATTAGACTCTTTGATGTTTATTTTTATTTGACATTTACTTTACAGAACAGCAATGCACATTTCTTGACATTCCGCACACTATTTTGAAATCTATGATTCTTGATTCTCTGTAATTCAGAATTCTGCAGTCTAGCCTTCTGCTCTAAAACCACAACATTGCATTACCTGTTCTAGTAGAGATTTTAGTTGATTAATTATAGGACAATATAATTTTAAAGTCTGTTTTTATATGCAGCTTAACTACCACTGCACACATCCAGAATAAATAAGCTGATTCACAACAGTACAGTACGGTACACCAGTATATCCAGAATGGTGGGCTATCCCCACTTCAGGTTTTCCTTACATTGGTCCAAAATAGTCTCATACTCTTTGCATAGAAATGAAGAACAGGTGAATCTTGTTCTCTAACCATCTGGAAAACATTGCATTTGTGAGGGAGTCCCAATAGTTCACCAAAGCACCTGCAATCTGCAAATCTCCTACCTCTCCTTCATAGTCCAACACTACGCCCGTACTTTATAGTTGCCACTATAGTGGCTGGGACAGCAACTGAAGGGAGGTAAATAGGTTGGTGGAAGGTACTGGGGCCCACCTAAATTATTTTTCTGCCCCAAACAAAGCTGCAAATGTCACCTGGCTCTCCAAAGTCATGATACATAGTGGCGATGGCTATTTTATTATGTTGTATCCTGAGGCATGAAGTTGCACAGGCATATCTTTCAATCTCCCAAAATGAACTAAATATATAGAAACAGCTCTCAAACTGCTATTCTTTATGACAACCAGATCTGTTATCTGAGGCAGCTGCCACATTCTTCTTAATGATAAGGTCATGGGAGGAAGTCATTGGATTGAACTGGGTCCACCCAGGCCCTGCTGATGGGAATCCTATGGGCAACTGATTAGCTGTTGTGTGAATAGAACATTAGATGACATAATCTTCTGGTCTGACCTAGCATGGCTTTTCTTATGTTCTTCTGGCTTGGATTAAATACAACTGGGAGAATAATTCAAGAATTGTAATTCTCAAGTGTATTTCAGGCAAGCATCATAAGCTGCCAGTCTCCAGATTGTGAGCCAAGGAACTACAAGGTTCAAAGGTATCTGTAGACTTAACTGGCACCATGCATGGGCATCCTTCATTTACCTGGAAGACATAACTCAAACACAGTAGATTTCATTGGTTAATGAAATACTTTCATCACAGTTTGGTTAAACTGTTTTGAACTGATTTGTCCACAAGCAAACATAATCATGTTTACACTGTGGATCATGCCATTCCTCCTTTATTTTCATTAAAAGCTTGAGCATCTGATCAGAAAAACTCAAAATGAAGGGTCACTACATTGATAATAGTTATTGCTATGCCTCCTGGCTGGCTCATTCTTTTTTCTTTATTTTTCTAAAAATAAAACCTGGGATTATTCAAACATGGAGTATCCAGCAGATGTTGCTTTTTCTTAATTTCACTGTCAAAGAAAAAAACAGGATGAAAGAAACAGGGTAAAGTATCAGCTAAATGCTTGCTGGACCCAAGAAGCCACATACAAAACAAGCAAGCAAACAAACAACAACAAAACCCAGTATTTTAATATTTGCAGTTTATCTTGCATCTACAAATACTCATTTATGGCTTTTTCCAATATTTCAGGATATTTCAGCATCTCCATTTGGCGATTTAAAACCAAAGAAACAATTACCCTTTCTCTGATTTTGCCTTCCTACAAATCCCATTTGAAGAGCTCAGTGCTTCCTACATTCACTTGCAAACGAGGGATGCCATGGTATTGACACAACACCTGGTGCACCATGTGCTTAGGGGATATACAGAATGGAATGGATGATTCTGGCTCAAAGATGCTTGGGAAGTATGCAGATTTCATAGAAAAGTCTGATCAGTAGCATGATTAGATAGATATTAAACTGGGAATTGTATATTACTAAGAACAGCGTTCAGTGCAGAAACCTGTGTATATTTTGAAAAAGACTTTAATTATCATGTGCTGTCAAGCCAATTCTGACTTATGGTGACCTTTTTTCAAGGTTTCCTGGGTAGAGAGTGCTCAGAAGCAGTTTACTGTTCCCTTCTTCTAGTGGTGCCCTGGGATGGTGCAGCTTGTCCAAGGCCACACAGGCTGGCTCTTCTCCCTGGAGGCACAGTGGAGAATCAAACACTCAACCTCTGGCTCCACAGTCAGATACGTAACTTACTGACATATACTTAAGTCACTAGAAAAGCTATTGGTTAGACTTACAGAATAAGCATCAAAACAATTTACCATTACAATGTTTAAATGCTTTCCTATCCTGAACTGCAAAGGAAATTCATTCCATTTCATATATAGATTGAGATGGGAAATCTTTGATCTTCTTGATATTTTGACTTACAGCTCCCACCAGCTTTGCCCTCTATGGCACATATTATTAAATTGTGTAGCTGCATCCTGAGCCATCTGAAGGACCAAAGGTTTCTCCTCCCAATGTATAGATTTTCTTGTGTTGTTACACAGATTCAAAGCAGTACTTGGGCTGCAGACATGTCAAAGGGTGTAATTATTTGGTCATGCCCTTACAATTGCCCCTGGGCTTTCAATAAAAATGATACCAATATTCAGTATATTAGCCCAGAATCAGATGTTGATTTAGTTCAAAATATATTCCATTGAAACCTAATGATTTTGATTCAAGAACTGGATATGGAACAACTGATTGCTTCAAAATTGGGAAAGGAGTACAACAAGGCTGTATGTTATCTCCATGCTCATTTAACTTATTTGCAGAATACATCATGCAAAAGGCAGGACTGTGGGAATCCCAAACTGGAATTAAGATTGCCAGAAGAAATATCAACAACCTTCGATATGCAGATGATACCATTCTGATGGCAGAAAGTGATGAGGAAATAAAGAACCTCTTAATGAGGGTGAAAGAGGAGACTGCAAAAAATGGTCTGAAGCTGAACATCAAAAAACTAAGAACATGGCCACTGGTCCCATCACCTCCTGGCAAATAGAAGGGGAAGATATGGAGGCAGTGACAGATTTTACTTTCTTGGGCTCTATGATCATTGCAGATGATGACAGCAGCCACGAAATTAAAAGACGCCTGCTTCTTGGGAGGAAAGCGATGACAAACTTCGACAGCATCTTAAAAAGCAAAGACATCACTTTGCCGACAAAGGTCAGCATAGTCACAGCTATAGTTTTTCCAGTAGTGATGTATGGAGATGAGAACTGGACCATAAAGAAGGCTGACCACCAAAGAATTGATGCTTTTGAATTGTGGTGCTGGAGAAGACTCTTGAGAACAAACCTATCCATTTTGAAGGAAATCAACCCTAAGTGCTCACTGGAACAGATCCTGAAGCTGAGACTCCAATACTTTGGTCATTTCATGAGAAGAGAAGACTCCCTGGAAAAGACCCTGATGTTGGGAAAGAGTGAAAGCAAGAGGAGAAGGGGATGACGGAGGATGAGATGGTTGGACAATGTCATCGAAGCTATCAACATGAATTTGACCAAACTCTGGGAGGCAGTGGAAGACAGGAGGGTCTGTCATGCTCCGGTCTATGGCGTCACAAAGAGTCGGACACGACTTAATGACTAAACAACAACAAATTTATCTGGGCTACCTGGAAGTGGTACACTATGTTACCAGTACCACTGTTTTTTTTTTAAGGCATGCAGAGCTCCTGCTTCAGTTTTACACTACAAATGTAAAAGAACCATATTTTATGACTGTGATTTTATATCCATACATTGAAGGGATCAAAGCACCTGCTAGAAATGGGTCATTGTGTGTTAAGCAAATGTGAGGGTTCAAGTGTAACCTCAGGCCTGTTGGACAAAAAGACACAGTTTTTTTTTTTTTTTTGAAAAACAGAACTAGGATTTATTGGAACATCAAACAAAGAAGTATCAACATTAAACTTGTCAGTGTTCTTTTCTCTCGTCACCAACGGGTTGAACGAGGGTGTCTATAAATCTTGTAGAAAGGGCTTATAACTAGGGTCATACCAGGGACCCTTGGTGAAAGGGTTAGTCTCCCCCTGGTCTCTGTTGTCAACGTCCACCTCAATCAGTGGTAGTGTCTCCTCGTCTCTTACCTCCTGGTCAAAGGGGTCGACTCCCTCAGCATAGGGGTCCCAAGATCCTGTAAATACCTCCTCTGGCGAGCCTCCTCCAGCGAGCCTCCTCCAGACGCCATGCTCGCCTTTCGCGTTCTTCCTCTCTTAAGCATCTCCGCCACTCTTTGGCTTCAGACTCACCTCAATATGAGGGCTTGGGAGGTAACCCCCTTCTTCTCCTATAATCAGCCTCTCCCCGAGGCACTCTCACTTTCTCGCATCTCCCGGTCCAGGGATCTTTGACCCATATCAATTCCCAGCCCCCGGGTATGGCGTCTCGTTCCCCTTTTATATCCCCATGTCCCGCCTCTACGGTTTTTCCATTTCTCTCATTCCCGCCTTTTCTGTTCCTGTCTGAGTGGCCACCGAGAGTCTCACCAAACCCCGTTCCAATTCACAGGTGTCTATTCCCTGGTGCCTGACCACAACGCGGGGAGATGTAGTCTCTGTTTGAGTCTCCTTTTCCTTCCTAAGGGAGGACAACACTCCGGCGAGCGCTTCCATCGCCTCGCCTCTGGTCTCACAGCAAAAAGTGAAGTTTCCGTCAAATCATTATAAATGTAGTAATTTAATTTTCTTTCCTCAGCACAGAGAAAGATAACAGGAAAAAAATCTTCCTTGAAAATACAGTAATACATTTACACCAAGATTGCAAAATAAATAGTTGACACTAGTGCCACTTCAGATTCATTAGGATCAAAACTAATACCACATTTCATGGGATTGGTTTAAACTCATTGTACACTCTCAGTTAGTGTTGGAGTTAATTGTGGCAGATTTCTCCATTTTCAAAGCCGTTGTTAAACAGAGGAGTGCAGAATGAGATTTGCTTCAAGTTCATTAAAACTCGTTAATTTTAGCTATGCTCATCACATTTAACTTCTCTGTTTCATAAGTAAAAGTATCTATCCAGCCTTCCATCACTTATCTGTTCTATTTAGCATACATCGTATGCCTGTGTACCAAATGATGTAAACTGAAATGTGTTGTAATATATAAAACACAAAGTAAGAATCAGCTTAACCATTCCATTAAAGCTTGAACTACAAACTATTGGCCTCTGGTGAGTGGTGGAAATAATGCCTAACAGAGGGATGGCCCTTGTCATTGAGAACAGCTGTAAGAATGAGCACCTGGTTTACCATGTCAGCCATTCCTTGAAATATCAGAACCAATATCATAGGATGGATCCTTGTGATGTCACATCACCAGGCCCTTGTGATGTCATAGAGACAGGGTGGGCAAAGAGTCAAAGGAGGCCAGAAATGCTTTTGAAACAAGTGATTGCAGAAATTGGATTGAGAGGAATTTGAGTGAACTGACGTACAGTCTGACTGGTCAAATAACATGGCAATGAATAGCCAGAAAATAAACAGCTGTAGTGTTGGCACCATTTCTTATAGATTTTCAGCCCTTTCTGCCTTGTGTATATAACACACATAAACTGAAAGCTTTTCCGGGCTCTACAGTATTTCTCCCCTTGAGTGGCCCTCTCCTAGGTTCGGCATTGTATCTGCCAGGATCTGTGCACCAGGATGTTTCAGGAGTTCTGATTCTGATGCTTCACTCCTTGCCTTGCTCCAAAAGGTACAATGAACCCAAATGCACACATTGGGTTCTTTCTCCAATCTCCTTCTGATGCTTTTTCTGTATGCACGTGTGTGCCAATGTTGTACAAGTACAATACACATAGAAATAACTTTGTGCTGAGCCCATGAACCCTGGTACCATCTGGAGATGGTGGAAGGAGTTGTCCCAGGCTTTAAGTTCACACACACACACACACACACTTCTTCTAGTGCCAATTTCAAGGCAGACTAGTAACTATCTTTGTGGTTATTATGTGAACCTGATTTTTTATTTGTTCATTGTGCCCTGGTTTTCTCTCTCTCCCTATCAGTCTCTGTGAATCCTGCATTGTCTGTCTGTTTATTACATTTGTATCCTGCCCCTCAACAACCTCCGATATGCAGATGATACCACTCTGATGGCAGAAAGTGAGGAGGAATTAAAGAACCTTGTAATGAGAGTGAAAGAGGAGAGTGCAAAAAATGGTCTGAAACTCAACATCAAAAAAACTAAGATCATGGCCACTGGTCCCATCACCTCCTGGGAAATAGAAGGGGAAGATATGGAGGCAGTGTCAAATTTTATCTTCCTGGGCTCCATGATCACTGCAGATGGAGACAGCAGCCCTGAAATTAAAAGACGCCTGCTTCTTGGGAGGAAAGCGATGACAAATCTTGACAGCATCTTGAAAAGCAGAGACATCACCTTGCCAACAAAAGTCCGAATAGTCAAAGCTATGGTTTTTCCTGTCGTGATGTATGGAAGTGAGAGCTGGACCATAAAGAAAGCAGACCGCCGAAGAATTGATGCCTTTGAATTGTGGTGCTGGAGGAGGCTCTTGAGAATCCCCTGGACTGCAAAGAGAACAAACCTATCAATTCTAAAGGAAATCAACCCTGAGTGCTCACTGGAAGGACAGATCCTGAAGCTGAGGCTCCAGTACTTTGGCCATCTCATGAGAAGAAAAGAGTCCTTGGAAAAAACCTTGATGTTAGGAAGGTGTGATGGCAAGAGGAGAAGGGGACGACCGAGGATGAGATGGCTGGACAGTGTCTGCGAAGCAACCAACATGAACCTGACACAACTCCGGGAGGCAGTAGAAGACAGGAGGGCCTGGCGTGCTCTGGTCCATGGGGTCACGAAGAGTCGGACACGACTAAACGACTAAACTAAACTAAACTATCCTGCCCCTCCAGTAACAAAGTGCTACTCCAAGTGGCTAACAACAATAACAACCCGTAAAATACTTTTAAAGAAACCCAATGTCTTGCTATATCATCATATCCCAATTTCCATTTGTATGTCAATGCTATGAGAACAGACAAAAGATCATTCGCCTGTAGATCAAGACTTAAATTCTCATCATCTCTAGATTTATTCTTTTCAGAAACCTGGCCACAGCTTAAGCAAAATTGTAGTTGCTAATGGCTAAGGGCATTCCTAGTGGGATGTGGTGCTGCTGTGAGTTAAACCGCAGAAGCCTCTGTGCTGAAAGGTCAGAAGACCAACCATTTTAAGATCAAATCCATGCGACGGAGTGAGCTCCCATCACTTGTCCCAGCCAAACTAGAAGTTTGAAAGCATGTAAAAGTGAGTAGATAAATAGGTACCACCATGGTGGGAAGGTAACGGCATTCCATGTCTAGTCGCACTGGCCACGTGACCATGGAAACTGTCTACAGACAAACGCTAGCTCTACATCTTGGAAACGGGGATGAGCACTGCTCCCTAGAGTCGGACACGACTGGACTAAATGTCAAGGGGAACCTTTACCTTTACTTAAGGGCATTCCTGCAAAGGAAAGCTTATACAAATGGATTGAATGATACAAGGACTTCTTTGTACGTACTGATTGCATCTCACTATTAAAATATAGTGGAGTCTACACTATATTCTGCATTAGGACAAATATATGGCTCATGCCACCATTAAGTACTATTGGTGACCTGTGGTCTGAGTAGGGAAAGGGGCTCCTCATTCCTCACTGGCTGCCAGTGCTATAGCCTGCTTATGTTAAGTCTATCTAAATGGTTATAATAAGCATTCTTGCTTCAAAAAGCAGTGTCAGGAACTGAAAAGGAAACCAAGTGTATCAGTTAAAACACAGAGAAGAAATTCTTCAAAATGTATTCCACTTTAAACTAATTTCTGCCTTGCTGATCTTTTCACTATTCATCTTCTTGACTATAAGGAAGAGAATTTCATGAGAAGTGACATCTTAATGAACAAAAGATTTGCTTTAAGATTTTGTCACATAGTGTGTAAGCTTGGCAGCTAATTAGAGTCTAGTCCACTCAGAATTAGTGTGTGAGTACCTACAGTGAAAGAAATTACATCCTGAGCAGTCGGATTGACTGACAAAGCAGGTGGTGACCTGCTTCCATCTTCAGAAAGAGTTCATTAGTTTGTCCTAATGGCTATTACAGGTAAACACTGATCTTCCATTATCTTCCTGAGAGCTGAACACTGAGGTGATAGTGAGGGAGAGAGGGGAAATCTTTTTAACAAGAGCCTTGTAGGGCCAGTATGAGTCACGTGTTTGTCAATAGATATACATCTGACAGGTCTCATTAATAACCATTAGAGCCCTTTCAAGCTCCCAGACCAAACATCTTTATCCTTCAGTTTCTAAAATAAGAGCTTTTGGGGCTACAAGATTAACAGTTTAGGATCATCTACACTGTGCTAAATGTTCTGCACTGTCCTGTCTCCTTTTTATTACCTGCTATCCTGACAGAGCAATGGAGCTATCAGGACTAATATTTCTATTTAATGTATCGAGCAGGTAGGTCTGAAAATGAACATTTTTCACAGATCCTCTCAAGAGGTCAGACATAAATCTTAAGCAAACAAACCCATAAATGTGTCTCTTGTTGGCTGTTTTTCATGAAAGACAATGAAGTGCTCCCATTCTTTTGTGGAGAAAGTGCTGATGAATGAAATGTATCCTAGTAAAGACTTAAGGTTTTTTGTTTATCATGCAGGAATAAAACAAATTAAATAAAGCCATATTTAAACTAGGTCTGCAGTGCCATGTACACCTACCTGGGAGAAAGTGCTACAGAATTCAGTGGACTTTACTTCTGAATAGACAAGGATAGAATAGCCAGGTCCTCCTGTGAGTACAAGCAAGTATACAACAAAAATAGGGCTGCTACCTAGGAGAAAAAGTTATCAATGGACTCCAGAGAACCACAAAGTTTGCAGACATACAAAAAAACTTTAGGAGGGAAATTCTGGATAGCTGAGTGGTTGAGGTATCTGGCTGCACAGTCAGACATTGGGTGTTTGATTCTTCATTATGCCTCCTTGACGGGTTGGACTTGATGATCCATACAGTCCCTTGTAGCTCTGAAGTTCTAAGAAATAAAGGAGAGAGGTAGAGATGGGCACAAACCTCTGTTTTAGCAGTTTATGCCAGTTTGATTTTCCTCCAAACAGGTGTTTGGAGCTTCCCATCCCAGCTACCTCTGGCAGGCCCCCACCCAGAGGCAGTATCTGGAGGACGTGGGGCAAGGAAGGTGGTGGTTTATGCCCATCTCAAGAGGGGGGAAAAATCCAATATATCCCAAGAAGAAGTCAGGATGTTCAGTGGCCATAGAATGAATATTGACTGATGAGAGGTTAAGACAAAGGAGATGAGAAAGAGATTGAAAATGGATTGGAGTATCATGGAAAATGATACAGTGACGGATTGTCTGAAACCCTGAATAGGAGCATTTCAGGTTAGGACAATTTGTTGCAGGTCATTCTTATAGCTTCTGCTGTATTTAGACTGCCAACACGATAAACAATTGGACAGAGAGGCTGAACAGGGAATGGAGCCCTGAGACCTACAGACAATAGCCTCTCTTTCTAACTATACTAAATGACCAAAAGCAAGCAGTCACAGAAAAACTTAACTGAGAATCAACTCTGTCTTGTAAATTGCCTGTTTTATAGGCTGTCATTCTAGGAACAATTAGTCCTGAACTGAGGAAGCAGTCTGCTTCAAAAGATTCAACTTGTTGGTAGGCTTTACCGCAGCACCTCTTCTGTTAGAAATTAAGTGTGGCCAAGCTGAAGCCCAGGGAAAGCCTGGGTGAAGATGGGTAAAAATCCCCAATTTTGATGCCAATTTATTCTGGTTAAATAACCTAACCAATAACCCCACTCTAGACAGCTAGGGTAAGTCCCACTTATGCTGTTTGAAAGTTATTCCACATAGAACCTATTAACCATTCTCTTCATAATGATACAGTATGGTGTGTGTTATACATTTTGTTATTTTTGTCCTTGATGCAAAATAGCACAAACGTCTGACACTGCTTCTTCTGTCACTGGGCATTGGACTTGCAAATGTCAAGTACCACAGACATTCTAAAATGAGGCAGACAGAGATGTAGAATATCTCTGAATTTCAGTTTCACTCACTTTTTCATTTTCCTCCTAATTAACTTTATTCCGTTTCTATTTTGATACCAGCTTGCAATTTTTTTTTAAAAAAAGATTTGCATCCACTATACCACTCTGAGAGTCAAAGTGATGTATTGAATAGAGTGGATACAGATCTGGGGTTTACGTCCCTACTTAGCCATGGGAGGTGGTGATGCTAAGCTATCCACTCTCTGAATATCTCATATACCTAAAAAAAAAATCTGGAAATGATATGTCAACACATAACACTCATAACATGAAGATTAATATATGATTTTCTCTACCTTTACTTGTTAGTCACATATTGGTATCCTTTCCCCCCCTCCCCCAAGCAGTGTCTCCACTGTTCCATCCAATATTTAGCTCTGTGGAGCTCCAATTACAGAAGCCACTGTAATGGTGAGGTGCCAAACTGGACTTCCTCAGATCATTGTGACCACTTCTGTACTTGAAGCTCTGTGTATGCAAATACTGAACAGGACACTGACCAGTGTGTGTGTTTTTGCACACAATTCCCATCATTACAGGCATATCTGCTTTCCTCTTGCATATTTTGGTACACATTTTTTTCATAAGGGGACTAGGCTGGAAATGTGCAAATGTCAGAGTACGGCTGCATTTCACCTCGACGTTAAGAAAAATGAAGAGCAAATTAGGAAAGCTTACATTAAAATGCAAAATGAATGAATGTTTTTTCCCCCTGCAAACACTAGCAGGGAAGTGATGAGTACACATTTGGCCTATGCTCAAGTACAAGCAGCACTTAGAGTGAGGAGCTGCATCAAGCCACCATTTTGTGTCTGCCCCCTGACTGTTGCTCAGTTGATGCAAGGTGAGAATGGCCTGATGCATACACAGTTCTGTGTGCCCGGGGCATGTCCTCATAGCGAATAGGCATGGCCAAGTATTACAGGCTGTTCATATAGGCTAAGGATGAATAAGAGAAGATTCACATTTGTAAGGAATTACTTCCCTATTGGTGCACTTTGTTCATGCTACAGTAAGGTCTGCTGTTATCTTGTGCTGTGTGATCCTCCCCCTAATCACTTTCCATGCATTCACTGTATATGGGAACATTTCATGGAAGAGATCTAAAAATAGATGCTGTCACAATAGCTGAATAGATTGTCACTTCTGTTGCTACCATTTTCAGGCATTTGCTGGCACTACAGAGACTGAATTGTGTTTTGAATGTGTGAGCTTGGGAGAATTATCTTTTTGGACTATAGTTCCCAGAACTCCCAAGCCAACATAGGCATGGAATATTAGATCCAAAAAATGTAATGCTTCAAAGCTCTGGTACAAACTGCTTTTGTAATGAATATATGCCTGGCTTCATATATTATTGCTTAGGAACTTAATAAGCAACAGGAATATAAGCATCAATAAGTGACTGTAATGCATGCGATGAACTCATTTGGAATACAACTGCTGATCGAATCAGGAGAACGTAATGTTCTCTTATAAAACAAACAAAGACTACCAATCAACACTGCACTAAATTAAAATGTCTAACTTAATTTGTTCTTTAAGTTTGATAATGAAGTACTTTATCATACATGCTGCGTCAATAGATTCTTGATTTGAAATGAGTTTTGAGAATGGCCAAATTCTGCAATTGCCTTGCTCACGAAATGGGAAATGCTTGCATCCAGAACAGCTGTCCCATGCATGTAAACCTTAATAGGCTCTGACAGAAGAACAGAAGGGAAAGGCCAGATCCATATTCCAGGCTCTCAGCTTAGTTTAGAAACCTTCTGTGGATTGGTAGGAGAGCAAGCTGAGTTACAGGTGCGAACATGAAGTTCTTTCAATCAAAAGGGAGAATATTCTTCTGTATAATTTGAAAAATAAGTCTTTTCTCTATTAAAACTGTGCAGACTTTTGCCTGTCTGCACAGTTAGCATTTGTTAGCAAGGAGTTTTAGGAACATGTTTCTGTAGTGGACAATACTTGGACAAATAATCAAGACATTCTGCATGACAATGTATTTAATGTGCTATTTGCTGTTGCTTCCAAGTGATGGCAACCATATGGATTAATCCCTTCCAGAACAACCTGTCATTAACAGCCCCCCTCAGATGAAAGGCCATGACTTCCTTTATGAATCAATCCATCACATGATAAGCCTTTCTCTTTCCCTACAATCTTTTGCTTTTTGCTTTTCTTAAAATTATTGTTTATTCCAGTGAGTCTTATTATTATATGCCCAAAGTTACAACAGCCTTGGCTTAATAAATATAGCGTCTTGTGACAGTTCAGGCTTGATTTGATCCAGAACCCATTTATTTGTCTTTCTAGCAGTCCATGGTATCTGGAAAACCCTACTCCAACACCACATTTCAAAAGAATTGATCCCCCCCCATCAGTTTTCTTCATTTTTCAACTTCCATGTCTATACAGTACAGAGTAATCAAGAATAGCATAGGAATAGCAAATAATATTGACTTTGGTCTCTAGTGACAGATCTATACTCTTAAGAAACTTTTCTAGATCATGGCTGTTCTTCAAAGTTTCAATCTGCTTTTGCTTTCTTGCTTTCACTCTCTATTATGAAACTGAACCAAGATAAAGAAAATCTGCAAAAAAATCCAGTTTCTTTAATAGTGTCCACAATTCAGTACTGTTCATGCTAAAGTTATATAACTGTTCTGTAGTTCTAATTTTTATCTTCGTGATATTTAGCTGTAAATTTACTTTTGTGCTTTCTCCTTTAACCTTCACCAGTAATCATTTTGGATCATTGGCATTATCTGCCAGTATCATCTGCATATCTTAAATTACTGATGTCTCTTCCCCCAATTTTCACTCTTCTTTCATCTGAATTCAACCCATCTTTCTATATTGTATGTTCTACATATGAACTGAACAGATAAGGAGGCATAATATAATGTTGTCTGACACCTTTGCCAATTGGAAGCCAGATGCATTAAATGTGCAAGTGCAAATTAAATATTGATATGTATAAATGGTGCTGCCACTGTTGTTGCTAATGACGATTGTGGTGATGATGACAGGATTATTTAATGTAATGCTGCCCCTAGATGGGATGCTTTAGTCCCATAGAGCATCTCAGATTTTCAGCCACTTGCGATGCATAGAGTATCTTTTTACAGACAAAAAATGACTGGGACAAAAACTGGACCAACATATTTATTGCTTTTTGTCACTAGGATACTTAAAAAAAAAACTTAGCTGAAGTTATGTGTGGGCCAAAAAGTCCCTTTCAATCTGGGCAAGCCTTCGGGAGCATTGGGGCAGGGGGAACCCTCCAATGTCTGAATATAGCTGCCGCCGGTCCCTCTAACAGAACCAGGGCCTACAGTGCTGAGTTTCAGACATGGAAGGCTTCCTTACATCCCAAGACTTCCCAAGGCAACCCCAGGTCAAAAGGGCTCCCCAGGGTGCCTCAGAACTGAATTAGAGCTGCACAAACAGGACTATGGCCAATAAAAGTGCAACTATATATTTTTAACAATGTTTTATTCCAAAGTCATGGCAGAATTCTAGCAGCAGTAAAACAGGCAGAGATAAAGGAGTAGTATCTGACCAACAGAGGTATATCAATATTGGAATTTGCATTACGTAAAGGTTCAAGTTTGAGTGATTTGGTTAGGTTTCATTAAAGTGGATACATAAAAGTAGTGGTAATAGGCTCTTTTTATCAGACTGGTAAGATTTTGAATTTTGTTAGGTCATGGGCTCTCACTTCTAATTTCTGTCTTCTAAGTAAACAACTTCATAGTGTCTTAACTAATTCTAATATTTGGAAAAATGGAGTACTGGGTATATTGGAAAGATGAGTTGATAATCAGGAAATTTTATTGTAGCTAGCGGATGGAATGACAGACTAGGACTCAGGAAGCCTAGATTCGAATCCTTGCGAAACTCACTGGAGGTGTGAAACTGGTAAAACCACTCCTTAAATATCTCACTTACCTTGAAAGCCCTATTAGTATCACTATAAGTCAATTCTGACTTGACGGCACATAATAACAATGAATGTTAAAATACAAGGAAATTGTACATAGGTCAAGGGGGAATAAGCCCCACCTATTTCAGTTTCTTCGGGGGATTAGGTCTGTGTCAATTGCTTTGTTAAGCATATATGGAGGGCTGAGATCGAGGACAGTTTTTGAGACAATAATAAGTTAAAGTCAAACAGCTGAGAGAGTAGTAGATCGAATTTATACTTTGTTAATAGATCTGAATTCTTTATGTAGTAAGAGACTAAATTTAGTTGCAATTAAATTTAGATTTAACAGAATGGAAATGGATTTGGAAAAAGGTCAATTCAAAATTAACTTCAAATTAATTTGACAGAGAATTTTTAAAAATATTCATTCAACAGCATCTTACACCTCATAAATCATCAATTTTATATATATAACTGTTGTACAATACGTACTGAATATTTAATTCATATCATATATGTGTTGTGGTGTTATTTGAAAATACATTCTTTTTGGGAAACTGTGACTGAGTTTATGTTAGATAGTAACATGCCACAGGATCCTAAAGTAATTGTACTGTGTTACATAAAAGGACCTGTTAAAGAATTAGATATGAAACAGGTTTCAAGAATTCTTGCAATTGCAAAAAATGGGGGGCGGGAGGTGGGCAGAGCCTCTTTCTGAAAATGTCTGGGTTTAACCATATCTGGAACATTGCCTTCTAACCTTATTTATTGGCTAAAATCCAGTAGTAGGGCATAACTAGGGTAGGCCCATTGAATCAGTGGAATCTGCAATGGAGTTGACTCACCAAATTGCCATTGATTCAATGGGCCTATTCTAGTTGTGACTTGCTACTGGATTTCAGCCATAATCTGATAATGTAAACAAATTGTTTGAAAGGACAGATAAATTCATGAATTTATATATTTGTTACATATTGGAATGAGAAAATGAGAACTGGAACATATCCCTTTGCTTTTTATGATTTTCAAAACAGAAATTAGTGTTATTAATTAAAAATAAAGTTGGAAAAAATGAAAAAAAAAAGGATTTGAAACCCTGAAATTGTCAGATTTCATTTGATTCTATCCATATTCCTTTAGAATGTTACTTACTTCTATTGCCAGCAAAATACTTTGATTCCAGACATTTTTGAGATATTAAAAATAAAAATGAACAGCTTTTCCCAATTGTCAAGAAACATAATAAAACTGAGTCTTGTGAATAAACTAATTGTGAGTGCAATGTATGTGCAACTGGATGAATCTTAGTTTTTCCCTAGAATAGCAGACAAATTGTTTGCATAATAAACAGCTAAACATTTAAACAGCGTAGTGGAGTCTAAAATAAAGCAGCAATATGCCTCAGTGCAATCATTCTACAGCGTTATTTTGCTTGACTATTTTGATCTCTTACTTGGAAAAAACATCACACTGTTTTCCATCACATTACCAAACCAACCATTTTGAAATGTAATGTGAAAATGGCTCATAATGATGCAGCAAAAATTCATGAAAGCTGGAAGAAACACTGATGCATTCCTTTGAGCTTGACAGAGCATCTTCACAGTTAGAAAGCTCTTCCTTTGACATCTCTATTTATTACAGAAGCAGTTATGAGAAGCTGCTTGATGACATTTCCCTGTGATTGTAGTCTGACCCATTCTTTGCAAAGTGGCACATCTGGGCCATTTTTAAACACATCAGAATCTGAAAATAGCTGAGACGGTTCTCACTAGGATTGTCTTGCTTTTATTTTGTAAAGGAAAGGTTGCCTTTGATAAAGATATATGAAAATGATACAGCTAAAACAATTTGCTTCTTTTTTGTCAAAAATCCAGAGTGCTTTGCTCTGCTCTTCAGCATCCATGCAACTCCAGGGACATACAAGCTGGAAAGGTCTGGGCAATTTCAGACCATTTGTCAGTTGCAATCCAAAGGAAGTTGACTGATTGACAAATACTGTTTTCCAATACATTCAGTAAAAGCTGGTGACTGAATTCACAGGGGTGCTGAACTGTCTCCAGTTTTTAGTCTAAGCTTATCAGGAGCTATCCAGCATGCTGAATTCTATTCCCAAATTAGTTTCAGCACCTTGGACAGCTTGTTCATGATTTGGAGTTCCCCAGAGCAGATTCACTATCCCTGCAGCATTGGAATGAGCAACTGCGACCAAATGTGTAATTCAACTAGTAATCAAGAATTTGCATCAAATACACACACACACACAAAACAACAACAGCAGGGGTAGCAAATTATCTGTTTTTTGTTCTTGGACTGTAAAGCAAGAACTGATAGTGTTGTGTTACAGTAATTAGCCCAGTAATTACAGTGCTACACTAAGATAGAAACCAACATTTCCAGGGTTACTGTAAGACAGAGGAGGACAACATGTGACTTAAAGCTGCACATAGCCATAGGTACATTTTATGACCGTCAGAGCCCTTGCGATACTGCCCCCCCCCCCAAATTATTCAGGATGAAATATGGCCTATTTCTATTCCTGGAGGCTTCCAGCAATAGTAGTTTTCACTACCCCAACCCCCCCCAATGAAATAGAAACTGGAAGTTCTTATCTAGGCACTATTGCCTGGTTCTTTTAAAATATCAGTCCTAGTCACTTTTTGGCCCAGTGTAACTTGCAGTGGAGTCTGAGGACCAGGCATTGGCACAGAAACCCCCTGGGATCACCCTCCCCCTTTCTAAGAAAACAGGATCCATCCATCCATCCATCCATCCATCCATCCATCCATCCATCCATCCATCCATCCATCCATCCATCCATCCATCCATCCATCCATCCATCCATCCATCCATCCATCCATCCATCCATCCATCCATCCAATCAGTGTTTCAGAAATCTGATGAAACATGGAAATTGTTTTAACTAGAAGAAATGTAGCAGAATGGAGACGAGGAAGGGATAAACAACTTAAGCAAGAGGGAAACCCTTCTGGTACACCAAAATCATTTGTAGTCTTCTCTTTCCCTGCCCATTTACTTCCCACCTCTAGTGGGAAAGTGAGAAAAACAGAAGGACTCTTATTTCATTCTACAGCTGAAATAATGCTAGTAATCTGGAGATATGATATAGGCAGATCTTGTCTGAGAAATCAGACTTGAAAACAAAGCCAGAGCTTAGTTCCTGAAAACTAATAATAGAATAAAATAAGTTTATTTGGAAATTACATATGGTGAAAGCAGTTCTTGCTATGACTATCAGATGCTTTGATCTGTGAAGGAATATCCTCTTCTAGTAACAGGTTCTCTGTAATGGCAACTGTACAAGTTCTCTGTGAACTAACTGGGGCTTCATACGTGAAACCAGTAACATGATATATTGCAGACACATGAATGTTAAATGCACATAGATTTTTTAAATTAATTATTTGTAATTGTCTCTGAAAATAACAAAAAGTGTATATGAGCTAAGAATTACTGTCTTTGAACAGCCTTACAAATTTATTAATACTCACGCTGATTAACATGAAACAGATCAGAATAACATGATCTGACAATGAACATTAAAAAGACAATACCAGGACATTAAAGCTATGTAGTTGCATGGCTTCACAATGATAAAACTTAGATGCTGTGATACTTTCAAATTTCAACCCCTGTAGTTTTTTAAAATTTATTTTGACCGGATAACAAACAACCACATTTCTTTTCCTGGAAGATGATACAATTTGGTAGTATTTGTAAAAGGGGAACATCTGTACCATTCTTGCTTTATAAGAGGGGTGCAATAGTGTAAGTTCAAATGCTGTGAGAGATGCATGACCTTTTCCTTAGCAGTTTATATGGAATCCGTAAAGAAGCATAATGACTCGTATGTTAACAAAAGCTTGAAAGAGAGACATCACCACTTTTCTATCTCACTATTGTGTGTTTGTTTAACAATAAATAAGAGAAACATAGTTGGCTCATGTGCTATCATATACAGTAACAGCTATAGGGAAGTATTTGCTCTGAAATGCAACTGCCCATTGAGAAATGAAATTGCATTTGAGACCTGTCTTTCATCATCCCTTCTCCCAAGAGCATAAAGCCAGATGGCTGTTAGAATGAAACCACTACCATTTGGATGTATCCAAAAGTAATTAGAAAAATACCAGCTCTGCTGTCAAGACTGACAGAAGCTACTAGCCATGATTTTATATAGCACAATGAACCCTTGAAATTAAAGATGGCTTGGTGGGAAATTATTTGTACTTTGAAGAAGCATTCTTAATAAATCCAGGCCAAACACTCAGGAATAAATTCTGCAGTCCTGATTGTATTTACATCACATTTATCTCACTGAATTGGAATTTTCTGTGTAAATTGTTTTAATAATGATCTATTTCCCTTGGTGTCAGTATGTTGTAAGAAGTGAGATATCACCACTTCCAGGCAATACTAAAAAGAATCTCATCAAAACAATTACCAGATCCCTGAGATGCATTGTGAAAGAGCAGGCTTTCCCCTTCTCTGGCCTTAGACTCCCATTCCAAAAGCCGAGCTCTTAGACTGGCTTGCTTCACATCCGACAGCACTTTAACAGGACTCTGATAACATCAATGAATTCAAGTCACATAAATTTCTAGATAACATAGGATTTGGGAAGCTGAAATAAAAACTTGCAACCCCAGTGGAATTCTGGCTTCCTGTTGCCTGATGAAGGAAGCAAATAGCCATTTCCCCACTGTTGCCTAGCTTCCTTTCCTGTCCTGTCCTTTCCTTTCCTGTCCTGTCCTTTTATACAGCTCTAATATTCATGGCAAAAAGAGGACCAGAAGCAGGGCTAAACATAAATGAAACACAAAGCCAATCAAAATCAACCAGGCACTTTTCCTGGCCAATGTTTGGTGGGGTGGCCAGGGCTTCTCCATTCAGACCACTAGGAAGGAGGAGCCTGGCCAGCTGGCTTATTCAACCAATAGGTTATGCTGGCAGAGGAAGCAACAAGGAAAAGCCACACTGGGTGTCCTGAGTGGGTTGTGTGGTTTTTTCCACCTGAACCTGCTGTCCAGCCATATACCAGCATTTGCTGCCTCCATCCAAGACCATGTCTGCCCATACTGCCGTTCCCTCTAACCATTAGCCCCAGGTACCCACAATGTGTTCTTGCTTGCTCTCCTTTCCACTGTTGGGGAAGACATTGGTACTGAATGCCATGCAACCCGAGAGAGTAAGCAAAGAGATGAGGACCAGCAGGTAGCAAATCCCAGGCAAGACCCCAGGTGATGAGGCATCAGTACTACAAAAAGCAAAAGAGGTAGAAAGTGAAGAAAAAAATGTATACTACCTAAAACAATTATCATATATTAGAATGTACAGCTAGGGGAATGGGGGGAAAAGCATTCTCCTTAAGACAGCTGACTAAAGAAAGTATGAAAGAAAATCTGTTGTTCCTCATCTGTATTGAGTCTTATATTATTTTCTTTGGCCTGGTCACCTGTGCCCATACCTCATGCAGGGCCAACAAAGTGCAGACATGGGTTGTTTGAACCTCTCAGATGTTGTTTTGGGGCCTCATCTCAGGGTGAAGGCACTGAACCTGTGACTCTGGTCCACAGGAAGATGGCTTTGAAGAAAATTCATTGTAAATTCATCCTTCTGCTTTAGGGATCTTCCTTTTCTAGCAGAGCTTCCCCTGTGCCACCTCATGTCCCTGCTCAGTGCTGGATTAAACATTAAGCAAAATAAGCACGTGCTTAGGGCATCAACAAGGGAAGAAGGCACCACAGAGTTGGGTTTTTGTCCGTGCTGGATTTACCATGGATCATGATGGAAATGGTGCCTTCTCCTTAACAAATTGCATCTATCCATCCCTCACCATTGGCTCCCTCCCTTCCTCCAGAGCCCCAGTAAAACCACTTCCCTACCTAAAGTAATTGAGTCTGAATCAGTAAAAACTAAGAAGTGTAAAGATTTGCCTAGTGAGAAAATGCATGTTTTGAGTAAAATAATAACTCAAAACACTTCTTTGCTTGCTTGTTTTTTAATTTTGGTGATCTGTGTGTCTCTAGGAGTGTCCTCGGGCAGAAACTGTTCCTTGGTACCATCAAATATGCCTATGACTACTCTAGAGAAAAATTCATTTAAAAATACTAAGGCCTTGTCTCTGACTGGAAAAGCACTGCTAGCCAGCAAGGCATAAGCTGGCTGGAGAAAGAGCATACAAACCAGATAGGGATGCAGTCAAAGAACAAGTTGGATGCTTGCAGAGTGAAGATGGCGTCTCGCCATCACTGAATGGTAACAGTAAATAACATGAAGCAGTAAAAGTGTATCATTTCTGACTGACTTCTGCCAGATGTGGCCTGGAATGTAAGAGATTCAGATTCAGTTCTATTGTTTGCCTAGTTTGGTTTTAAGTGCTTGTAAACCACCCAGAGTAGTGCTTTAGCACTAAATTAAAGTAATAAATAAATAAAATAATTTCCCCAATGAGTCATCCAGCTCAGTGGTAATTCTGTCTCTAGGCCTCTCTCACCTTGATCGCACAACTGTTACAAAGATGAAATGGGAAGAAAAGCTACACACACTGCTTTGAGCCGTTGATGAAACAATAGAATATAGAGGGGTGCATAGGCCCTTCCAATCCACATAAAGGGCAAACAACTCAGTTGCCCTTTAGACTCTGCTCCATTTTAGGTCCATGATATTATGTCTGTGTTTCAGTGTTCCATGTTGTTGTTTTTTCAAGTGTGTGTGTGTGTGTGTGTGTGTGTGTGTGTGTGTGTGTGTATTTGTGAATGGTGTTAGGAATGCAAATGGCTAGGAGCTGGAGATTTGTGTAGCAAAATAAAAAAAAAAGACAAAGTGGCAGGAATGATCCATAGAATGAGAAGGCTGATAGAGGAAGACTGGCTTCCCTGGGCACTCTATGGCAGTCAGGCCAGAAGGAACTGCTTGGTATTGGCATGACTGCACTGAGGAATGAAAAAGGGAAAACTGTGGTGGAGCGGATGAAAGACGGACTCTAATATCCTAAATCTGTCCACTCAAAGCCAATGCAATTACCCACAATCACACACATGCATACATGTGCACACACACACACAATTCTAATAGTGTAATATTTCAGGAAAGTTTCATAAATAAAGCCAAGAGAACAAGATAAGAAGCATATTCCAGAATGCAAAAAGATTATCTCAACAGCAACCCTACAGCTCTGAAAAATAGTTTGTGGTTTAGCTGCAAGGCAATATCTGTATACCACACGGGGACCTCAGACTGAGCCCTCTCTATGGCTTCAGTATTTGGCATATCTGGGGGGGGGGGAGTTTAGGCTTCAGGCGGGGGCATTTCAGCTGTCATTTTCTTTTTCACACCAACAGTTCTGACTACACGGTTTTATCTCAATTTCTTTTTTTCCTTAATTCAAATCCACAACCATATTTTAAACCCTACAAATGCCATATGGCATACAATGCATCAGTTGTGGTGTTGCTCTGCCTGGGATGAATAACAGCTTCTTGTTCCACCTTGCAGTCACCCTGGCATTGCAGAAATACCGTGGTGCAGTCTCTTTTTGCCCATTTATCCATAAAGAGTGCACATGACAAGCGTAGAAATGTACTTACTAAATAAAATTAATAAATAAGATCAAGTCAGCAGTGTGACCTCCAGAATGCTTGCTGTTACACAATGATCTCAACATTTTGGAAAGCAGATACAAAACATAGCAGGACCTACAATAATTACTAAGACACTGTGCTGTTGTGAGTGTTCTATGTAGCAAAGCAATTTTAATTCAGAAGACCGCACATTCATCTGTACTCTGTGTTTTGGTATAAATCAAGGAAGCAAGCCATAATTACTGTAGAATAAACTAATGCAGCTTTAGCATAGACATTTACATTCCTGGGGAGCCATAAATATTATTAGAACACCCACATATATCATGGTAATCAGACTCTGCCTGTGAGAATCAAATGGGGGGCTTCCTGTGTGAATATTCATTACTTCTGCAGAAAGAGAGTCTTCAGCAAATAATCTATGGCATGGATTTAAAGTTTCAAAGGAGCATTATGGATGTGGCATGGGGTATATCATCCTATTAGCCCTTGGCACACATTTGCTTACTCACTTGTAGAGTGAAATTAGGGATGGGATTGGGAATTGTGGTGAGCATGTACACCCTGCCCTCAATGTCAGCATTCTACATCTACATCCCCCAAGCATAAAGATCTGTAGATCACTCTACAGATCTTTCGTCAAAGCTTTTGACAAAGTGCCCCATGATATTCTGATTAGCAAGCTAACTAACTGTCAGCTGGATAGAACAACTATTGTGTGGATACACCATTGTTACAAGATCATACTCAGAGAGTGCTCATCAAAGGCTCCTTCACAAAGTGGGAGGAGGTGATAAGCAGGGTTCCACAAGGCTCAGTCCTGGGCCTGGTGCTCTTCAACATTTTTATTAATGACTTGGATGAGATGGAAGGAATTCTTATCAAATTTGCAGATGACACAACATTGGGTGGAATAGCTGATATCTCGGAAGACATAACAAACATTCAGAGAGTTCTTGATAGGCTCAAGCAATGGGCTGAAAACAACAGAATGAAATTTAAAGGGATAATTGCAAAGTTTTTCACTTAGGAAAAAGAAACCAGATATACAGCTATAAGATGGGAGATACTTGGCTCAGGAATACTATGAGCAGGAAGTCTGTTGGAATTGCTGGATAAGAGTTCAGCTATGTGATGCACCTGCAAAGAAGGCAAATGCTATTTTAGGCTGCATTAACTGGAATACAGTCTCCAAATCATGTGAAGTACTAATTCCTCTATATTTGACACTATGTGCCTAATTTTGGACACCACCCTTTAAGAAGGATGAGAACAAACTGGAACAAGTTCAGAAGGATGATCAGGGGACTGGAAACCAAGCTCCATGAGGAAAGACTGAGAGAATTGGGCATGTTTGGTCTTGACAAAAGAAGACTGAGGAGAGATGAGGTAGCACTCTTCAAATACTTGAACGGTTGTTATACAGGGGTGGGGGGCAGGGCAGGATCTGTTCTCAGTCTCCAGACTGCAGAACATATAATAATGAGCTCACGTTACAAGCCAATTTTCAGGTGAATGTCAGGAAAACTTCCTAACTGGTAGAACAGTATGACAATGGAACCGTTACCTTGTATGGCAATGAGTCCTTCAACACTGGAGGTATTCAAGACAACCATCTGTCAGATATACTTTGATTTTGATTTCTGCATTGAGCAGGGGGTTGGACTCAATGGCTTTTTAGACCCTGTCCAATCCCATTATGCTATAGTTCTATGTATAGTTGAATGTAGCCACAGGCACCATGGTTGACAACAGTCCTAAGGCTGGATCTTAATTGCAGGAACTCTGTAACTGTGTGCAACCAAATACAGTCACTGGCCCTGTTAAAAAATGTTCAGCACATGAAAATTTTGCCAGGGTATAGTTATTAGTGTCGGAACAGAACTCAGAAGACCTGCATTCAAAGCTCCACTTGACTAGGAGACCCACCAGGTGGTCCTGGACTATTCACATCCCCTCAGCCTCAACTACCTCAAGGAGATGTTTTTGAGGATAAAACGAGGATGAGAAGACCACAAGTGGCACCTTGAGATCATTTCTGGAAACAGTGAGCTGCTAAAATTTGTACACCTGAATAATGCATGCAAACACACTTTAGTTAATGTGGAAAATGTGTAGCTTAGCAAGGATGCATAAATAAATGCATACTTCAGGAAAAATGTTCAAAATGTATATACATTTCAGAGTAGGAATATAAAGCAAAGTATCACAGTGCAATCTAAAAGGAGGATGAGAACAAAATGCCAGTGGGATTCACCAACATTTGGACTAAAAGATTTTTACATATTTACTGTTGCCTCCCATTATTTTCCCAGTGTATTGTTTGGATTACACAAACTATACTGGTTGCCAGAAACATGGCCCTCTCTCATGCATACAATGCCGTTCTACTCGGAAGCTGTCTTTAGTTTTCTCCAATTGGATGTTCTTTCGTCCTCCACCCCCATGCAGCTCCACTACTGCTTGGAGACTCAACACATAATTAATTTATGGAATTCATTGCCACAAAATGTGGTAATGGCCAGCGGCCAGCATTACTTCAAAAAGGGGGAGTAGACAATTTAATGGAAGTAATGGCTATCCCGAACTGTTTAAGTTAAAATCAGCCAATTTGTTTTCATAACTAGAATTTCCACAACTGATTTAACCATTCAATATTATAATAAACAAGTGAAGCAATTTGGATACAATTAAACATACCACATGAATTAACTAATTCAGAGCTTCCTTGGGAAAGCTTTATGCTTAGAAATAGAATCAAGACAACATAGTACTTTTTCCAACAAACGTTGTAGACCTGAAAGCTGTCATATAACTGAGAGGACTGAAAGGAAATAACACAGAAGGGTGGCATTTAGTGATTTACAGATGGTCTTAATCTAGTAGTCTGAAACCATGGTGACTAGGTAATAGAAGTGAAATTCCAAATGCCTGAAGCCACCCCAGATGGTACTGCAAACACTCTGGAGAATACAATTTAATAATCATTATACAGCATGTGTGACACTTGTGAAATTTGTCATTCCGCACTATCCCTGTACACCATTTTCTTGTGTGTAATTTAAGAACATATACTGTATCAGAGCTATGAACTGAAAGGCATTATAACTGGATTTTCATTTCACATCAGCTATAAGAGGGGGGAAAGCTAATCAACTTAAAAAGACAATTTTTGCAGATTTGGATCCTCTAATGACATCCCTGATTAGGACGAGGTCATAATTTGGGGCATATAGCAATGTTGCTAATTATTATAAGAAAAATAAATCTTCTAGTGAGCTTCAACCCAAAGAGTGATGTAAAATTCTAGAGTAGATTTTTAAAAATTAAAATACAGTCCTTCAACATATACAGCTTTATTTGAAGAACTTCAGTAACATTGAGTGAAAGATAATTTTAAGATGTATAATTCTTTAAAGACAGATGCTTAAAATGCAATACAGTACATAGAAAACTTTATAACTGTTGGGGTTTTATTTACAATCTGGCATACTGTCTGTAATTTTAGTGGCTAGGAGAAGCTTTTCTGGACTGGAGAAGTTGTCTATTTATCTAGCACTAACCAGTCATTCCTTCCAGCTTTGAAAATGCAAAGAGAGGCCAGCCTCTTTGCTGGATGTTGTATCCATCTCTTTTGTCAGCTCGTGACAGTTGTTTGTTGCTGTTGATCTATATGGTTTCATTTGCTTGCTAGTATATGTGCAGCCACGAAATTAAAAGACGCCTGCTTCTTGGGAGGAAAGTGATGACTAACCTAGACAGTATCATTAAAAGCAGAGACATCACCTTGCCAACAAAGGTCCACATATTCAAAGCTATGGTTTTTCCAGTAGCGATGTATGGAAGTGAGAGCTGGACCATAAAGAAGGCTGACCGCCAAAGAATTGATGCTTTTGAATTGTGGTGCTGGAGGAGACTCTTGAGAGTCCCCTGGACTGCAAGGAGAACAAACCTATCAATTCTAAAGGAAATCAACCCTGAGTGCTCATTGGAAGGACAGATCCTGAAGCTGAGCCATCTTTGGCCATCTCATGAGAAGAGAAGACTCTCTGGAAAAGACCCTGCTGTTGGGAAAGTGTGAGGGCAAGAGGAGAAGGGGATGACAGAGGACGAGATGGCTGGACAGTGTCACCGAAGCTACCAACATGAATTTGACCCAACTCCGGGAGGCAGTGGAAGACAAGAAGGCCTGGCGTGCTCTGGTTCATGGGGTCATGAAGAGTCAGGCATGACTTAGTGACTAAACAACAACAACATATGTGCAGTAAACAAAGCAGTATATGTAAGTCTGTAATTCTAAGCGACTGCAAGTAAAGAAACATTTTTTATTCTTTCTCCTACAACTGTCTCAGAGTGAGTTACTAAGACTTCAAATGCCAGTTAATAAAGAATGGGTGGATGCTGGAGAATTTGTAGCCATTCTCCTCTGTGGATCTCTGTAAATCTACTGTGTAGCAAAAACAAATTTTACCAGAAATTCTGTAACAGTAATCACATGAAAAGGGGGCAAGGAAAAGTACATCCTTCCTAAGGTAATTTATGAAAAATTAGATCATGAATAATTCCAGGCTTGAAAGCCAGTGTGGTGTAGTGGACAGTATGCCCAACAACAACTAGGAGATCTGGGTTTAAATCTCATTTGGCCATGGAAACTCACTAGAGAGTGGCAATATCAAACACTCCTTAAATATCTCACATACCCCAAATGCTCTGTTATAATTACCAAATGTCAGAGGTGACTTCAGTGGATAGCTTCAGTGCTGTCCTCTGAAGATTCCAGTCACAGAGGAATCGTTAGGAAGAACAACCTTCAGAACACGGCCAAAGAGCCCGAAAAACCCACAACAACCATTAGATCCCAGCCGTGAAAACCTTCGCAAATACATAGAGTAGGTTTATTTAATTAATTAAACTTACAAATAGTTGATTTGCCAGATCTTTACTGAATCAATGGAAATACACTAGCTGTGACTTACCACTGGATTTCAGCCATTGGGATATTAATCTAATAACTAACAATGATAATTCTCCTATCTTTGGAGAGTAATTGTCTTGCTTCAGTTTTTGATTACCTTGATGACGTCTCTATTGCTAAATTCTGTCCTTGACAAAACAACTCTGAAGTTTGTGGTAATAATATCCTGAAAACAATTATTCTGCCATATTCTATTATGAATTATAAAAGAAATATTTAAAAACTTATATTAATATACTTATTTCTTTAATATATTGGAATGATGCATTTAATGATACATTATGATTTACTAAAAAGGGAGTGGCACTATGATGGTATGATGGTATAGATCAGTTGCCTTTGAGTAAATTAGTAAGGTAATTAATTTGAGCCATGTTGGTATCTGCTTTAATTTAAAAAAAATTGGAGGTTTCAAAATCAAAGCTAAACTCACTAAACTTTTGCACATTTCAGTCTGTAGACCTGAAGTCATTATTACTGTACTGTTAAATATTCATGGTTGCCATCAAAGGCTTAGAATTTTTTTCTCAAGGTTAATATGACTCAGCTTTTTGCATAAGCCTGTTTCATATTCTCATCTGGGTAAAGACAAGGTCATTTGACGCTTCCAGTTTATTAAATAATCAATGAAAAGTCTATAGACTGAATGTGCAGATATTGAGCTATCAGTTGTCTTTACTGCTTCAATGGGATTTCCTTAAACTGTTCTGAATTTCATTAAATGGAGAGTTATATTTCCTTAATAACTTCACAACATGAGCATGATGTTCCATTCACATATGCTTACAGCTTTCTTAAGAGCATACATCAAAAGATCCACTTTAGAACTCAACTCTGGGGGCAGGGAAAGGATGTGAACTAGTGCAACATGGTACAGACAACGTAGAAAAGGGACACAAGACATCATAAAAGTTCAGCACAATAGTTTTGCCTCTGTGTGTCTGTTTGTGCACGCACACATACTGTATGTAGGTAAAAAACCATAGATCATTTATGTCTAAACAGACAATAGAACTCCCTCTCCAGAAAGGCAACCTAATCCATATATTGCTATCCCTTTGATACCAGGCTGCCCACTTTAGTTACTTGGGCCAGAATCCTGTTACATTATGTGAGTACATAGAGGCAGTCATGCAGATAGTGCTGGCTATCTTTCTGTCTCTCCATCATGTGCCATGCCATATCCCTATTGCACAATTAGTCATCTGACTGGTTTCCCACTGACTATTACTAGAAAAATACTAAAGCTGGTTCTGTGATTGTCATTCCACGTGCATTGAAATGAATACTGATGTTTATTTTTCTTCTTCATGGAGATGTTCAATTCAAGAAGGTTTGGATCATGTAATTACACTCAAAATGGAAAAGATCTGAATAGGCTGGCAAGAGTTTTCTTATAGGACAAAGTGATACCCAAAATAAATATGATATTACTGTTAATAACCTTATGTAAAGGTAAAGGTTCTCCTTGACATTTAATCCAGTCGTGTCCAACTCTAGGAGGTAGTGCTCATCCCCGTTTCCAAACCATAGAGCCAGCATTTGTCTGAAGACAGTTTCTGTGGTCACCTGGCCAGTGCAATTAGACACAGAACGCCATTACCTTCCAATTGTGGTGGTACCTATTTATCTACTCACATTTTTACATGCTTTCAAACTGCTAGGTTGGCAGGAGCTGGGACAAGTGATGGGAGCTCACTCGGTCCCGTGGATTTGATCTTACGACTGCTTGTCTTCTGACCTTGTAGCACAGAGGCTTCTGCGGTTTAACCCGCAGTTCACTAACTCTATTAATAATGCCATAGTGTTATAATGCAACTATCAGTCTACATGGTCCCATCCCTACCATCCCCTCACTTGGTGTTGCTTTCCCCACACACATAGTACACTGTACATAAATATTTGCCCCAGTTATTCTGCTCAACCAGTCTGAAGCAGTGGACTGTAATACACAATAGCACACAATAAAATAAATTTAAGTCTTAAAGATGTCACAGTAGTTTTTTTATTATTATTTTGTTTCATCTTAGTGTTTTGTTTTGATGTAGCTAAAACAGCCGTTACCCAGATGGTTTAATTCATCACCAGTCAATCTGACTTTATTAGTTTTGCACAAATGCCATGACAAATTGTATAATAAAAACAACATAGTACAATATGATACAATAAGACTCAGACTGGGTTTCCATTCATGTTTAAAATAAATTATACTGATTTGCAATATCTGAGTATAAAATATTAACAACAATTAACAGACTTAAGCATAACACTTAATGTAATAGATCTGTCCACTCTGATTACACTATGGGATGAGCTCCTCATTGTTATGTCCCATGGAGCTGTTAGATGGAAATTGAACAAAAAAGGAATTGTTCCATGACCAGACGATGATGTTTAAATTATTTCAGGATCTCTGTACTCCATTAAATGTATTTATTAGTTAATAAGCCACCTAGTTACCTCTGTATCCTGCCCGTCCTGCAAGGATTTCAAGGTGGCATACATGCCCATTTTTTTTCAACAATAAAGTCTATCCTCATGAAACCCTGGAAGACAAGTCTAGTTGAGGAAAAGTATTGGACCCAAGGTCACCTAGAGAGTTTCATGGCTCAGTTGGAGACAAGCTCTCCCAAGTCCTGGTCCAAAGTTGCAGCTACTATACCACACTCACTCTCTGTTGCCTCTCCACACCTTGGGAACATTTACAGTTGAAACATTGCAGCTGTTTCCCATTTTACACACTGATGAAACTCTCAGGAAAGCATATTTTACACATGCATTCTTGTTTTTACTCTAGCTCTATTACTAGTCTTAATATTTATGGTTATTGAGATGCAATTTATGCACATTTCTTACCATACTTCGCATACACATTTCATAGTATATTACCATATGTTTCATTTCTACAGTTATGGAAATGCTGTCTTTTTGGAACTAGTGAGCAATTATAATACACGATTCATTCTTTTATAGTTCTCTTTTAAAAACATCTGCTAATGCTTTTTGATTATTTGAAGTACCAATTAGGTAGATTATTTTAAGCACACACAGACCAGAGAAATATTATGCAGTTCTTTCTATTTGACAGCTCAAAGGTTTAAGCATCTAAATTCCCCACTGTGCCTCCTTGAGAGGGGCTGGACTTGATGATCCATAGGGCCCCTTCCAGCTGTGTACTTCTAAGATGATAATGTTGATGATTATCATGATTGGATCACTCAGAAGCCAGTTAGCTATGAATTTACTTTGTACATAATGTTCCATGCCACAAGCTATACTCAGGCACATCACTACTCAATGGATGTCAATTATGGTACAAAAGTCCAGTGAATTTCCTTCAGGCTTCAAGTTTGACCTTTCTTTCATTTTGCTGTGTGATAGAGGTCTCTCACTGCCTGTCAGTCAGGAGTGGATTTCGTAGGTTCAGCATGGTTAGTAAATCTGGAGCTTTATTTGTTTGTTTGATTGATTGATTGATTTATATCCACCCTTATTTGGGAGTAGGTCTCCCTAAACAAAGAACACTCAAGAATTTCATTCTATCTGCATTTGTAAACGGAACAACTTGTTCTGTTCTTTCTGAACTAGATGGATTGGATGGACTACATGGACTAGAACATAATTATCCTTCAGATTTCAGATTTCTTGGAATTTTGTAACTCAGTTTGTGGCTCAAAAATGTGCACAATTGCATTTAACATTAGATACAACATGGATAGAAGTGTGCATTTTAGTTACCCTGAACAATATTATTTCAGAGTAAAATCTGCAGAAAAATACCGATTGATGCGGAAACAGGATGAGACAAACATACAGATGAAAGCATATGAAACCGATCCATTCTTAAAACAGGCTTAATCACCTGCTCCTACACTGAATGAGAACAGACTTGACTTCTGAGTAGACACATGCATTGGTTTCTATGTGACGGATGATATCAGGGGTCTTTATTTTGGGCAATGTTATTCAAGTCTCAATATATTTTAATACTGAATCATGCTTTGTGAGATTTATGGGACTACAAACTGATGCTAGACCAAGATAAAGACCAGTAGCCTGTTAGACAGTTATACAACATTCAGTCGCACCATATGGCATAAAAAAAACAGCTGGCAGGATGCTGTGTCTCTGTACTGAAGTCTATTTCACTTTTCCTTTCTTCATCGATTTAAGATGGTCCATTAGACAAGGATATGAGTGGCCAATGGTGTGTCAAATGGCACCATTTCCTCCTGTCCCCAAGAGGGACTTGACATAGCTACCTTATCTGCCTCCCTGCCCCAAAACCCTCACTTTGGGACAGCTTCCATCATGACTGTCTCACCTTGGCCCATCTCCCCCCCCCCCAGCACCACAGCATTGTCACTACTGCCCATCTGCCTGCCTACTATTTTCAGGCAAAGTGTAGTCCTTTAACAGAGAATGAGAAACTGGCCACCAGATTTCTATGTTACCCTGATGTCCCTGATGGAAGAGTCTTTCTCAGACAAGGAGCAGAGCCTTCAGGGCCAGAGGGCACAGAAGAACAAACACCCTTGGACAATACCAGGTCCTCCAAGCGGGTTGCAAAATCTTTTCATCCAGATTTCTTTTTTCTGTGTAGCGAAAGTTTGAAACCCACACAACTCCTTATGGCTGAATGTTTGTAAACAGATTTACATTTAAAAAAAAAAACAGATCTTCTGCAAATAATTTTGTCATAGAACTGATAATCTCAGTACACAATATCTAACAATACAGTCCTCAGTGCTGATGCAGCCCTGTATGGTGCCACAGTGTTTCTTGGAGATTGAAAAGTTGTTTGTGATTCCTGTTATCTCTTTGCCTTGCAGGCTGCCCAGTCCACTGCTTCTCACAGTGATTTGCCATTCTATGTTTCATCGATCGTTGCCTCTACTTTCTTGCCTCTAGATTCTGTTTCTGCTTTCATATCTTAGTAACACTTTCCCCTCACCAGGTACATTTTAGACATTTCCTCAGCTTCACTGTCTCACTTCGTTCTCCCTCCTCTAGCTACCAAGCTTCTTCCAGTTTTTCAGCTTCTTCTCTTCCCACCATTCTCAGCTCCTTAACAACAGTTGCCAAGGGCCATCCATGTTCCCTTCCTCTCATCTTTTCCTGCCTTACTTTGAGCAAACAAAGCATACAGAGTACCTAAGTAAAGCAATAAACTGCTGAGCCATAAGGAAGCATGAAAAGCATAAGACAAAGCACAGACATTCTGTGTAATAATGTAAGATTGTGCAAGAAGAGTTTTGAAACAGAGACGTCCCTGCAGGAATTCCAAAATGCTGCTGACATATAAGAAGTCTTCACATTTGAGTCACCTTGTAATGAAGAAGTCACTCTTAAAAGAACTGTTTGTCTGAGAATTTTTAGCAGACACATTCCATAAATCTTGTCCCAGGGAAACCTCATATCCTTTTGGCCATCATTCCCCTACCCACAAGATGTTGTGAAACCGCAGCAACTTTTCAAACACTGACAGTTTAATTTATAGTTTGTTTGGATGTATTTGGAAACTTGGCTTAACAGATGTGTTAAACACAGAGCACTTGCAAGGATGTTCCTTAACTAGAGATGGGCACAAACCAGAAAACTGGTTGTTCATGATGGTTCATGGTTTGCCATGAGCCATCATGAACTCCCCCAACAAACTGGTTCACGATTTGTTTTTTTGAGTTTGTGCCAGGGGGACTTCCCGCCCACCCCCTTTCCACTACCCCTGTTGCCTCCCAACCTGGTTCTGACACTGCCAACACCTCTTCTGCTGCCACCATTGTCAGACGGTGGGACAGCTTCCCTTTCAGGACCTGGATCCACTGTCTCTGCGCACACGCCTGCCACTGAGCTGATAGGTGGGCGCATGTGCAGAGAAAACAAGCCCAGCTCTGGAAGGGAAGCTGGCCTGCTGTCTGACAATGGCATTGGCATCAGAGGCAGAGGCACCAGGACCAGGCAGAGAGGGGACTGGGGCAGTGGGAAGGGGATGGGTGGGCACCTCATTTTGTTGAAGCAAAACAAAGTGCAAGTAAAAAGTTTGGCACTTCATTTTGCTTTGACAAAGCAGGATCCCTGAACCAAACCATGAGGCAAACTGTGAACCAGCCTAATTCATTGGTTTTTCTGGTTTGTAGTTTGGTTTGTGTCCACCTCCATTCTTTACTAAAGAACTGTACAATTTTTTTCTCTTATTTTCTTTTTAGGTTCCTAAGATTCCTGTCCATATGATGGTTATGATGTCCAGCACCAGGGTAGACTGGAAGGGCGGGGGGGGAGTAGCCATTGTCTATAAATCCACCTTGGAGGTTACCAGGCGCTCCTCGGCGGTGAGGCCGGGTCTAGAGGCCCTCCACGTGTCGATTGGGGCCAGGGATGGAATTGGGATTTTGCTGGGCTACCGCGCTCCCTGCGGTCCAGCCACTTCCCTTCCGGAGCTGGCTGACTTCGTCTCCGCGGCATTGTTGGGATCCCCGAGGCTTGTAGTCTTGGGTGATTTCAACGTGCATGCGGAGGCGGAGGTTACTGGGCCGGCTTCTGAGTTCTTGGAAACCATGGCTTCCTTGAACATGTCCCAACATGTCAACGGCCCCACTCACGTGGGTGGTCATACACTGGACCTGGTCTTTTCCTCCAATTGGGGCGAGAGTGGTCTGATGGTGACGGACCTGGTGCCAGTCCCCTTGTCATGGTCAGATCACCACCTGATTAAGTGTAACCTCACAGTGGCTCTCCCCCCACGCAGGGAGCAAGGGCCTATTGTTATGGCCCGCCCTCGAAGACTACTGGATCCGAGTGGCTTCCAGGATGTCATGAGAGGGATTACCGCTGACCTGGCTAGCGCTCCTGTCGACGTCCTGGTGGACAGCTGGTCCATCGCTGCCACCCGGGCAGTGGACACGATCGCGCCCAAACGCCCTCTCCGGCGCAGAACTCGCCCGGCGCCCTGGTTCAACCAGGAGCTCCGGGCGATGAAGCGTAACAGGAGAAGGCTAGAGCGTAGATGGAGGAAGAATCCGACGGATAATAACTGGATAGCCGTTAAGGTCGCAACTAACCTTTACCTGAATAAGGTGAAGGCTGCCAGTAGAGCATTCTTCGCTAACCGGATAAGCGAAGCTTCCAACCAGCAGGCGGAACTTTTCCGTATAGTGCGCGACCTATCCGGAGTTGGCCCGGGAGATAGGCCTCCCCCTAGCTTTTCACCGGACCAATTTGCGGCATTTTTTAAATCTAAAGTGGAGGCCATCCGCCGGGAGCTCTCTCCTTTTTCGAACACAGTGAATCGAGCTGAGATGTCCAGCGCTCCGTCTTGCCCGGTTATTCTCGATTCTTTTCAGCCAGTAACGCCTGATTCTGTGACCAGAGTGCTTGACCGCTGTCGGGCCACCACCTCCTCCTTGGACCCTTGCCCGGCCTGGCTAATCAAAGCAGCCAGGCCGAAAACAACTGAATGGGCCACAGCAATAATAAATGGGTCTTTCCTTGAGGGCAGATTTCCATCTGCCCTCAAGGAGACACTCATTAGGCCCATACGAAAGAAATCTAATTTGGCGGCGGACGAAATTGGCAATTACAGGCCCGTCGCCAATATTTCTTTCATGAGCAAAGTGGTGGAGAGGGTGGTGGCAGACCAGCTTCAGGCACTTCTGGATGAATCAGATGCACTGGATCCATTCCAGTCGGGCTTCAGGCCGCGCCACGGGACAGAGACGGCATTGGTCGCCCTGTATGATGACCTGCTGAGGGAGGCCGACAGAGGCAAAACGTCTCTGTTGGTCCTCCTCGATATTTCGGCGGCCTTTGATACCGTCGACCACGGTATCCTCCTGGGGAGGCTCTCCGAGCTGGGAATCGGTGGCCTGGCGCTAGCCTGGCTCCGTTCCTTCTTGGAGGACCGCCCCCAGAGAGTTCAGCTTGGGGAGAATGTCTCGGCCCCGTGGAGCTCCAATTGTGGGGTTCCGCAGGGATCGATTATCTCCCCAATGCTATTTAACATCTATATGAGGCCGCTAGCGGGGATCATCAGGGGGTGTGGAGCGATGTGTCATCAGTATGCTGATGACACTCAGGTCTACATCTCCTTTTTACCAACTGCAGGTGATGCCGTCCTGACCCTTCAGCGCTGCCTGGAGACTATACTGGAATGGATGCAGGAAAACGGTCTACGGCTGAACCCGGACAAGACGGAAGTCCTGAGGGTGGGGCCCCCCGTAGTTGGTGGCCTGGTTGGCCCTCTCTCTTTTGGGGGGGCGACCTTGGCCCCGGCGGGCGGGGTCCGCAGCCTGGGCATACATTTGGACCCGACGCTCACCATGGAAACACAGGTGTCGTCGGTTGTCCACTCCGCCTATTTCCATCTTTGGCGGATTGCCCGGCTGCGGCCCTATCTCGACACGGGGGCCCTCACTACCTTAGTACACGCACTCGTAATCTCAAGATTAGATCACTGTAATGCGCTCTACGTGGGGCTACCTTTGAGGCTGATACGGAAACTTCAGATGGTGCAGAATGCAGCAGCCAGACTCCTCACTGGTGGGAGAAAATATCATCACATCTCCCCCACCCTGGCTAGACTGCACTGGCTGCCCATTTGTTTCCGTGTCGACTTCAAAGTTTTAATGCTCACTTATAAGGCCCTAAACGGTTTGGGACCTCGATACTTGGCGGAACGCCTTCACCCACCAAGTTCTACCCGAACCACCCGCGCGAGCCAGGAGGTGAGGCTGAGGGGCCTGACGCCGAGGGAGGCCCGGAGGGAGAAGACAAGAAACCGGGCCTTCTCGGCGGTGGCTCCTCGCCTTTGGAACAATCTCCCTCCTGAGATTCGCGCGGCCCCTTCGCTGGGTACATTTAAAACTCAATTAAAAACATGGCTTTATGTCAAGGCCTTCCCTCCTGCCAGCTTCTAAGCTAATTTGAATTATTCCTTTCTTCTTTCCTATTTATTATTTATGATTACTATGTTTTGTTATTGATTTTCTGTACTTATGTTATTACAATGTTATACTTTTTGTGTTAGCCGCTCAGAGTGGTACTGACCTACCAGATGGGCGGGATATAAATCAAATAAATAAAATAAATAAAATAAATAAATATCAGAAAAATCTACAACAGAGATCCATGTTGTCTTTGGACAAATGTGTATAAATGAACCAAATCAGGGACATATACAAAGTTCCAAAGTGACCACAGGGTGGGAAAAGAGCCCGTAGGTGAAAACAAGGTTGACAGCATCCTCAGGGATCCCTTGTGTCCAATCTGATGTTCATATGCTGCGATGAGAAGTAGGAAAACAGAAGGGGGGGACTCAGGAAAATGAAGAAGAATGAGATATTTATCTTAGAAATATACCTTTGCTCTTCCTGATGCCATGTTATCGATTCAATCAGTGAAGTTTTGTGGCTACACCACCATTAATTTTAAGTCCAGAGAGCAAGAAGGAAAGGGCAGAGGGAACAGAAAGGAATAATGCAGAGATACGGAAGTTCCTTGCATTGTCCTTTGAGAAGGAAACAAAGAGGAGTGTGTTCATTGCCTTTTTAAATTGCCTCATTCATTCCCTTTCTACTAATTATCTTAGGAGCCAGCAGGGGCTTGCTTCTGGAAACTGGAAATAAGCAGAAATAAAAATGAATGAGGCTGCCCAGCTCTACAACTCTGTCCTGCCTGCACCTTGCTGACAAAGGTCAGCATAGTCAAAGCTATGGTTTTTCCAGTAGCGATGTATGGAAGTGAGAGCTGGACCATCAAGAAGGCTGACCACCGAAGAATTAATGGTTTTGAATTGTGGTGCTGGAGGAGACCCTTGAGAGTCTCCTGGACTGCAAGGAGATCAAACCTATCCATTCTAAAGGAAATCAACCCTGAGTGCTCACTGGAAGGACAGATCCTGAAGCTAAGGCTCCAGTACCTTGGCCATCTCATGAGAAGAGAAGACTCCCTGGAAAAGACCCTGATACTGGGAAAGTGTGAAGGCAAGAGAAGAAGGGGACGACAGAGGATGAGATGGTTGGACAGTGTCATCAAAGCGACCAGCATGAATTTGTCCAAACTCTGGGAGGCAGTGGAAGACAGGAGGGCCTGGCATGCTCTGGTCCATGGGGTCACAAAGAGTTGGACATGACAAAGTTCTAGAGCACTGTCTGGGTGGTTTACAACATCATGTAAGGTACTCATTTTACCAATCTTTGGAGGGAGGAGGAATGAGACAAATGTGAGCTAGCTACCTGAACCCATTAGGATTGAACTCAGGTCTCAAGCATAAGTTTGCCTGCAGCACTGTAGTTTAGCCACTGCACCATAGAGCACATATGTTAAAATGCCATTGATAACCACACAATCCAGAATCATATGATTCTAAATGTGATCATTAGGGGGTACGGGTGAAAAGAATGGAAGGGGAAATTTTGAAAAGAGGTGAAGAAATTTTTGAAATGAAAAGCCAGCTAGAAAATATATGCCTTTCTGGATAAAGCAAGAGCTGCTCCTGTTGAATTTCTGCCTGTTCAAAGTGCGGAGAGAGCAGACTTGAATCATGACTGACCCTTTAAGAGCAAAAAGGTTCTACTGAGCATGTTCCAGAGTTATAAAACGGCTGATTTTGTGTTAAAAAGGAGTGTTTTAACTTTTGAATATTTCTCCAACTACTGGATGGATTTGCTGCAAATAAAAAAGGCAGGGGTGGGCTAAGGTAATATGTTCTTTTTAGATAAAAAGATTAGGTGGTTGAAAATATATTTTAGCAGTTTCTTATCTGCTGACAAAAAAGATTCCTGGTGTCTGCACAGGGGGCGGGGGGAGGAATCATGTTTCTACTTTAAAAATCATAACTGTAAAACTTTTTGAGTAACTGTATTTCTCGATGGCAACTTACAGCTTGCATGCCCACAGAGAGGGCTCTGCATGCCAGCTGTGGCATGCATGCCATAGGTTCGCTATTGCTGGTCTAGTCTACTGTGCCAGATTTGGTGCAAATCCAAAGTCTGGTATAAAATTTGCAAGTTTTTGTTTGGGTTGCCCCCATTTTTAGAATGTGTATTGTAGATTTTTTTTTTCTGTGCTGTATAATAACATAACTGCTCTCCTGTGCAATTATTATTTTATTTTATTTTATTTTCACCCTGCTCATGTTAATGGCTGATGGTCGGATTCCAAAAGATCTCCTGTGTGGAGAATTAGTGCAGGGAAATTGCCCCAGAGGGAGAACACAGCTGCGGTACAAGGATATCTGCAAGCAGGATCTTAAAGCCTTAGGAATGGACCTCAACAAATGGGAAACCTTGACATCTGACCGTTCAGCCTGGAGGAAGGCAGTGCATCATGGCCTCTCCCAATTTGAAGAGACCCTTGTCCAGCAGGCTGAGGCAAAGAGGCAGTCCCAGAAGCAGCAAAATCAGGGAGCTGGACAGGGGACAGATTGTATTTGTCTTCAGTGTGGAAGGGATTGTCACTCTCGACTTGGCCTTTTCAGCCACACTAGACGGTGTTCCAAGTCCTCGACAGAGAGCAGATTACCATAGTCTCTGGAGACTGAAAGATGCCTAAGAAGATATATGCCATCTAAGTATATCCAAAACTGTGTGTGTTCTGTGCTGTCAAGTTGGAGCAGACTTACAGAGTCCCTAATGCAGGTATCTGTGTGAGTTATTTAACAAATGGTTTAACCAGTGCTGCTCCCCACTCCAGTTTCTATGGCTAAGAGGGATTCAGATCCAAGTTTCCGGTGCCCTAGGATGTCACTCAATTTCCTACACCATGATGGGTAACTAGTATACAAAATGAGACAGTCCCTAATGCACCATAATTGCTGGATAAGCAGTTTAGCACTTTTTAGAACCATGAGTCACTAAAATGGAGAAATGACACAAAGAATTGTGCTTTCATGTTTGATATTTATTACTGTAATTTGTACCAGTTCTTCAACTTAGTGGCAAAATACAGTGATTTGCTTTTATCACATATGAACAGATGGTACCTTTATACTCCAAGGATGAGGGATAAAAGTTAAATGGATTACTTTCATTTGAAGTCAGTTAAAATGTTGTGATGAAATATCCTCCAACAACATCTGACCTCCCACCATCGTTAAATCTTGTAAACTGAAGGTTGCTTGTATGGCAATCAAAGGCATTCTTCTTGACAGCAAAGAGATATGGGAGATGATGACTCCCTGAAGTCAGTAAGAGCTCAAAGCTGCATTTGAAGGGGCTCGACTGTTAGCCTATTTTTGAAAGACCACCTTTTAATAATATAGTGCAGAAAGTATAGCTGAGCAGCACTTTAAAACCTTACCTTGTTGGATCTCAGCAGGGTGAATAATAGTTTATGTATGCTGCTGATTTCTGGTGGAAAGAAAGGGTGGTTTAAAACCCTGTTTTTAGTCTTAATTTAGAGGTGTGTGTACATGTCTTCTGTGCTGTCAAGTTAGAACTGACTTACAGAGACTTTAATAAGGCTTTCAAGGTACGTGAGACACATAAAGAGTGGTTTTCTCATTTCCACTCCCCCAGGTCAGTTTTCATGGCTAGGTTGGGATGTGAACCCTGTTCTCTAGATTTCTAATCCATCACTCTATCCACTCACCACACAGGGAATCGAGGAGACCAATTTAATCAATGGAACTTTGGTTAATCAACATTTATGTAAGTTCTTTTCATCCAGGGCCCACTACACTCTGCGACTAACAGCTGGATTTAGCCCATCACATTACTTTCTATGTTAATGGTTAAAAACATATGTTACTTCAATAATTAGGCCATCCTACTTTTTCTGTGGGGAAATCAATGTAGTGTACGTGGTTTCCTGAATTCAACTTTATCTTCACAAGAGCCCCTTGAAGTAGGGGAAGACATTAGTTGATGACTGCCTCATGATTAACAGGTTAGCTTAATGGCTGTGAGGGGATCTGAACCAAGGTCTTTTATGTAGTTTGCTTTTTTTTACTTTGAATTAAACTAATTCACTCTTCCTGAACCAATATATAATAATCCTTTGGCATGTGTCCAAATTATGCAATAAAGTTCTCTGATCAAAATATATTGAAACATATATATACTATGTTTATATTAGGAAAAATATGAACAAAAATATATGTGCTTGTGAAATATCATCCACAATACATAATTTGAGGGGGAAGGTGCTTGCAGAAATGCATATACTGAGCAAATGGTATACAATGGTGTGTTTATTAGAAAAATGTGCATGAAGATGCATATAACTTTTCAGGCACTTGGTTTTGTTTTGTTTTTTAATCACAAACTTTTCAACGTTTTTAAATCCCACCTGCTGCTTTGAAGAATATTCAGACTCTGCCGTGGAAACAGGATGGAATGAACCCAGGATGTTAAAGAAAATAAACTGTGCTGAGAAGCCATGTGGCACAGTGGTTAAACTGCAGTACTGCAGTCAAAAACTCTGCTCACAACCTGCATTCAATCCCAATGGATTCAGGCTGCTGGCTCAAAGTTGACTCCATTTCATTCTTCCAAGGTTGGTAAAAGAGTACGCAGCTCACTTGGGGGCAGGCAGGCAGGGGGAATTGTAGCCTGTATAATTAAATTGTAAACTGCCCAGAGAGTTCTTTAAGCACTACGGGGTGATATATAAGCAGCACACTTTGTATTGCTTTGCTTTGGACAAGGACACCATGCCCCCAATGCCTGCTTCAGATGTCTTGGTGTGTGACAGTAACATCTAGATTTTTTAAATGCTGATTTTCCAGCTGCCCAAATGCCCTGCCAGGCCCCACCCCACAAAAACCAACCATAAATCTTCAGGTGCTTGGTTGCATTAGCAGCTGCTTTGTTGTACTCAGTTGGGCCTGCAGACTTTCTGTATGGATGAAGGTGAAAAAGAGGAAGTTCTAATTAAAAAGATACTTGAATATGATTTGGACAATTTGATATGGCAATGGAAACCAAGAACGTCCTAATCTTTGTATAAATGTGTTACATGACACTAACTGGGGTTTTATGTTCTTAATAAATAGATACGCAAAACCTGTCTGATTTTTCCCCCCTCTGTTTCTTCAGTTGCACATCTATCCATTTCTACCTGCATAACTGTTGTTTTCCCCATCTGTACATATGTCCAACTGTATGCTAAATAACCCTAGTAACATCTACGACAATGTTCTCTCTTCATATAGTCTGGGCCAAGACTGTGCAATCTGGAAGTTCATACCTTTCATAAATCTGAAACTGCTCCTGTCCTGGATCTTGGCAAGTAGCACTAGAAACAGAGAGACAAGAGCTTGTGTGATTCAGACAGTGTCATCAAGAGGTGTCTACAGACATTATCACCTCTTTAGGTTCAGAATTCTGATATGGTTTGGGCATTAATATTTTACAGGGGTCTGCTATCCATCATGAATATATGAAAGAGGCATAATGCCAAAGAGACAGACAAGCTGTGTGTAAAAAATGCTAATTCTTTTGACTGGAGAGAAGGAATGCATATTCACACGATTTAAATGCCTGTCATAAAGGCTTTCCCTGCTCTGAAGAAAAGATCTTGCTGCATACAAATTTTTTAAGTCATAAGAATGGATGTGAAAAATACTGCTTGAATTTTTTTAAGTACTGTAGTAGAATGTTTCATGTTATTGATAATACAGGAAACATGCAATACTTGTTGCCATGGGATACAGATAGCCCACTGACCAGAGATACAAAGGTGACCTGGAAGGGTATGTTTTACATGCTCTTCAGTTTTCAGAATGGTTCAGTGCATTTGCTTCCTACAATTGCTTGAAATATGAGGCACCACAAGAATGCCAATTCACGTGGGAATTGGAATATACAATGAATGGAGGGTCAAGGCTGAAGAGGTTCAATATACAAAGATGAATCAAGTGGCACATTCCCTGTCTCCAGCACTCAGTCATTGTTAGCCAATGGATCTTGCCAAGTGGGTGGAAGTGGCTGGCTAGCCCCAGGCACAGAAGCAGATCATATCGAGCTTGAACACATGCTTAGGAAGAGGGAACACTATTGCCTGGGATGTTAAACTCTGTTTGATAGCAAGAATGAAAAACAACATCAAAATCTGTTAGTACAGTTACCTACTTATCCTAAAGCCAGTCAATTTTTCTAATTCACCAATTTTCATTTTTCATTTTTTTCTCTAATTGCTTAGAATGCTGTGGCTCATCGTTGTTGTTGCTTTCCCCAATTTGGACCGAATACAGTGAATCTTAAATTGTGGCATTGCAGTCCTCCATGGAGAGGTCACTATGTGTATTCACATTCCCAGAAGCCACAGTCTGGGCTCTTGGAGTGGATAATCAGAATTAGAGGTAGAACCACTGAATCAATGGGATTTGCATAAATGCTGATTAATCAGCCATCCCTTCATTCAGTGGATGTTCCTAGCAGTTGGATTTAGGTTATAGAGTCTTTTGGCAGATGCTGCACTCTTCCTGTACCAAACATGAGCTGGGGTAGAGTCAGTGTGCTGCAGCAGTGGCTTTCCAATGGCTGTACCAGATTTGTGTGGGTTTTAATTCTTCTACCATCACAGCCTCCCACTGCACCTGAGTCGGAAGACGATTTGTAAGAAGCGGCTTGTCCCTCTGTGTGATTTTAGCTGTAGGTTAACAGAGATAATTCTGCTCTAGTTTTCCTCCAGGTCCAAAGCAAGGTAAAAAAATTAATGTCCAAGTCTACACACACTTTGGTACAACAGCAGTCTGTTGTGTATAACAGCATATGAGGATACCTTGGCATTCACATGAAATGAAGGATGAGTGGTGAATTAGGTGGTGGGAAGGGGCCAAGAAGGTGAGGCCTACAGCAGGGCTCACCCTCAGCCAAAACATTTTTGTATTATAACTGGCATTATTCACAATAATGTATTATTTCTTCAGAATTGTACTGTAGAAAGTGGCTAAAACTGAAATCAGATATATGTAACCCCCCTCAATGTTTTTAACTGATCAAACATAATTATCCAGTTTTATTGCCAGAAGGAATTTATCGCAGAATAGATTTTCTCGAATTTTGCCTTGTGTTTTGTTCAGCACAAGTAGGTGCTAATCAAAACATCTTCTTTTACTCAGAAAGATAAGGTCAAAGAAGGTAGTGGCAGGGTGGAGGAGAAAAAACACCATACTACCACAGAGTTAAGTTTCATGTGTTATAACTCCAAGTACAAAGATCCTCAAGGAATCAAACAGCTCTTACAAGAACCCAATACATCTTTTACCTGACAGGATCCTATTACGCCATGTTTCAAAGACAGCGGGATGAAAAGACCAGTGTGCAAAGAGATGAGAATATAGCATCACAACAAAGAAATGAGAACATATTTCAAACACAGGAAACAACGTATCATGTCCCTTAATGAAGAGCAGGCCTTCATATACTAATAATGTGGAAAATCTAGATCTCACATTTAGTGACTAACATGTGAAAGGATAGTAAAGTACGTAGCTATTCAAGATTAATGGTAAACAGAATGCTTTTCTATTCACACATATCTGACACCATTTGCAAATGAGCTCTTTAAGTGTGAGTCAGGTTTCAGTGACCAGAGGAGATTTATCAAGCGAACCAAGGCGAGGAGAATGTGGTAAGTTTCCTACACAGCTCATAAATCATCAGGCCTATTTGGCGCCAGTACTCTCTGAACTTTTGTTCTTTGAAGCCACTCACTTCATCTCAGCACCCCTACAGCTATTTCTTCAGACAAAAGTAGAGGAACCTTAAGGGTTTCTTTCCTTTTCTGTGTCTTCTGTGTTTGAGAGAAAATGGAACACACACACACAGCTTTTTGTTTATTAAAAATAAAAAGAACATGTGTGGGGAAACTCAAACCGAGTAGCATGTCGGTATTGAGGCTGTCATGCTTGGGGAACATCATGAGAAGACAAGAGTCATTGAAAAAGACAATAATGCTCAGAAAAGTAGAAGACAACAGGAAAAGTGGAAGACCAAATAAGAGCAGGATTGATTCAATAAAGGAAACCATTGCCTTGAGTTTACAAGAACCGAGCAGACATTATCAATGATAGGATCTTTTGGAGGTCAATAACTCCTTGGGTAACCATTGGCTGGAAGTGGCTTTATGGCAAATAACAAGAACAGGATGTCAGAATCAGGCTCTGCAGGCCAGATGGTGTCAGCCGTGTGGCTTTGCTCCTGAATACCAAAACAAAAGTTGCAGTTTTCTGTCTTGTACTTTGGCAGAGAACTGACTTTTCCCTGTACAGGGAACACGCTTTATCAGCTGGGACTTGTCTGGTACTTAGGAATGCCAATGAGTGAAGCTGACAATGACTGCACGTCTGCTCTCCAATCCTTGCAAAAAGAAGGGAAAGAAGGAACTAATCAATGAAGTAAATCCCTGCTGCCTCCAACTAGTGATAGTGGACATTCTCTGCCGGGTAGCTCTAATGTGGAAGCCTATGGAGGGATAGAACTTGCCTGTTTTCTTCCAATGGCTAGAGGAGAAATATCTACAGGACTGATTAGTTAAATACTGTATGTTGGACATTCCCCTTCAAGCATCCTGATATGCTAGTTGTACGTTGCCAGTGGGAGGTTTCCTTGCAGTATGGAGGGATTACTGCCAAAATGGAGGAAGACATGTTTTTCTCTGTTCATTTTTGCTACAATCTTAAAAACAATCCCACCCATCTGACTGACTTTAGGCATAATTTCAGATACTTGCAAAAATGCATTTAGCATCATATGTAGTTTAAAAATTAGCATCACAACAAAAGAGACATCCCATGTTGACCAAAGACACAGGCAATGGAGGAGAGAAGAACCCCATTAGAGTATGTACATTCCCCATATGGTTTGAAGTATATAAGGAAGAGTGGAAGAAAGCATCCTTCCAGTTGACATCATCAGCCTCCATACGTCTGGGGTCAAAGGTACCCATTTTTTTTTAAACTGGAAAATTGCATCAACATTTCAATTGGTATGAATATTAAAAGATAATTGCTTTTGGATCTGCAATGTGAATTAGTTCATATGAAAATAGAAACCATGTAGGTTTCTCCCCCATAATGAAAAATCTACTATGGAGTCTTGACAAGAAATTTTTTAAAGATGAATGAATAGGAAGGAAAGAAGCTACAAAGCATCCACAGAACTAAGCAGATTAGGATAAATCTTTAAATAAAACAGCACCAAAAAGGCAGGAGAGGGTTGGAGCTAAATTAGTCATCCACTCCTGAGCAATTAAGGGATATCATATCTAATAATGCCTATATTCTGTTACACAACTCTAGGTCTGAATATATGTGTTAGCCTGTTCTCTTGCTAGCTGCAATATTGTTCTTCTGTAAGACGGCCAATTCAGTGCATGCCCCCCAGAATAATACCCATTGTAATAGCTTTCTATGCTTCAAACTATTGGTCAATTTCATGCAGCACTTTTATGAGACACACACCAGAACTCAGTTCCTTGCAAAATCTTTCCTGATTTTAACTTTTATTCAGGTGGACAGGATTCCATGATTCTATGGTGAAAATCCTGTTGGGTATGTTACACCCACAGAAATGACATTGCTGGTAGTTAGAGATTTTACGTAATTAAAGATTTAGTACTTCCATTCTGTGGCTCTCAGGGCTTTCATGCAATAAAAAGAATTATTTAAAATTGCACAAGCTGCAGGGTAGAAGGAATAATAATAAGACACCTTTAATTACTTTAAATCTCCCCCTGCTGATGATATAATCATCGTTTTGCAGGTATAACAGTGTTTCATTGATGGATTGTTGTCATACTTAACAAAATTGAAATGTGCTTGCATGTTCTCATTGAAAAGAGCAGTTGCCCTTCTTGCTTTGATGACTGCACATAAAGTTCAGGTTTCTCTGTGTTGAAATTACAGCTTGTTTAAATCTTTCATTTTCAAACTTTGGATTAATTGCCAATGATTGGAGTCATTTGCTTGCATTAAAAACAGACATAGAAGATCATTTAGAGGATGATCAACTGTAAGTTAGTGTCAAAATATAAAATGGAACTAATAAATCTGGGATGTATTTCTAGACCTTTGTCATCAATAACTTGAAAAAAGACACAGAAACACAATTTAGTCCCCCTCTCTTATTCTATGACATACAATACATTGTGTTATGAAAGCTATTCCTATTAATTTATTCTTGTAACTTCTCCTTATAGTGTTTTATTTCACAAATTGATTATGATTTTGTGCATGTTTGGGAATGATGTGGGATTTCCCATTCTTAAACAGGGTTCATACATTGTGAGGATACAAGACAGATCACGATGTCCTGCAAACAAACCAGGAAACAGCAAGATGACACCAAAGGAAATAAAAATGTTTAGGAAGATTAAACTAGCTAACTATGTTATAGTATGAGGCAGTAATCCATCCTGTACCTATGCAACCAATACAGTGGACCCTCGATTCACAGACGGCTCGACTTACAGACTTTTCGAGTTACAGACTTCTCTGGCTGCAAAATTTAGATTCGACTTGCAGCCGGAGAATCGACTTACAGACCAGAAAAAAAACCAAAATGGAACAAAAATAGAATACAAACTGCCAGTTGTGAGATTAATCAGTTTTCAATGCATTGTAGGTCAATGGAGATTCAACCTACAGACTTTTCGATTTACAGCCACCGTTCCAATACAGATTAATTCCTTAAGTAGAGGGTCCACTGTATGATGTTTCCTGTTCAGTTACTAATTTTTCTGTATTACAGACTGATTTACATACCACTGCATTAAACACAAGTTTAAAAACAAACTAGATCAGATGCAGCTAATATTTTCCTATTGCAGAATGTGCAGTTCACAATAATCATCCTGACCTGACTGGTGGGCTCCTCACCTCAGTGTGATGATGACGGACAGGAGCCTTTCCCACATGCAGCTCCCTGGTGGATTGGGAGGATGACAAAGTGGAGGGAGATGCCCTGGAAGCAGGAGGTGAAGCCATGGTGGGACTCCTACTTAAGGCCAGTGAGTAGAACTGATGGTGCCCCTGGAGGAAGATGCCTGCATTAGCCACGACCAAACCCACTGACAGGAGACTCACTGGCTAGAGAATCAACGATGGGCTCGATGCTGCAATCAGAGGAACCAAGAGCATCCGCCCCTGGCCAAGTCATCCCTCTGACCCAAGGGAGGCAAGCACCAAGGTTCTGCTGAATCCTGCATGCCATTCTGTGACCCTCAGAGTACCAGCCATTACATATGGACTTCAGCCATGTCTCAGCCAAGAACTATTGGGCCTATGGATTCAGGAGAGACCCCTGGGCTGTATGGGCTGGCCACAAAGGGGGTCCATGCAGTACAACAACAGGGGGAGCTCTCACCTTTGCTGTGGCATCCCTTGCCTGGCCCACCTGTGTGGCATGTTAGACATCAGTGAGGATCAAGGACTCAAAAGCACCTTCTGAGACTCTTGCTGAGTTAAGCCAGGCCTGTTAGCCTTTTAGGTTGCCTTGCTTTTACCTGAGTATATTTAAAGAAATACCAGGTTTAGGATTTGGGTGGGGGCAAGGATCCTCCCATGTCTGTTTACCTCCAGTTGTCTACCTTGACAACTATGACTGTTCCGGGGATTGTCTTTGACAATCTGCAGTGGAAACTGTAATTTGATTCAGATTCTTTTGTTCTCTCCCAATTAACATTTTGGCTCACAATGGCATTCATTATAAATATTAACTTTTAAGGGAGTACAAATTTGCAGGAATAAAACCTAATACTGTAGTATGGTATGATTCTTGTAAGTTAAAAACCTGTATCCACCAGGAGGAAATAAAGTTAATGAATATGACCTTGCCAAGAAAGGAAAAAGTGTTAAGATCAAACTGAATTTGACACACAGTTCACATTTAGCAGATAAAAGCAAAGTTTTCCCTCCAATGACAGGATGTCCTCAGAGAGGTGAAGACATGAAGGTTCAACCTATGTCTTGGTTCCAATGCCCAAATAAAGCAAGCTGATTTGCAAAATAGGAAAAGTAAGTAAAATTGTGCTAGGACAAACTGATGGCTTTTGTCACTTAAGGGAGTCCGGCTTCCAAATGCAAGCTGAGTACCTCCTCCACCTTGACTCTAAAGGTACTGTTACAGTCCACATTCCAGTGTACATTTATTCAGGAATAATCCCCCCTGGAGTAGGTATGATTTTTAGGTAGTGTATTTTGGATTGTAGTTTACCTGTATCAATTAAATTATAGTTTTCTCAACCATACCTTGAAATGTGGACTTTAAAATGGCTCTTTAAAAAACTTCTAAAAGTGATTCAGTTTTGATACATTGACACACATGTTCTAACTTCCTTTTGCAACAATGTATTTTTATTTACTTGCATGCTCTTATCGACATTTCTCCATTTGTTTTACAATGTTGGAACTGCAAAACAAAACACTTCAAGGGAAGGCTGCAAAGGATTTCGAAGTTGTTTTTAAGGCATGAAGATGCAGCAGCTTTTTACTGGTTAATGGTTAAGAGGGATGTGTATGATAAAATGGCAAACTAGTGTTTTGTCTTTTCCCATCCCCCCCCCCCAATAAAGTTAGAATGCATACACTCCAGTATTTATCTTAGTTATACATAAATGTGGGAGCAGACAATTAAGTGAAAGTTTTCCAATTTTACCAGGGCTTCAAGCATGGAACAAGTTAATTAAAGTCAATCATGGGCGGGAAAGCACTTAGCACCGCAGCTCTCTACATTTGTCAGACATTTGAATGTGGGAAAGGTTAATTAGAATCAACCATGGGCAAAGTAAACATTAAGAGTATTTTCTGGGGTTCATTAAATTTGAATAAATAAAAAAAATGAAAAATTCAACTTCACAGCTATGACCTACATTTCTGCTTCCACTTTTTCATTCCCTTTCTCTGTTTTTCCTTGCATAGCTAGCTATACATGGGAAGTTCTGTTGAACCTTTGGGGGCTTAGGTGATTAGAAAGGTAACTGTGAGTAAGTTCTGGAAGAGGACTGCAGTGGCCTTTAGGTTCCAAGATGGATCTCTCCCACCTCCTCCTCAAAAAACTCCAGGATATTGGTGGAGACTTTCCCTTCTAGGAAGACATTCAGCCATTGCTCCCTCTAACGGTCATCCTCACTGCATGGAAGCCTCGCCCATCTGCATGTGGGGGACACATTCATTCAAAACTGGGAAGTAAAGAGGCATTGTCCCTGGCTGCTGCTGCATGGAGCCGATGGAGTTCTGCACACCCATGTACACTTTACAAGAAACTTTGCATTCAGCATATAACTTTAATTAGCATCCATCTCATCAGTATTTCATTTAGGAGTCCTGCAGAAGTTTGGGCTTTTCTATTACTTTGATGATTATTGAATTACTTTAGTGTGGGGGACAAGGACTTTTAAAGTGTCTTTGAAAAGTGATACTTGTTTTCCCTGTAAACCTTTTGACTGTACTTTGGGGTATGGAATTTGCTGACTATGATTCCCTTAGCAAATTCCTCTACAGATTGCATTTTGACTGACTTGAAAGTTTGAAGAGAATCCAGGTCAAGTTTTATTGTGTAAAACAGTGCAATTCTGTGCATATCAACTCATTCTGAGCTCAATGGAAATTAGATTCATGGAAGTACAGATAGTATTGTGTGGCCTCAGTCAGGCTTAGAGAAAGAGAGACTATATGCATCAAAGAGTATATGTAAGTAGCCAAATGGAGGAGGTCTTCCACAATTACAGGGTACAGAGAATTGTCTTTTTGATGCTCTAGAGAACATTTGATAGGATTACATTGAAGCTTAAGAGACAAACTGTTTAAAAATAATTTAAAAAGATGGCATGCCTACAAAATGATAAAACTACATACAGAAGTTACAATCTGCAGTACTGAAATTGTGAGAAAGAAAATGGATCCCTTTTTCATTTGTGGGGACATCCCCAAAAGCCAAGAAGTACTTATCATAGTTAAAAGGAATAATTTATAGAATAATTGGCTTGCAACTAACGTGAATTTTTATTATTTCTGTCAACAGATGAATGAGGTTTTTAAAAAATGAAAATCATAGATGGTAAGCTGGTAGCTTACATGGTTGTATATGCTACATTATAAAGGGATAGCTAGACTATTAGATGAAGGAAGAAAGGGCAGAAAGGACTGAATTAAAAAAGAAGGAATGCATCAGATTTATTTCCTGACTCTACACTTCTTTTATTAGATTCTGGAGAAAATAGAAAAATATGTACTTCAGTATTTTACACATTTAGCCATTTGAAGTGTAATTGTTTTCAACATCATGCGTAAATATTGTTATTTATAAAATTCTTACATTGGAATATGAAAAATTGTGCTCCTGTGTGGTGGCGCTGTGGGTTAAATTGCAGAAGCCTCTGTGCTGCAAGGTCAGAAGACCAGCAGTCGTAAGATTGAATCCACACGACGGAGTGAGCTCCTGTTGTTTTGTCCCAGCTCCTCGCCAACCTAGCAGTTCGAAAGCATGCAAGTGCGAGTAGATAAATAGGTACCACTACAGTGGGAAGGTAAAACTGTGTTCCCTCATCACACTGGCCACATGGCAGTGCAAACTGTCGGCTTTAAAGAACATGAGAAAATGTACATGTTATCAGGCATTCTGCTCTTGTCAGATATCATTGGGAAGGCCACAGCAGGACATGAGTGCAAGGGCACCTTCTTGCTTCTGCCTTTAGCAAATGAGGGTGCCACCTCTGATACTAGTGATAATAGACAACCTCTGCCTCTATCCCCATATGAACCTGTTTGGTTCTTAAGATCTTTCGGTGATGCCTGTCTTTCAGTCCTGCCGGCCCCACAGGGCCTTCTAAGTTATTGCTTTCAGTCTTTCAAGGGATTTCTAACAGTAAACAACATTTTGGTTCAAACAGAAATTTGCCCTGTTGCTGGCTACTGAGGGAAAGTACTGTATTTTAAGCCGTGAGGTTGTTTTGTTCTGCTTTCTGTGTACTTAGTTTTCAAGATTTTTTAATTTCATGCTTGCTTTTGGTATTGTATTTTATTTGTGTGTTAATATTATGGCTTATTGCTTTTTGTTTTTTGTTTTTTCTGTATCTGTTTTTAACTCATGTTGAGAGCCACCACAGTTCCTATAGTGGGAAACAGTGAAAAGTATGAAGAAACAAACATTATTGGAGGGAAAATTATGCAATTAATCTAGTTTAAGAATATAGATAGCTAAATGGAGTGCTGAAACAGGTTCATAAAATTAGGCATGCTGTGGAGAAAGTGTACAGGGAGAAGTTGCCTTATAATATAAGAGCTTGAGATCACCCAGTGGAACTGAAAGTCAATTCATATTAGAAGAAAGGAAGTACACTAGACAACTTTTAATTCTTCTTCGTGGCCTCTGTGAATCACACCCTGAGTGATTTGCGCCTGCGCGGAGCCTCATCGGAAGATTCTAGAGCTTCTGTGGAAGCAATGAACACATTAGAATATGCCCCTCCCCACCCATATAATTTCATTCATTCGTTTATTTTATTAGATTTATACCCCACCCTCTAGACCAAAGGTCTACTCTGGGCGAAATTACAAATTCAAAAGCAGTAAAACCAATAAAACCAATTGTGAAGGAGCAGAGTGTGCAAGTGAGCCGTCCATAATAATAGAGGCCATAGAAGGAGGAGAAGAAGAGAAAAATAGGGTAGAACAAAAGGATGATGAAGTGACAGTTAAAACAGAGGCAGGAGAAATAGAATCAAAGGAAAAGGCAGGAAAGATGGAGGTTTATCTAGCAGACAAAGTGAAAGGGGAAATATGGGCGGAGCAAGAAGTGACAGTTTGGGAGGAAGATATAAATGAGGAAGGGGTATGTTGGTTCAGTTCAGTGGTCACAAATTACGAGAGAGAGCTGCAGCACGAAGGAAAGAGGTTGAGAGGATAAGAACTCAAGGACTGATAAGAGACTTCCCGAACTTAAAAGTGGGAGGGTTACTGCTGGAGCCTACACCAGAGGAGACGAGACCCACACAATATATGACGAAGGAATGGACTGCGGTAATTGCGCCACGTGAGCTCGAGTTGCAGAGAGAAGCAGAGATAGACCACAATCGGTTCTATGACAAGCCTGACGAAAGAGGGTGGATTAGGCACGCATGTTGTGGGACGATTTGTGCCCTACGAAGTACTCCTCCCCCAAGATCGGACTTCAAGGAATGGTGTGGGGGGGCATCCCTGTTGAGTCCATGGGACTATCGCAAAAGTTTCAATTCTATTAGTTGTGGCTTGTTGCCAGAATTAAGAGTTTTCGACCCCATAAGTAATGTGCTGGAGGAAATGAGTGTCAATAAAGAGGAAGGTTTGAAAGTTATGAAAATGTCTCCATTGTTATTTTCTGCCAAGGGTGAGGGGTTGCCCAAAGAGAAAGAAGAACCTGATCACACCAATAAACATGCAATAAATCCAAGTTGTTAAAATGTGAACTTAAAATACAGCAGGAGGGAAAGCCTGCCCAAATAACTAAGTCTTAAGTTTACTTCTGAAGACACCCAGAGAAGGAGCCAGGCAGATCTCCATGAGCAAGTTGTTCCAGAGGTGAGGGGCCACTGCCGAGAAGGCCCGGTTCCTCGTTCTTTTCTTCTGGTCATCCCTTGGCGTTAGGCCTCTCAGCTGCCCAGATGCCTTGGCTTCAAGTGTCCCCTTTCAGTTTCTTTCAACCGCCGCCTTTGAAACTATTAGATCAAACCATTATCATCAGAGATTTTTTTCCTTTCCCCTTGCTCGGCCTCCAGCTGCAGCAACCCCCCCTTCAATCAATGGTTTTCCTCCTCAGTTATTTTCTCCTACTCATGGCCCCTTTGGGCCCGTTTAAGCACTGTGTTGTCTGTGATAATAAGATTCCACTCCCTCAGATGATTACAGACTTCTGTCCCATCAACCCTGTTCTCAGTATCCGGAATGGGATGATAGAGTCGACTGACTAACGACCTCTCCTCCCAGTCTGCAACTTTCCATTCTTTCCAGCAATCCTTCGGTTATTCCATCGCCCAGGGATTCCCATCCCGAATGGCTTAACACCATTGCATATTTGATACCCTCAGATTGCCCACCGATCCCTAACCAGAACTGTCAACATCAACAAACTCGACAGCTCACTTCACCATGTGTGGTTCAAACCCACGCTCAGCATGCACATCAGGTTGCCGTTTGCCCCGATCAGTGTTCTGCTCGACAAACTACACTGACTAGTCGACCAGGTGTTTTATCCAGTTTGATAATACTATCCAGTAGTCGGCCTACCTCTCGACAACCATCGGTGTCGAAGCAGCCACATCACGGAGAGATATCTATACCTCAACCTGCTCCCCACTTGGTATCGAAAAAACCTTGGACGATCGAGCAGATTTCATCCACACATGAGGCTTTTGCAGCCCCAGCCTCCCAATACTTTCCTACTACAATAGATGACGGAAATCACTCTTCACGCTTGGCATTGACAGTGTCTGTTTATTCTACTGCTATGCCATTGCACCAGCAGCCTCCGTTTTGACATCAAAGAGACACAGGCTCTGATATCGACAATCCTCGATATTCATTCTGGTCCATGGACACATGCTCCATTCCATTACATCAACACAGTTCCTATCCCCCGGTAAATCAAAGTCATTTACTCTGGCACCGTTACAACACCAAGATCAACACCGACGTCCATCCCTACCAATCGAGGTCCATTAACGCTCAACCACCATCTTTCGATGTCAATGATCCTCGACATCAACAGATGTCCATGGACATGCCACCTCCATCTTTTTCTACTCTTAACCGGCAGTACTACAAAACTCAGCCTCTTGACAGTCCGTCGACTCCAGACATGACCTTGATGGCTCTGACCATGGATCTCGGCTGCAGACTCCATCGGTATTACTTACCTCTCCAGAGTCGGACATTTTTGACACCGATCCATCATCACCAGCAGAGGATTTCCAAACCTATGCCCAACATATGATTCACATGGCTAAATCCCTTGATCTGCAAATCCACCAACCATCAACAGAACCAGGTGATCATCTATATGATCCAATATCTAAAAATATAACCATTCCAGTACACATATTGATGTTGCTAAGTTTGTTCCTCAGCTTCTCATTAAAGCTGCAGTCTTATTGCCTCCCATGAATGGGACTGATGTTTGCGCAGGTACTCTACAACATCCATGTGGCTTAGCAACCTTGGGAATGGTACCCCTACACCGGGTAACAATAACTTGGCCACACTTTTTGATGTCACTTTTTGTCAACTTTATAAAGTCTCCAGCAGAGACTTTAGGTAGAGTCATCGTGTCCTCAACAGAGGAAAGCAGCTTGGCAACAACGCCTGAAAACCAAAAAGTGGAAAAAACAGAAGACCTTTCCTCCAACAAAACAACTGGGGTGAGGAAGTCAAATCTATTTCACTGCATCTGTTACAGTTGTTTTTGTACTGCTCCAGGAAAATCACCAGTGACCACAAGTTTATAATGATTCTGAAGATGATATGAAATTGGAGGCATGACACCATCATCAGGTGAAGTATTCTAACAGTTTGGGGACTGAAATAGGTGGCGGGGAAGAATCAGCAGTGACCACAAGTTACAATGACTCTGAAGAAGATATGAAATTGGAGGCATGATACCATCATCAGAAATGGAAGATGAAAGGCAGCTTCATACAGCACTTTGTCAGCAGCTTGTGCTTAGGAAAGGAAAACTCCGACTTCAAACCCCCACTGAGGTGCCACCATCATCTTCCATGCCATGAGGGAACAGGCTCAGTAGGTGGGACTCGTTCAGCCCTGGAAGGCAGCCCATCTAGGAGAAGGAAAACTCTGACTTCAAACCTCCACTGCCTTGTGGCTATATCCACCAATGGAAAAGACTTCAGGAGTTAACCTCAAGGCAAAATCTGGAGCCAGAGTCCCAGAGGCCGTTCGTGTCATTCTGTTAACTCCTGTAATGTCGCTGAAACCAGTTGTATTGGCTCTTGCCTTTCCATTGGACTATTTCAGTGACATGGAGAGGGGGGATTTGCTGCTTGGGTAACAGCCTATCCTATTATTTTACCCAGGCTTCATGCCCTGGAGAGGACATTCCAGCTTCGCATACAGCGTCAAAACACTAGATGCTGTTCCAAGTCCTCCATACAGAGCATGTTACCATAGTCTCTCGAGACTGAAGGATGCCTATGATTGATGTTGCCCTCTCTCCTTAGTACTGCACAGAGATCCTGGACAAAAACAGCTTCCTCCCATACCATGTCTAAATGGATTGATAACCCCTCAAGAATCCATGACCCAAGAGCCATTTTCCTCCAAAACAACCAGCTGCAAATTCTATATTTGTCAAAGCCTCTCGATCAAGATCTTGACACCGACAATCTCTCATACCACCAAAAAAAGACAGCCAACGAATAGACTTGAAGGGTAAGCCGACGAATAGACTCAATGGGTAGATGGCGTTACTCTTCTGCAACCTTCACCATGCAAGTCACTAATTATCAAGGAGCCATGGGAGATCTCGACACCGACAATCTCTCATACCACCAAATAAAGACACCCGACAAATAGACTTGATGGTAGATGGCTTTACTCTTCCACAGCCTTCGCCATGCGAGTCACTAATTATCGAGCCATGGGAGCTTACCAACGCTTCCTTGCTCCTACCCTTCTATTTACTCTTTTAAGAAATGATTTAATATCACTGGAAAAACAATGGCTAATAAATATTTTCCAGGATAAGACATACAAATAAAAACCAAGGGACTTTACAATATAAGGAAGTATGACAGACATAAATAAAATCATGACTGATATCAAAATGATATGGGATGTATTTGAGAATGGCATGATATGGGATCATTTTTAAACAATGGTCAAATACCACTTTAGTATGTATGAATGAAGGCTGACCACCGAAGAATTGATGCTTTTGAATTATGGTGCTGGAGGATACTCTTGAGAGTCCCCTGGACTGCAAGGAGATCAAGCCTATCCGTTCTGAAGGAAATCAACCCGGAGTGCTCACTGGAAGGACAGATCCTGAATTTGAGGCTCCAATACTTTGGGCATATCATGAGAAGAGAAGACTCCCTGGAAAAGACTTTGATGTTGGGAAAGAGTGAAGGCAAGAGCAGAAGGGGCCGACAGTGGACGAGATGGATGGACGGTGTCATTGAAGCTATCAACATGAATTTGACCCAACTCTGGGAGGCAGTGGAAGACAGGAGGGCCTGGCGTGCTCTGGTCCGTGGGAGTGTGAAGAGTCGGACACGTCTTAACGACTAAACAACAACAAGTGTGTGCGCACGCATGCATGCAGGCACATATGAATATATGTATTCTGGAATACATGGCCAGCTATATGGTTTCTTATAGGCTTTAATGTATTTAGCTGATCCTTCAATCCAAATTGGTCATAGAATCATAGACATAGACCTGGAAGCAACCTCAAGGGCTGTTCGGTCCAGGCCCCCTACTGAAACATTGTCTTGAAACAAACTTGAGATAAACACCTCCTGTCTCCAACAGACTAAAGCTGGACATTTTTACAAATAAGTTGAGCTGAGTAGGAATGGGAGGACAGCAGAACTCTGGGCTGAGACAGCTTCTTGTGAATTTCGTTGTATGTGTATATACTTACAATGACAATAAATTATTATTATTATTATTCTGTTCTAGGGGTGGATGGGAAGAGGACAGGGGGAGAAAGCCAATTTCTACCCATTTCCTTTCATGAACAGATAACTGGATCCAGTTGAAGAAAGCAGTATATAAGGATAGTCAGCGGAGTTTATAGATGAGAAGTACATATACATATGCATATGCATATGCATATGCCTATGCCTATGCCTATGCCTATGCATATACATATACATATACATATACATATACATATACATATACATATACATATACCGGTACTTACTTATGCCAATTTGGTATGTGGGGAACATGAATTTCTTGTGCATACAGTAAGTTGTCAAAACATATTTTCACAGTGGGGCTATTTTGGTTGCTGTTGCTAGCAGCAAAATTACAGTGACACATTACACTTAGATTAAGGTGTACCACCAGGTAGGAGTGACATAGTAATGTTAAAACAGCTCCTCATTGGAAAAGCTGCTCCCTTCAGCAGTTCATAGCTATCTCAGGAAAGAAGGAATGTGGAGAAAGGCCATATAGTAGTTTTCCAAATATTAATAAGAAACTTTGGCTCATGACAAAATGAAGGTGATTGTCTGATAATTGTAACAGTGCTCCCAGCCTTAATCCATCTCATGTTATTGCCTTGGCTGATTGTAAAAGGAGTGCAGACAAAAAATTAATCAGCAGAGTAGTTTAAGTAGTTCATCATGCACAAGGACATTTAATTTCATTAATGATTTACAGATTAATTTAGAGACAGGGAAAAACACAGAAGGAAGAGCATCTCTCTCTCTCTCTCTCTCTCTCTCTCTCTCTCTCTCTCTCTCTCTCTCTCTCTCTCTCTCTCTCTCTCTCTCTCTCTCTCTCTCTCTCTCTCTCTCTCTCTCATTTTCTTTCCAACCATCAAGCTCCCAAGGAGATTTACAATAGATTACAATAATAATTAAAAAATCCTTCTTTCTTTTCTCTGTGTCAGAAACACTGGTCCCAATTTACCTTTATGGGTAAATTACTGTGTTTTTGTCAACAGCGGTGACTTGGAGCCAGGCAGCATGGCGGGCACCATCTTGGCAGCACTCCCTTCTTGTTGCATCATGGTGAACTGCTCCCACCCTGGAATTTAAATTGGCCAATGGGAGCAGCTGATGGGCAGAAGCAGTTTCTTAGGTGGACCAGAGGTATTGGTTGTCACCTTTGGTCCACTGGGGAGTTGTAAACTGTCTGGTGGCCATTCCATAGCTCTCTTTGATCCTGAAACTTCTGAATAAAGGACCTGCAGACATGGCTGCAACAGGGGTGGAGACAACAGAGAAGTAGCAGTGTCAGGATCAAGGGTGGCAATTGAAAGACCTTAGGAGGGAGAGTCCATAGGGATCCTCAGAAAAGCAGTAGTCAACATGATGGCAAAATGGGAGCTCTTGGAGACCTGAATGCCCAGAGGGATGGAGGAGAAGACTTAAAAGAAAAAAAAAACTGGATCAGCTGGGTGAAAGTAAAAGAAGCAGCATTTTTTTTTCAAAACAAAAGGAGGGCAGCTGGAAGCAGGGGAGTAAAGAAAATAAAATAATACAAAGAAAATAAGAAGAACTGTAATTAATGCACTAAAAATTATAGTTATAATTCAGATCATTGTCAGGCTGCGGCTAAGGAGCAGGGCAGCCAGCTCCTACAGCTTAAAATGTGTGGGCAGCAGTTTAAAAAAAACTTTAGGAGCAAAAAAGGAGGGGTTGGTTAAGGGGTGCCAAAGCGTAGAGAAACAGGTAATGGGGTGATTTCCTCATAATTTCAGGCTAATAAGGACAGCAGAGCGGGAGGCAGGTAGACTGTGGCCTTTAGAAAAACTGTAGGTTTGATATACCAGCCAATGACTGCTTTCAGTTTTGTGTAAGGCTTGTTTCTCAGGAATGAGAAAGGAAGAATGCTGCTAGGGGGAAGAAAGCAGATGGTGCATCTCAGGAGAAGGCAAAGGGACCAGCATGGACTCGCAAGAAGACCTTGCATTCAGAAAACCCAGCTGCCAGGCAGAATGTGCAGGCTGCTGGAGTGCAGGCGATCGGCAACAGTGTGCAGCTCAGCTTGTCTCGGATGGTTGAGCAACCAGCTTACAGGTCGAGCAACTTGGGGTCCAGAAGTAGGTGGAGGTCAGCACAGCTCAGATGGAGAAGGATCTCATTGACAATGACTGGGACCATGCTGGAAGGAAGAGAAGAAAGTGAGGACACCAGGCACCACCATCCGGTAAGGATCCCTTCAGCAGAGAGTGTTCTCCAGAAGGCAGTAGGAGGAAAGAGGAGGAGGTGCAGCAGGAGAAATGAGGACTCAGGCAGTGCAGGAACAGCAGGTGAGTATTTGTCAGAGGGAGACGGGGATGAGGATTATTGGCAGGTGGCAGCCCAATTGGGTTTTGTATAGAAGGGTTTAGTGCGGAAATGTGGTGGCTGATGGACCCCAGGCGATGAGAATGTAGTGCACCCCCTTCAGATAGGCAAGTTTAAGGTGGATGAAGACCTGTCACATTTTTCATTAAACCTCAGGATTACCCTGACCTTTGTTGGTATTTTTTTTTCTTGCTAAGCACTGATGCATCACACTATTGATCTTGAGGAGGTTGTTTAAGGTCCTATTGAAGATATGCTGGTCAAAGATCAAGACACTGCTGTTTAGGGTGGCCTTTGGAGTCACATTCTTTGGGCCACTCAGGATCAGTTAAGTGTTAGTTGGATAAGGACATCATAAGTCTAGAGATAAAAAAAAAACCAGAAGGGGAGAGGAAAATAGATTACCCTACATGTCTGGGAAGCAGGGGCCCTGCCCAGTCAGTGCTTAAAAAAATCTGCAGATTTGTCTACTGCAGCCTGCCTGCTTGTTTATGTACACTAACAAGCAGCCACTCACTAAATTCCAATTTGTTGGGGTCACTTTGGTGGCATTTGCAGCTTGCAAGCTGCAGCTGGATGAGTTTGGAGTTCACTCTTTGAGACTGGGGCTGCTCAGCTTGGCATTACATGAGGATGTATAATGGCAATTGGGCAATAGAAATCTGGGACACATAAAAACCTACATTAGCATGGAGGCATCTGCTCACAAATAGTCTCCTTTTTCAGTTTCAACTCAAGGAATATCAGTGTGGATCTGCAGGCACAGTATTGTGCACTGGGCCAGGGTGTGTGCTGAATTAACTGGACTGGAAACCCACCTGGGACTGGAGGACGGACTATGGGTTTCCTGGTTTGGTTGAAGAGAAATGAAATAAGAGTGCCCTGATGCCCATGCTGATGAAGAAAGCCAAGGAGTGCCAAGAGCTGGATATGCTAATCATCCAACTTGGTGAACATGACTTGGCAGAGAGGAAGGGCTTCAATCTACTTACTGTGTGTATCTAAGCATGGTTTAATTGAGCTGAAAATCCTGTTTCTAGAAACAGTTCTGTTGTCAGACTGACTTGAGAGGAGGCAGTGGTGTGGGACTGCATGTCCTGCAAGAGAGGATGTTGCTAGGAGGAAAACAACAACATTAGACATGATGTATAAGGTCAGGCAGATGGGTAATTGCACAGTTGTAGCTGTCATTCTGAACACCTGAGTTGTTTTTTTAAAGATGTTGTGCACCTCTTGGATTGGGAGGTGGATACATGGTTACATGCTGTAAGACGTTAGCTGTGTGATTGGTTGCAGATGAATTAGCTCTGGTGAGAGGCAAAAGGGTTTTACCCCTCATTCCTCTTCTGTCATTTTGGAAGACTGGGAAGCTTCCAGGTTGTTGTGGGTGCATGATAAATCCCTGGTTGAGCCCCATTGTGACGCAGGTTGGGAGAATCACATGCATGCCTAGCTCAGAGGATGTTGTGCAGCCCCATGTTGTGGGGGGGGGGAATTGTGGCCTATGTCCGTGTGGTTAATCCTGTATCTATCTCCCTGGTCTGCATCAGACACCAGGCAGGGTGGCTGATGGGGATCAATCCTCATCATCATTCCATCATCTTGCTTGCACCAAGGACTATTGGCAGCTGTAACCAATAAAGCTGTGGCCATTTTTTTTTAACCAAAATGTTGTTTATATGTGTGGTTGTTTGCATTCCAGTACCAGGGCCACTATTAGGCTTTGTGGCAGGCATCACAATACAATTAATAAATATATCAGATATTTTTTGGCCAAAAATGGTTAACACCAAGACCCTTTCTGGCAGCTAATATCAAGTCTTCCATAGCACATGTTGAGGGGCACAGAGTACACTTTCAGCAAATCTGTTGGGTACGCTAGTGAACCAGCACAAATTTAGCCACCAAATGCAACTCCCTTCAAAAAGAAAGGGCCAGCTTCCTTTCCTACGAAGAGGAAAATTTACTTTACATGTATTAACAGCAGATTGTGCAATACCGGGCAGAACAACAATAGTAACATGACTGCACTTTCAGTCTCTATAAAAATCAACATAAAGGTTTCTTCTAACATTTAATTCTATTTACTGCCATCTTTTGTTTGGTATTTCATTCTGTTTCTGTCATGATGACTCTGCTTAAAGAGATATTTAAAGTTTCAAATAAAATATTCCAGTGGCATATAACAGGATAGAAAGAAAAATCCCTTTCTCTGATAGAAGAACACCTTGAGTCCACTGGAAGAAGGAAAACTTCAAATACAGCTGAATAATTTTGTTTCTGCCACTCCATCCCCATAGAGTGGCTGAAGAACTTACATATCCCTTATTTTAAAACACTTTAAAGGAGAGGGGACTGTAATGATGGCATGACACCTCTTGAGGTTATCTTACGATTTAAAGGAATACAGAAGAGAAATATATGGTCTCTTTTTCTAGCCAATGAAGAAAAGCAAGTTCAAGTTCTACTGTGCAAACTATGTACATTCACACAGAAAGAAGCCCCATTGAATTCAGTGGGAATTTCTCTCATATAAGTATGTGTAAGACTGCAACCTTGAAAGTAAAGGCAAGTAATGATTTCAGGAAAGAAGGGAGCCCTGAGAGTATATTATATGGGTTAAATGTCCAGGCTTGTCCAACTCAATTATCTTTTCAAGCACCTGGGATTTCAAAAGCTGCAGAGCTATGCATAAAACACTGTGGTCAGTACTAGTGATCTCTTAACATGTTACCACTAAATGGAATAAAACTAAGTTGAAAGATACATAATAGGAGCATCTCGTAGCATCTAACTAATTTTCATTGGCCTTGAACTGTGGGAATATAACTGCTGCCATTTTAACTAACTTAAATTCAGTTGATTTCAACAGACCTCCTTAAAGTATCACTGCTCTTGGGTGCAATTCACATAGAATTAAATCCGTCACATCGGAATACGCCATATGTTTTATTGTAGGCTATAGATTGCACAAACCTCAAAACATGGTAAAATAAAAATATTGGGCTAAATCCAATGGTTAATCCTAACTAGAGTAGGATGATTAAATCAATAAAATATACTTAAATGTTAACTTCTTACATTCTCATTGATGCAATGGGTCTATTTCAGTTGAGAATAACCACTGGATTTAGGTCATGTGTTCTAAGTACAAAAGAAGTACATAATGGCTGAATATTGATTCAGTTATATGAGTGTTGTTGGTTTTTTAAATAAATTTTAAAAAAAGAATTAAAAGTTATTATTAGCAACAGCAGCAGCATTCACATCCTGCTCTTTAGTGAAGTCAAAGTTGCATATTTTGCTGTCTTTCTTCTCACTTTATCTTTATCAAAGACCTCTGGGGTAGATCAGGCAGAGAAAGCAGCCAGCCCAAGGTCACTTACTGAGTATAGTGGTTTATTGGGGATATGAAGGTGGATTACCCAGTCACAGGCCGACTCCATCAGCCTAGATCATCATTAAGGTCCTTAAAGACCTTTTGCTTTAAGCAACCCTTGTGGAGTAATGCTTCTTCTGGACTCCTTTATATGAGAAGCAATTTGGCTTCTTAGCCTTGGACACTTAACATCCGAAACTTCAGAACCTTCTTTCAAAGTCTCAAATCTAAGAGTTGTAAGCATGGGAGCTTGCATTCTATCAACCCATTCACTGCTAACAATGTAGAGATTACATACCTTTCTCTTCATAGTGCTGTTGAACTCTCTTGGCTGGAAAGACTGTGATTATGCATTATTTTCAAATGTATCACCATGAAAGATTTATTCAGTCAAAAAGCATGCTGTTCTTTCACAATTTGTCGTGAATATATTGCATGCCTAGCACATTGTTAAAACTGACAGGCTGATTATTTCTTATTATATCTTGTCTATGATAGTTTTTATTTTATTTTATTTTCATTTTTATCACGTCATTTATTTCTATTCAACTTTTAGAAAATGGCTTTATTGTATGAGTAGACTGAATCCAGTATTAATCCCAACTAAGGCAGATCCAGTGAAATTCAGAGGGCATATTAAGTCATGACTAACGGGTCCTATTCATTTCAATGGGCTTCCTCTAGCTGTGATGAACACTGGATTTAGTCCTTTAACGTTTTCTTTGTGGCCCCTGCCTACTTCACTACACAAGGAGCTCGCACTACGTCTTCTGACCACTTGCGACGGTTCCTCTTTTTTTTCCTCGCTGCCACCAGTGGATTTTCTTTTATCCACAATACCAAGAATTGTAGACAAACACTTGTCTGATCACTGTCAACAAAATTTATTTATTATTTATTTATTAAGGTGTATTAAAGTTGCTCAGGATCACAGGTGTTCTTTATTTAATTCTTATAATCAAATCATTCCAGTGTCAGATGCTTTTCACATAAACAATCACCACCTACTATATTTATTGCTCTTAACCAGCTTATCACTATTAATTATCCCTTATCACTTTCTCCCTGACTATCTCTCTGTCTCTTTGCAATTTCTCTCCAGCACTCTCAACAACCATCAACTACTCTCCTTCTTCTCTCTTGCCAAGCCGCCTCTCTTTTCTGGTGACTCTGCCCTTCCACTTCTCTCATAAGCTCATGTAAATGAGACTCAGAATGTGATTGACAGGAGTGAAGTGGGGTGACTGCCACAAGTCCATTGTTTGCTATGTTAGCTGTGCCGCTTAAGGTAGATATGCATTTATTTCTATATTAAATTGCTATGTGCTACAGAATCAGCTACTAGGTACAACCAGCTATTATTACACATTTAAAACCTGCTAGCTGTGACATTAATAGGATACTTGGCTTTGCCATCATTGTGGCAGACATTACTTAGAATGTTAGTGTAGCTGAAAAACTGGGAGTCATGCCATATAGCTGCCAAAGGTATATGTAGGTATAGGGCTAAGAGTGCTAGTTTTCCTTAAGGAAGAAGGTTTTGGAAATGAGCATACAGAGCTAAGTCCATGTATAACGCTGTCCAAGAGCAATGAAACTGAATCAGATTTGTTCTCGTCATCTTTGTGTTTCCCCCAAAGAATACTCGATTTAATTTCCATCGTAATAAGACAGACGCACAATTTCTGAAATGCTTCATCATTTGACCAGTGAGGTCAAGTCTTGAGTTTTTGCCACCATGACAACCAGACAGACCTCTGTTGGCCATGATCAAAAATGGTCATTAATCACCTGGTGAGGTCACTCTTGCACGCTGTTCAGGGCACAATTTGGAATACAGCAAAACTGAACAAATCTAAGGGTAATTAAACGAACAAGCAAGCAAGCACCAAAGTATTTATGTGTTGTTTTGAAAAACACACCTTGGGTCCTGTCTTAATTTTTATGCAGATTCAATCTATGGATATATCAAGAAATGACATTATAGTAAGGATTACTTCATCAAGTTTTCCAAGTTGTCTTGCTTCTTGTTTTACTTGTGATATGGGGAGTTTTGATTAATTAGATGTTGAGTTTGTGACAAGCAGGTCAGTTGCATGATGAGTTGTTTGCCTGAAGGGAGGGTTGGAGGCATCATATATCATGACATAGATAGCACCATGGATGGGAATGACACTGGAAACAGAGGTGAACATTCTGGAGGGCACATTTAGCTTGGAGATTGAGGATGTCCAAGAAACACTTCTTCAGAGCTAACAATATTTTATTCATGCAAAGCTAAGAAAGACCAATATATGGATGAAATGTTGGCATTGTGGAGAAAAAAAATTAGATTTCTTAGGCTAGGATTCTGCCAAACCAAACTGCTTGCACAATGAATCACTGCATAAAGAGGTGTCCATTAAATTCTTGTGCAAGTAGAAGCTGAGTTGTTAGAACAATCCAATTGATGCTTGTAGAATGGCTAGGAGTTCAGAATCATTCTGCAGTGGGAGCTGTTCACTCCACCAGGGTTCAAGATCATCCCAGGCTTTGACACTTATGAAGATTATACTGCAGCTGGGTTTCACTTGGACCACAGTGAAGCCAGACTGCAGTGTGCTTACTTGAAGGGCGTTGGCACACCCACAAGGTGCTATAGCCTTCTATGAAAGATTTGCTGTAGTCTCCTAGAGAAAGAAAATGACCACCTTCTATCCCACTGTACTGGTCAAAATGGTGCTTCTGCTCCAAAGTACATAAAAATAAATATAGGTTCAATGAAATCTATGTTAAGCAAAACAATGCTTACTGAACTATAGACACCTCATTCTTGTTATCTTGGGATGTGAATGTTTGGTTTATTATTTTAAATATCTATGTATGATTTTTTTTTAGGCATCTAGCTTCCTCAAATGCTATATTTACACAGCCAGATTTCTGTGTTTACAATAATACCCACTCACTATATAAATCCAGAAATGCAGGTGTTCCTGGATATTTCTCTGTACCAACATGTTCCAAAACATTCACTATGAACTGTGCCATGAAGTTTGCAGGAAACACCAGCAACAGCCATTGTTAATGGCTGTAATTCTCAAGCCCTTGGCATCTTCTGGCTGTTGGGAAATATTATCTTGGATTATTATGTCAAGATACTTTAGTATAATAATATACTTTAGTAATATTATATTTTGTATATTATATCTGACTATATATGGAATGTACTGTACTTTAGTTTCAGCAATAAACTGGTAGCAATTTCATAATTTTGTTCCTCTAAGAACTGCTGGATAGCTCAGTGGTTAAGGTATCTTGCTGTGGAGCCACAATTTGGGAGTTCAATTCCTCACTGTGCCTCCTCTCGACAGGGCTGGATTCAGTGGGCCATAGGGTCCCTTCCAAGCTTTGCAGTTCTAAGATTATTATATTTTTTATGCAGGCCCACAAGATCCGAGACAAGTGAGAATTTTTTCCAGTTTGACTTGGGTTTGGATTCCCCTCCCCCAAAGAAATTCATAATTTTTTTCATACTCACGTATATGGGAGAAATTTAGACTGACATCCAGCTAGGCCCAGAGCAGAAAATATTTTATGGTGCTCTTTGAGCTGAAACCCTATGCATTTTTGTGTTGGCTTAGGGTCATCACCTTTCCCTCTGAATAATATTTATTTTCTGTAGAGCAATGAGGTACAGCATGGCCCTTTTCATGCGGCTTATACTACTCTCTATTGAATTTGATTCATGCAAATGGGAGAGAGTTTTGTTTCAATACATTTTTGGAAAAGATGTCAAAATTCACACATTTCTTGCTATCTGGGGTAGGAGTTCTAAAAATATCTACATGTGGGACAAAATAAAACTGATAAATTTTCTCATCCCTACACTAAATAATATCATTTCTATTATTTTCACGGGGACTGCCTGGAATAAACATGAAATCACCCCTCTCTGTATATATTTTAAGAAAATACTTTTCATTAAAGTTCCATCATGTAAATAATAAGATAGACATGCTGTTTTCAACAGACTTCATAATCACCTGAAAACATTTCAAATTCTGAGACATTTCTTATTTCACATACAGCTTCTTAATATGTTGATTATAATGTAGCTGCAGTGATATTAGATATCATTAGCCTCTGACTTTAAATAATTAAATATAATACATTTCTCCTCCTGTAGATATATTTTAATAAATCTATTGCTAATGTTATTAGTGTGTACTCACATTATAAATTTATCAGCATATAAGCTTCATTATGTTATTTGGCCAAGCTAGAGTTAATCTCCTGTATTGTGTACTCAGATGTTTCAAAAGCCAAATTTCAACCTTGGGAGCAATTAAAAAATGTGGCAAGACAAAGTGACAAAATTACATTGAATATTAATATTTGAGAATAGCTGTCTTTTTTTCCTATTAAGAATGTTTTTTGAAAGCTGGAGATGTTGTGTATTCAAAATGGACTTTTTTCTAGAGTTTTTTAAATTAAAAAATTAATTAATTAAATTAGTTTAAAATTAAACCACATTAGGCTTTTCATTATTGTCCATTCTTGTTATGTTTGTATTTCTCAGTTTAACAGTGCTATGAATCAGCTAGGAAATCCTTATTCAGAAGTATACCTGCTTCAGGTGTGAATAAATGTTCCTGAGCAATCAACACCTGAAAATCAAGAATAGTTCTGTCTCCATTGGCGAAAGGCTCTTTGATCCAGTGGAGTTTTTCACCACAAGAAGAGAGACAGAGGCATTGTTTCTACTTCTTAACTTTATTTTGGCATTTCCTCCTCCTCTCTTCCACATGATGCTATTCTGAATAGAACCCCATCCTTCTAGATCTGATTGTAGAATGAAAAATGCTGATGAGTGGATGAGGAATCTCCAGTAGTTCCCTCCTCCCTTGTGGTGGTGGAAGTTGTCTCTGCCAAATAAAAAATACAAATTTAGTCAAAATTCTCTGAGACCCAACTGTCCGCAGAAAACTAATCTGTCATTAATAAATATTTTAGCAGGAAAGCTGATATTGCTAAAGAGTAAATAAATAGCTCAGTGATCTTGAGCAGTACAAAGCTACTAAAGAATTCCTTGGCACAGGATGGCTTTATTTCTGTGGAAAGGGAGTTATAACTGATCCCTCTGTCTAGATGGGTATATAGATCATTGCTGGTATGGTTTGATGCACTTCAAAGAAGACTCCATCTCCTGCAAACACAGTACAACTGCCAATTTGGCTTTAATTACATTCTAACCCTAGTATGACAACTACATTTGGTCTTCTCTCTTGCTGACATAAAGATTGCTATGTTGCACCACATTATTTTTCTCTAAGCCAACATACTGTAAGGGGCCTGTTTAGAGAACCAGACAGACCAACAATGGTCCCAGCCAGATTTTTGTCTACAGAGAAGGAAGAGACTATAAACTCCTAACATAAGCACTTTTGTTTTTAACTGAACTTGCAGTCTTTGTTTTGTAAGATGATGGCTACTACATTTGGTTTGATTTTCTGAATGTCTTGCTTCTTTCCCATCCCCAAATTTTGTATTAAACTTGAAATAGCCTTCTGGAAAATGTGAAAGCTTGCCTTGCTTTGAAGACTTTAGTGACAAAGGTAACACCCAACCCAGACCATGTGGTTATTCCTCCCTTGCATAAAGGAGAGCTCTTTAAGAGAAACCATTGAAATTATTGGGTTCTGTGCAAAAATGACAATGGTATGTACAGTGTATTTGTGCTGCAGCAAATCCAACTCATTTCGGTTGTCCTGCTCAAGAGGACACTGTTACTATATTGTCTTTGTTCAAATGTCATGTTTTTCTTATATATGGGATAATATATTATAGAGAGCCAGTGGTATTAATCATGTTTAACATTCATCAGTCCATGTCAAAATGGCTGTGACAAATGTCGGTTATTATGCAGATGAAATTCCTATTGCTTCAAGCATCATTCTGTAATTACTCAGCTATTCCTCAAGTGTGATTTATTGAATCAGCAATTTACAGAGATGGAGTGACATAACCTAATTTACCCATATAAATTCATTAAAATTTGAAATGTTAAAGTATGCTTCCTGTCATTCGCATGGTAGAATTTGTTAGCAGTGCGACTTGATATGGGTCATTTAATTTGTCTACACAGATTCATTCAGGGCTTGTTTCTGGATCAGTGGTTGCTTGACAAGCATGCCTCTGAAATGCTTCCCATAATATTCCCACTCCTGGGTTTCAGGTCCTTAGTTTTAAGGAAAGACCATTGAGGAAATGTGAACAGCTGAGGCTAGGCAAAGGAAAAAAAAGAATGATGAGATTAATTACATGGTAGAGACTATCAGTTATTAGATAGGAAATTGTTGTACCCATTGTTGTTGTTCTGTAGCTATAAACAATGCTAAACGGAAAAGCAAAGCTCAGATGTTCCACTCATCATCTATGAAGATGAGTAATGAAAACAGCGGTGACTTCAAGATCTGTAGTAATCTATGGTGCTCTATGTGTTTCACCAGCCATGTGAAAAAAACATGGGTGACATATATCAATAAGCTAATCAACAGAGCTTTTCTTCTTCATTGCAACATAACCTATTCAGTTTTAATCAACTGTACATCTAATGTGCCTCCTGTGAGTAGAGCCTTGGGCAAGTTGCACCGTCCCAGGGTGCCTCCAGAAGAAGGGGACGGTAAACTACTTCTAAGTATTCTCTACCTCGAAAACCCTGAAAAAGATCACTAGAAGTCAAGATTGACTTGATGGCACATGTTGTTGTTCAAAAACATCAGGCATAGTCAATCAAATTTATAAAACCTTGACTGGTATGATATAATACTAGATACAGGTTTTAACCAAAAACCTAAGTATCTGTTATATATTGGGACAGTATGTATGCTGTTCCTAATACAGTATTGCCATTTTTTTTGTAGCTCTGGTGGTGTTATTTCTGAGATCTGCAATTGCTTATAATACTTTGTGAAATTTCTTGATATTGTTCTCAAAGGCCCAATGACTATGGGGACTGCTGAAGTGTGTTTCATTCACAAGCAAGATGTTTCAATTGCCAGATCTCTGTACTTAGTTAGTTTTTCCAATTCTTTATTTTCAACTCTGGCATCCCCTGGAATTGCAATGTCAATGGTCCAGACATTTCTTCATTCTATTACTATGTCTGGGGTGTTATGTTCAAGGTGTCTGTCATTGGATCTGGAAATCCAACAAGATCTTGATGTCATCATTTTCTGACACTTTCTCTATGTGATGTTCCCATGGGTTCTTGGAGGCTGGCAAGTTATATTTTTTTGCATAATGACCAGTGGACTAATTTTGCCACTCTATAATGTCTAATTTTGTGCTCTGTTTGCAATCTTTGGACGCAAAGCTGAGGTGAGACACAGTTTCTTGGTAGAGTTGACATTTGCTGTTGGCACTAACTCCTTGGATCTTAGCTTTCATCACGTTGGTTTGGAGTGCTTGTCCTTGTGCAGCAAAAATCAAGCCTTCGGTTTCTTTCTTAGTGGTCATGGCCATGTTGAATTGTGATCATGCTTTCCATCAGCATTTCTCAGGTGTTGTCCATAGAGTGGTTTATTTTTCAAGCTGCTTAATTTATTTTCGAATAGGTGTTTCTTATATCTAGCCTTTGCTTCTGTTGTTGTTGTTTGTTGTTGTTCTTAATTTAATGAGCTGTTCTGTTGTTGAAACTGTCTGTGAGGTGGTATAGAGGCAGAATAAAAAAGGCCTATTTTGCTACTCCTGTAAAAAAAGTACTCATCTTTTTTCTCTTTCCCTTTTTATACTGATAAAATTGATTTTTATCACATATAAGTCATCATGACCATGTGTAGAGAAATAGTTCACTGCTTCACTGTTCATTTTATTTTATTTTATTTTGGATTCCAGAGTGGGTTTAGCAGAAGTAAAGGTTCTGAAAATATCAAAGGCAAAGTAAACACTGTATATTCTGGATGATTATGATGGTTGTTCCACATCAAAGATCTGTTTGTATGGAAGCAGAAATGATCCTGACATTTTTTTAAATTCCTAAGACAATGATGTCCCTATACTTCCTTATGAGGGTATGACGTGCCCCTTGAATGTCCCCAGATTATTTTACTAGCCTGAGGCCCACACCACGTTCCCTTTTACACTGCCACCAGTTGATCTCTGTCAACGATGTTTACTTAGAAAGATGTAGGTCCATACTGCATTTAATTTCAACAAAACAGGTTTATTGGATACAGTTCACATAAACAGATTCCTCAAAGACTTTAAAGTATTCAATAGTTTTGTACTAACTTGTTTCACACTTAACTCTCTATAAGTTTCACACTCTCAACTGCCTCCCTGAACTCCTGACTTTCTCTAACTGACTTCACACTTCAGACTCTTCCACTTTCTAACTCTTTCTGACTAACTGACCAATTGCTCTTATCTGCCTCACACCTCCCTTCTAGTTTCTCTTCTGCCTCCCAACAACTCCCATTGGTTCATGCAAATAACCTCATACATGAGCCAAGGCAGGGTGATTGCTACAGAGGGTTTGAAACTCTAAGCCCAGTAGTTCATATGGTCAGCATGAATGAATGAATGCCATACTTCCCCACCACAGGAATCATTAGATTCCATAATGCCTTTCAGAATTGCACAGTGTGAATCAGGAAACACCTTCTGACATTCACAATCTTCTGTTTGAGATTAAACAACCCATGTTTATTATGTCTCCGTAGCAAGAAGTATGTATGTAACATCACAGTCTAAACCCAATTGGTAATCCTGAGCAGAGTAGACCTGTAAAGTCAGATGTCTTTGCTTTTTGGTAAAAGGACAGCTGGAAGAGGCCAGCCTAGCCTCATTTGGAAGAGAGCTTCATAGCTTGGGATCAGAAATCAAGAAGGGCTTTCTGGTATTCTCACCAGAGCAGAGCAGATTCAGGGCCATTGCCTACACTGAAAGCATCAATGAAGTACTTTGGACTCATTTTCAGGACCCTGGAGATCAACCCTGAAGCTATAGCACAGATGAGTCATCCAGCTCTACTCCAGAGAAACTGGAGGATTATACCTAAATCAGAAGACTCTTTCTAGAAGCCACACACTTGCAAGTTAAAAAACTAGTAGTTATAAAAATGGTATCTTTTTTTTATTGTAGTTACTTGCTTCTACACAGGTGGTAAGAGTTGGAGGGGTGAAGAACATGTTGAGAAATGTTTCCCAGGATCTCCAAAGTTGCTGGAGTTTCTTTCCTCCATCAGGGGGCAGCAGCACTTTCCAAAGATTGTATGTGATGTCACATCAGTAGAAATAGCAACATGGCTGAGAATAGGGGGTGATTAAAGTTGCATGCTTTCAAGTTGTTTCTGTTGGTGATATTGATGGTAGTGTTATGTTCAGGTTGATTTTAATAGCCTTATAAGCTTAGGGTTCTATATACCTAGACCTCGATGATGAAACTTATATTGAGGCAATAATTATATTTTGAAGAAGTAGTTTCATTTTAATTTGCCTAAAGAGAGTCAAAAGTTTAATTGTTTTTCTATTTCATGGCATACAGTTTTAAATATAGCAGTGCTGAGTATGTAGTGTGATACATTTCAAGATTTTCTGTATCTGCTGAAAACAATCCTAAGCTTTTTTGGAAAATTGCATAGTATAAGCTTGATTTTTCCTAGAATTGGCAAACAGGTTTTCATTTCATTTCTAGATCTTTCTTCAACCTGAGAAATGCTGAGATCAGCCCTAACTGCCCAATGCCAGCTAACATCTTCCATTGTAGAACCCTATCTGGCAGTTCAATTGTCATTTCCAGTCTTCCAGTCCTCCTACTCTCTTCTGATTGATTGTTTCCTTGCTGAATCATGATCGGCCTGTAGGAGATTGTTCATTGTTTTGACTGTCAAATTGTGGGCAGGAGGCAGGATCTGAAACCAAAAGGCCCATTTCAGAAAACCCCGAAAAACCTGTTTTCACTTCCTCACAGTTGTGCTTATTCTCAAATGAGTGTGAACCATTGAGTAATAAAACAAAGAGAGAAAGAAACTCTTTGTCTATTATAGGAAGCTGATGTATCTTTTTTAGCAAAAGAAGCAAAGGATTAGACTAGGTATATACAGTATTAGTTTGCATCTGCATATGTGAATATGACACTTGAACAAAAACTTTGAGGTACGTAGTACTTTGGGCATCTCATGAGAAGAGAAGACTCCCTGGAAAAGACCCTGATGTTGGGAAAGTGTGGAGGCAAGAGGAGGAGGGGACGACAGAGGATGAGATGGTTGGACAGTGTCATCAAAGCTACCAACATGAATCTGACCCAACTCCGGGAGGCAGTGGAAGATAGGAGGGCCTGGCGTGCTCTGGTCCATGGGGTCACAAAGAGTCGGACATGACTAAGTGACTAAACAACAACAACAAACTGAGAAAATGATAACTCTGACTGAAATGCTAAAGGGTGAAGTAAAGGAAAAAATGTGTGAAACTCTGAAGGCCATGAAGTTAGGAAACACTGGAGGTTTGTCTGGCACTCTCTTATAATGTAAGTCCTACTTGGTTTAATACTATAACATAGCATCAGAAAATCTAGTTTTTATTCTATCCTAATGAGTTTAACTAAACTATGTTTAAACTAATTCTGCAGCAATTGTGCTGTTCATTAACTGGCATGGAGTATGGCTTTGGGACTCCAATGGAAGCAGATCTTTAATTTTAATAAAATCCAGTTTAAATGTACACCCTGTATGGTGTAGTGCAGGGGTCTCAAACAATTTACCTGGGGGCCATTGGAGGCAGAATCTGGGTGAGGCTGGGTCGCATGATATTTTCCGCCAAGCGGAGCAAGAGCCCGAGGAAGCCGCCCAGGAGTTTCCTTAGCCCAGCTGGGTTTCCGAGGATGGGGAGGGGTGCGCAAGCCCTCATCACTGGCCACGACCCTCTTCAGCACCTTCTTTCCTACCACTAACAGTAGCAGCAGCAGGACGAAGAAGTGGAGAAGGGAGGGAGCACCGGCGACCGCCTAGCGGGGTGGGGAGGAGGGCACAACATAATTTTTTTAAAAAAACCCTCACAGAATTCTTCTTGCCAAAGGAGAAAAGCCAGCACAACTAACTGCAAAATTAAACAGAATGGGGTGGGGCCTCCAGAGGTGCGCATGCGCATGCACGCACACAAACACGCACACACACAAGCAGGACAGGCCGGGAGCGAGCTCTGCTCTCAGGCATCGTTCGTTGGTGGCTCAGGGGAAAGGGCCAGCAGCGCTTCTTGCTTGCCGGCTCTCCCCCACAACAGCGCCTCTTGAACCCTCCAGGTGGGCTGGCTGGCAGGCTGCAGTTCCGGATGGAGGGTGCAAGAGGCGCTGTCTTGGGAGAGAGCCAGCAAGCAAGGCAAGGCTTTTTTTGACTCTTGACAGCAGAGGACACGTGGGCACTTCGGGAGGGCAGGCAAGTTGGGAGCCACAAACTATCATCCGGCGGGCTGCAAATGTTTGAGACCCTGGTGTAGTGGATGGAGTGATGGACTAGGTAGGACTCAAGAGACCCGGATGTGAATCCATGCTTAAACATGAAAACTCACTTGAGAAATGTCGCTGGTAAAAGTATTCTTTAAATATCTCACTTGCATTGAAAGCCCTATAAGTCAAATGCAAATTGATGGCACATCGTTCACAACACGTATATCCTTTCTGCAGTACAGGAACTGTGGTCTCTCTCTCTCTCTCTCTCTCTCTCTGTGTGTGTGTGTGTGTGTGTGTGTGTGTGTGTGTTTTAATTCAAAGATTTTCTTTGTCAGGTTTTATATACCTATGATGGGATTCATAGAGTAGACCTTTGGTCTAGATGGGCAGGGTAGAAATCCAATAAAATAAATAACTAAACATAAATTCAGTCTAGAGGCCCAAAATGTTGCTTTTCTGGTGTCAAACTCAGGGAATCGTCCAGACAGCATGGGTATTTTATCTATCTATTTATTTAATCATTCATTCATTCATCCATCCATTCATTCATTCATTCATTCATTCATTCATTCATTCATTCATTCATTCAGTTTTTACCCCACCCATCTAAATTCAAACAAATCTACTCTGGGCGGATTACAGTTCGAGCAATATAAAACAAGAATTAAAACAGACAATATCCAAACAAAATAGAAAAGTAAGCAAAGTCCAAGATAGGAAAACACAGGGAACAAAGTGATGGAAGGAAGGAAGGCCTGCCTGAAAAACCAAGTCTTCAGGTTGTTCTTAAAAACTCCCATAGAGGGTGCCAGGTGAATCTCAGGAGGCAAGATGTTCCAAAGGTGAGGAGCCACCGCCGAGAAAGGCTGGTTTCTAGTTCTCTCCTTCTGGGCCTCTCTTGGGGTCAAGCCCCTCAGCTGCCCAGCCTAGCTAGATCAAGTGACACAAGTAGAGCTAGGTGGGAGCAGGCAATGGAGATGTAGAGCTGCATGTCATCAGCATACTGATGACACAAAGCACCACACCCCCCGGATGACCCCTCCTTGAGACACTCATTGGAGAAGCCCATTAATTATTGCAGTGGTCCATTCAGTTATCACAGGCCTGGCCGCTTTGATTAGCCAGGCAAGAGTCAAGGAATGAGTTGGTGGCACAGCAGTGATCAAGTACTTTGTCAACCTCAAGTTCACCAGCTGAAAGTGTAATTCTCATCGGACAAGACAGTGTGCTAGATATCTTGGCTTAATCTACTGGTTTCAAATAGGGGGTACCAGTGGATGGCCTCCACTTTAGCTTTTAAAAATGTGCAAATTAGTTAGGTGAGATAATAGGGGGAGGCCAATCACTGGGACCAATTCCGGATAGATTGCATATTATGCGGAATAACTCCACCTGCTGGTTGGAAGCTTTGCTTATCCAGACAGCGAAGTAAGCTTTCTTTGCAGCCTTTATCTTAGAAAGGTAAAGGTTGGACGTGATCCTAACAGCTTTTAGGTTATTTTCTGTAGGGTTTCGCCTCCAAAAGCTCTCCAGTCTTCTCCTGTTCTGCTTCATACTGTAGCTCTCAGCTGCTGGTTAAACAAATGCACTGGTTGAGCTCTGCAAGAGAGAGGATGTTCAGCAGCGATTGTGTCTACAGCCCTGATGGTGGTGGTGAACCAGCTGTCAACCAGAGCCTCGACAGGAGCCCTCACAGTATCCCTCACATGAAGTCCTGGAATCCTATGGGATCCAGTAGCCTGCGAGGGTGGACCATTAAAATAGGTCCCTGCTCCCCATGGGGTGGGGGAGAGAGCCACTGTGAGGTTGCATTTTATTATGTGGTGATCCAACCATGACAAGGGGACAGACACAAGGTTAGTCACCATCAGACCACACTCCCTCTACTCAGAAGAGATCACCAGGTCTAGCATATGACTACCAACATGGGTGAGGCCATTAACATGTTGGGACGGGTCCAAGGAAGCCATGGTTTCCAAGAACTCAAGAGCTGGACTGGAAACCTCTGCCTCCGGATGGATGTTGAAATCACCCAAGATGAGTAGCCATGGGGGATCCCAACAGAGCTGCAGAGAAAAAGTCCGCCAGCTCCGGTAAGGAAGATCCCAATACCTGCAAGGCTACTTGCTAACAATGGGACTCCCATAAACTGCATTGTTATCAATCTTATAGTCTTTAGTGTATGAACAGAACTGGATCCCACCAATGATTTTACCTTTCTCAAATGTCCTGTTTTGTCTTGGAAATTGAATCCAATGCATGAAGGAACCTTATACTAATTTTTTGCTACTCAATTAAACATGTTTTGTGGGGGACAGGTTTATTGAGCAGAGAAACATTATACTTAATTAAATCTGATTGGAACACAAGGCTCCTTTCCTCTGTTAATCTGCAATGTAATTAGACATTTTATAGCTAAATTAGACTGGACAATATGAAAATTACCTTGGGCAATCCACAAGGGTTTTTTTTAAAAAAAATATTTACAACAAATAGTCATTGCCATTAACAATAGAAATCAATGTTTCAAAATTGGCAATCATATAGTTTGATAGTCAAGGATTAAAAACATTAGGTCTTCGTGAAATATCTACATTTACCTTTTTAAGGTTTCAGTCTGACCTGTGAATATGTCCCATTGAACTCCAGGAGACTTGCTTCCAGATTTATAGACATAAGGTCATGATGTTAGTTTAAGGAAGCGATAGGTAGCTGCCAATCCAGAGCAATCATTTTCGGACCACACTAACCCATTTTTCAAAATCAGAAAAAGTTACTTTCATTTTAAGAAGAGTAGGAGGAAGAAGAGGACAGTTTTAGGACTAAAATAGGCCCCATGAAGAATGGTGAAATCGTTTTCAAATGGCCAATTGCACATATAACCAATGGGTTGCATTTCTGTCACACAAGCAACCTGAAAATTTTTTTAAAGTGAGATTGCTTCAATCCGAGTAAAGTGAAATGGGCATACTGAGTGATAGATGTCATGGAAGTGCAAAAAGAGTTCTGAATCTGAGTGACTTAGGCACCTTGATGCATGTGCTCGTAAATGCAAGAGTAGACCACTGTAACACGCTCTACATGGGGCTGCCATTGAGCCTGATGTGGAAACTTCAGGTGGTGCAGAATGTGGTGGCCAGACTCCTTAGTGGAGTGAGAAAATACCAGCATATTTCTCCTATTCTGGCCATGCTGCACTGGCTGCCCATTCGTTACTGGATTGACTTCAACGTTTTAGTGCTTACTTATAAGGCCCTAAACAGTTTAGGACCTTGATATTTGGCGGAATGCCTGCTCCCACCAAGGTCTACCGAGATCACCCATGCGAGTCAGGAGGTGAGGCTGAGGAGCCTGACGCCGAGGGAGGCCCGGAAGGAAAAGACACGAAATCGGGCCTTCTCGGCAGTGGCTCCTCGCCTCTGGAACAACCTCCCTCTGGAGATTCGCGCGGCCCCCATGCTGGGTACCTTTAAAAGCCAACTAAAAACATGGATGTATATTCAGGCCTTCCCTCCTGTCAATACTTGATTTTTCTTTTATTCTTTATTTATTTATTGCTTACTCTATTTTGTATTGTAATTTGTTATTGGGTGTCTTATGTAATATTCTTGTGTTATTTTATTGTATTTATCTTGTACTGGAAGCCGCCTAGAGTGGTCGTATAGACCAGATGGGTGGGATACAAATCAAATAAATAAATAATAAATAAATCATTTAATTCTAAACAAGAGCTTTTTCTCCTCATTGATGTATTTCATATTCAAAGTCTTTTGTACAGACATACCTTTCCAACAATCATTAAGAAAGAAGAGTCATGCTATCTCAGACCAAAGGGTTCTGTCATTCAGCATTTGGTTCCCAAAAGCTGCTCTATGGCAGCTGTGCCTACAACAAATCAAGATGGTGGCAATACAGCCACCTTAACAAGGCACTAACAGAGACTCTGGTGTGGTCTGCTAGACCAAATCCACCCAGGGAAACCTGATTACTTGGGTGCGACTTCAGAGTTAATCATTTCACATTTTTCTTGCTGTGTACTCTCACCCCATGTCTTGGGGCTCTTCAGAATTTCATTTTGCAGATATTTTGCAGCCTGTTGTAACATAGCAAGGTATTACAGAAAAACCAAGTGAGGATTTTGCCTGTGGTTTTCATTTGAATGTCCGTTTCTTCATCTTGCTGTAGCTTTCTTGAATGCCCACATTTCCTGATCTGAAAAAAACCTGTGAGAGGAGTTATGATCCTTTCCTCTGAACTTTAATCAAAATGTAGAAAGGTAGAAAGGCTATCAGCTAACACAAAGATAATTGTACTTTGAAAGATAAGACAGTCAAGCACATTGCTCAACCACATCATAAGAAAGCACACTCAAGAATATTAAGCTTCACCTGTGGGGATGTACATTTTACAGTTCTTTTCAAATGGAATTTCTTTTCCGCCAAATGGAATGAGAATGGTGTTTAAAAAGTGAGAAACATTTTGGAACAGCGCTGGGCATTCACAGTGGCTTGCTCTCTCAAGGAATAAGAAAATATTTTTCTGCTATCAATTAATAGCAGTTCACTTCACTAAGGGCAGCAGTGGAGAACCTTTGGCACTCCAGATGTTAGTGAAGTATGACTCCCATCCTACTTCACCATTAGCCAGACTGGTTACAGGTGATGAGAACTAGAGTTCAGTAACATCTGAACAGGTTTCCTAGGCCTGACTTAGCTATCTCAAAATGATAGCTATCAGTAGACTATTAATCCCGATGTATGGAAGTGAGAGATGGATCATAAAGAAGGCTGACCACCGAAGAATTGATGCTTTTTAACTGTGGTGCTGGAGGAGACTCTTGAGAGTCCCCTGGACTGCAAAAAGAACAAACCTATCCATTCTGAAGGAAATCAATCCTGAGTGCTCACTGGAAGGACAGATTCTGAAGCTGAGACTCCAATGTTTTGGCCATCTCATAAGAAGAGAAAACTCCCTGGAAAAGACCCTGATGTTGGGAAAGTGTGAGGGGAAGAGGAGAAGGGGACGACAGAGGACAAGATGGTTGGACAGTGTAATTGAAGCTATCAACATGAATTTGACCCAACTCCGGGAGGCAGTGGAAGACAGGAGGGCCTGGCATGCTCTGGTCCATGGGGTCATGAAGATTCGGACATGACTTAACAACATTAATCTGCATATTAGGGTATCAGGGAAACTCTTGCTATTAGCTAATACGCTATCTAGTAGATAAATGGAATAGATATTTTGATTGAAATCCAGTAAAAATTTTCAGTCATTTGCTTATATGTTTTTTTCCAAAGTCTGTATTCAACCCCGCCCCCTCTTCCCTCCATTATACTATGATTCTAGGATTCCATGTTTACCAGAAACATTTACAGTTGTGTTCAAAATTATTCAACCCCCAATGCTGTAAAGGGGTTTAGGGACTATAGTGTACATTTGGAATTGTATTCAGAATGAAATCCTACAAGGACGTTTTAAAGAACCAAATGCAACTAAAATAACTTCAATTGTTTATGTAATACAGTAGTAAATGTTTCTTTTGTGGTTTCTTCATTGCCACAATTATTCAACCCCTTAAAGACTACCACTCTGAAGAAGAGAGGTTCATTCAGGTGTTTTCGATCAGGTATTGAAAACACCTGTGGATGTCACCGAGCACCAATCAAGCATAATAAGCACCAATTAGGCAGCTTTAAAATGACTGTGATACTCAGCTCCTTCTAGACATTTACTGGTGTGGTTACAAACATGGTGAAGTCAAGAGAATGGTCCAGGAAGACAAGAGAAGAGGTGATTTGTCTTCACAGGAAGGGCAATGGCTATAAGAAGATTGCAAAGAAGTTAAACATACCAAGAGACACCATAGGAAGCATCATTCGCAAATTCAAGGCAAAGGGCACTGTTGAAATGCTACCTGGTCGTGGAAGAAAGAAGATGCTGACTTCGACTGCTGTGCGCTACCTAAAGCGTAGAGTGGTGAAAAGTCCCCGTGTGACTGCTGAGGAACTGAAAAAAGATTTGTCAGATGTGGGTATAGAAGTTTCAGCTCAGACAATAAGGCGCACACTGCGTAATGAAGGTCTCCATGCCAGAACCCCCAGGCGCACCTCCTTGCTGTCTCCCAAGAATAAGAAGAGTCGACTGCAGTATGCCAAAAGTCATGTGGGCAAACCACAAAAGTTGTGGGATAGTGTTCTGTGGACTGATGAAACAAAATTAGAACTGTTTGGGCCCATGGATCAACGCTATGTTTGGAGGAGGAAGAACAAGGCATATGACGAAAAGAACACCTTGCCTACTGTGAAGCATGGCGGAGGGTCAATAATGCTTTGGGGCTGTTTTGCTTCTGCAGGTACAGGGAAGCTTCAGCGTGTACAAGGTACCATGAATTCTCTTCAGTACCAGGAGATATTGGATGAAAATGTGATGCAGTCCGTCACACACCTGAGGCTTGGGAGACGTTGGACCTTTCAACAGGACAATGATCCCAAGCATACCTCCAAGTCCACTAGAGCATGGTTGCAGAGGAAAGGCTGGAACATTTTGGAGTGGCCATCACAGTCACCAGACTTAAATCCGATTGAGAACCTCTGGTGGGACTTAAAGAAAGCAGTTGCAGTGCGCAAGCCTAAGAATTTGACTGAACTGGAGGCTTTTGCCCATGAAGAATGGGCGAAGATACCCGTAGATCGCTGCAAGACACTTGTGTCAAGCTATGCTTCACGTTTAAAAGCTGTTATAACTGTAAAAGGATGTTGTACTAAGTACTAAGATTGAATGTCACTTGGGGGTTGAATAAAAACTAATAATGATGTGAGCACAGAAAAGACATTTGTGGTTATTTCATTATAAACTTAAGGTTATATTTCTCTGACCTACAAGTGCCTCTTTCATGTAAATGTAAGCAAGATGACTGAATGATCAAAATCAATGTCAAAATGGCCAAAACATTCAATTTCAGTGGGGGTTGAATAATTTTGAACACAACTGTATTTATGTTAGATGTATATCTATGTAAAAAGGAATCACACATTAGCTTAGAGCAGAGCTTGGAAAGTTACTTTTAAAGCATAGTTATTCATAGTTATATTACTGAGACTCTCAAAATAGAGTAGAAATGGTCTAGAGGGGCGGGGTAAAAATCAAATAAATAAATAAATAAATAAATAAATAAATAAATAAATAAATAAATAAATAAATAAATAAATAAATAAATAGTTATTTATTTTAAACATCTTAGGTGGTAATTCTGTAGCTAAAATCCAGTACTGGAAGTTACACTAAGTCTAATGACATCATCAGCAACAGCAGTTTTTCATAAAACAAAAACTTCCAATCTCCCCCTCAAAGGGCCCGAGGCTCCCTTGAGATCCCTTTCATTAGGGCAAGCCATTAGGGTCCACAGGATTGGCAGGGAGACTTCAATTTCTGAAAACTGCCACCACTGGGATTTCAGCCAGTTTTCAAAACAAAAAGTTACTTTTAGTTAATTTTTCTAAAGCATCTGTTTTTATAAAATTCAGAAGCATGTGGCATTTCACAAATCGGCATCTGAATAATCTGTCGGATATTCTTCCTCATCCATCTAACTATAAAAAGGAACGAAAAACTACAGCCGCACTGCTAAAAGGAGCAAAATTAACCCCTCATTAAGTTACAACCATGATGTAATATAGCTAAGATCTAGTTATTACAGCAATGAATTGATGTGCATTTGTAACTGTTTACTTCTATGTTCTGCAGTCAGGCACTTCAGCTTAAGTAAGTTGTATGATATGGACTGCAAGTAGCCTCTAAAATGTCACAAAACATCCAGGGGAGATTCCCTGGTCTTCAAAACACACTTATTTTCTTCAATTTATGGTACTTTATCCCTTTTGTGTATTTTGTGGAAAATTGGAGAGGAAGGAAAGTGGAAAAAAAATGGATTTCCTGTGTGTGAATTACTGCCACAGCTTAACCTATTTTTTCATCACAGAATACATTTCCTATCACACAGAGGAGACACACACTGCTGCTTTGAAATATTGTGGCAATATCCTGTACCAGAAAACTCAACTTGAACTCCACATTAAATCACTGTACATTTGGGCTGGTTAACAAGCTCTGTATTTTCTGACAAATACTGATGAAACCTGAAATATCTAATTCATCACTTGAGTGCTTGTAATAAGTATGCTTTTAATCTTCAGCCATTTGTCGTAAAAGCATTGTGACAAACCACACTGAAACGGTGTTAATCATAGCTGGATGGCAGACTGCTGACAGTTTTGGGAGAATGAGGGTTCCCCCCCCCCCGAAATTTGTGCATAGAAAAAGCAGTCAATGAAATATATGCTGAGGTCTTGCTTGTTATTTCACAGGTATCTAGGATTAAGGAAGTCAGAATCTTTGTAATGCTTGATTTCTTCATGTGAAACCTACATTTAAGAGGTTTAAAAGGATTACCTCTGTCTTAATAGTCATTAGGGTAGACAGGGCATGCACTTACCTACAGACTTAGTTTTCTACTGCTTTGTTTTTTTTTCTTCTTCATCTTTTTCAATATGGAATCCCTACCAAACAAGAATCACCCAGAACACACATAATCTAATGGTAGGAACACATTTATCAATGGTTCCCATCCTTGCATTGCCATGTGTTTGTGGACTAAAACTTCCAGAAGCCTTTACCATTAGCTGTGCTGGCCAGGATTTCCAAGAACACATGGAGACCCAAAGTTGGGAACCATTGACATACACAATCACCTTGGTTTAGGAATTTAAAAACTGTATACTTGGGGCAGTTCCTTTATGTTCTAGATTTCCTACCTAGATTGTCTTCTGGTAACTATAACTACAGCACTCTTGTCTGCAACAGCAGAACCTTCCTCTCTATAGAATCCATATTGCATGATAAGTCCCCAGACTGTGCATATGGTGTACAGTTAAATGCATGCAAGTACCATCCATGCAAACGTTGGCATTGTGTCTGATCATTGTTTGTCAATGTGGATGTGACCAAATTGCACACTCCCTCCCCACACATACCATGGTAAGCAAATACATAAGTCAAATTTCTGATCTAGTCTGGATAGAGAAGGATTAGGCTGAACAGGCCTCTTCAACAATTTTAGTCAGCACAGCATGCTTGTGGTGCCCTGTTTATTACTACTATAGTAAATATCTGACTTTTCAAAAGTTCCTTGCACTGCTTTTTGAATGAGAGACAGCTGGAGGATATAGCACAGTTCTAATTACTCCTTTCTACCCTCCTGCACTCACTTGTCCATAGAGTCTTTCTGTTGACATCCAAAACAGAATTAACCATCTGTAGGCACTCATAAAGGACGTGGTGGCACTGCGGGCTAAACCGCAGAAGCCTGTGCTGCAGGGTCAGAAGACCAGCAGTCGAAAGATCGAATCCACATGACGGAGTGAGCTCCCGTCGCTTGTCCCAGCTCCCGCCAACCTAGCGGTTCGAAAGCATGCAA